>NC_066619.1:272834488-273161161 GCF_025201925.1 Gopherus flavomarginatus | reverse complement strand
AAGTTCAAGGTCTGAGTCCTTATTTTCAAGGTACTCAAGGGTCTGGGCTGAGAATACCAAAAATGATCACTGAGTGGGTGGGATAGCTCTGTGGTTTGAGCATTGGCCTGCTAAATCCTGAGCTGCTAGTTCAATCCTTGAGGGGGCTGTTTAGGGATCTGGGGCAAAATTCTGTTAGGTACAGTATTTGGTTTTGCTGTGAAGGCAGGGGACGGGACTGGACTGGACTCAATGATCTTTCAAGGTCCCTTCCAGCTCCATATTTTAAAAAAACAAAAAAAAAAAGCTCCAGCATGGGGACTGTGGTTGACACAATGGAACTGTCTAGCACAAGGATAAAGCTTGTCTGTGGAGGAGAAAGAACTTTCTCAGGGACCAGTGCAAACCTGCAGAACAAACTCCTTCTGAACTGAAGACTATTGCTAACTTCCTCATCTTCTGCTCCAAGTGCCAGATACCCTTCTCTGGCCTACCTTCTCCAATATAAACATAGAGCAGCATGGGCATTGAAAAAGAAAACCCTACCAAAACAAACCAGTCCACTGTGAATAACCCCAGCAAGAGGATAAGAGAAAGAACAAACCTCACGAGATGGACGTTAGTCACGTTGCTGAATGCATGAAAGTTTTTCAGATTCTGTGTTGAGGAGAATGGTATAAGAACCTCTACAGATTAGGACAGAGCATGGTGGGGATACTTTAATATTAGCAAGGAAAACTGCAGGACACTGAATATGTAGAAGGCTGATATTAATGAAAGTGTGGACACACATCTGGTCACAGAGAAGAAAAGAGATCGTCCCTCTCTGTACAGTTCCAGTCAGAAAACAGTGAGCTAAGGGGTTATCTTTCCACGGGCTGGGAGACAGAATGCTCAGCCCCTACCAATGGAAAAAAAGAGCAAGGCACATATGCAGTTGGATTGTGTCTGGCTACAGGTGGATATGGCTTATGGCCCTGACACTAACATGCTGTTTCCTTGCAAAAACACATAGTGGAGGTTTTATCCATGGCGTTTATGTAGGTCCAAAGTCCCTCAATAAACATCTCTGTTCCAGTGGCCACCGAGGCTATCAAAACACTATTGGCATGATTTTTCAGCAGTTCTGAGCACCCCTCTGAAAATCAGGCCTTACGTTTCCGTGGCTTTTGGCTGGAACATATCTGGATAAGCAGGCTCCTGGCTTGGCCCATAGAGTATTGAGTTAGTTCAGCTCTAGCGCCAAGAAACACAAGATGCAGCAAATTCAGAGATGAGCAACAAAAATGCTTAGGAGAGTGGAGGGATTAACTTAGAAAAAAATTAAAAGATTAGGAATCGTGCGGCTGAGCAAGAATAGCAGGGAACGTGATCACCTTCTACAAGTATGTGAAGGGTAGGAACAGGGAGAGGAATTGTGCAGGGCGACACCAGTGGTATAAAAAATCCAGGAACAATGAGATAAAATGAAGAATTCAGAGTAGACTGAATATCGGAGCGGGGGCGGGGGATCTGCCACATCTGACAGCTGTTGAACTGTGGAATAGTCTCCCAAGGGAAGTGGCAGAAGCCTCATTGTTTGAGACATTTAAAACTAGACAAGACAATGCACTGGAGAATAGACTGGCGTGAGCACTGTTCTGCTGGCAAGGGGATTGAATGGGTGACCTAATACTAGGGAAGGAAAATAACCCAATCTCTATCTGCTATGATTAATTTCAATATCAGCGCTGCCCTGAGACCCCTAATGTGTCGCAAACATGTTTCTAAAGCTCTCACTGATGCATTTCACACCAGCCTGGCTTTAGCCAAGTGCTGATTTCAGCCAGCCTTGAGAAAGCTGGTATCAAAGCTGGGAGGCTTGGATGTAAAGGAGACTCCGAGCTCGGTGTCCTACCTGTGCCACTGTCACTTCAGTCTCAAGGGTTTCAGAGCCGTGTTGAGCGAGGCAAAGAAGAGGTGTGAGCCTTGTGCGAGAGAGCTTTCAAAACATAGAACCTGCCATGCTGGATCAGACACTGCCCTAGTCATGGACAGACCCTCGTACAGACATAGAACAGCTTAGTTCGAAGCCCTGTCTCCCATAGTAGCTAGCATCAGCTGTTTCAGAGGTAGGTGCAAGGAACCCCACAGGTGATGGCTAGTGGGACCGGCTTTATGACTCACGGGGCCCGATTGGAATACTCGAGGGCGAGGGAGTCTGCTCTGGGTTTTCTGCGGCACCGAAGGACCCCCCGCTGCCGAAATGCCACCGAAGACCCCCGGAGCGGGGCCTCCTTAGATGCGGGGGTGGGGCCCTCTTTGGCACAGAGCCTGATTCCGGAGAATCAGGTGAATCAGCTTAAAGCTGGCCCTGAGGACTAGGGCAGAGCTGATACTAGGCATTAGCAGACTAAGCAATTGCTCAGGACCCCAAGCAGCTCAAGAGGACCCCATTCACTTTCTATTATGTGCTGGGGGCAGCAGCGGCTCCAGGCACCAGCACACCGAGTGCGTGCCTGGGGTGGCAAGCTGCGGGGGGCACCCTGCCAGTCCCTGTGAGGGCGGCAGTCAGGCAGCCTTCGGCGGCTTGCCTGCTGGAGGTCCGCCGGTCCCGCGGATTCGGCAGCAATTCGGCAGCGGGTACGCTGAAGCCGCGGGACCGGGGACCTCCCACAGGTGCACCGCCGAAGGCAGCCTGCCTGCCGTGCTTCGGGTGGCAAAAAAGCTAGAACCGCCCCTGGGTGGGGAATATTCCTGCTTAGGGCCCTCAATGGCCTTGCACTGCTTCTGCGTTGGGGAATAACTGGCCCCAAGAAAAGTTCCCTCCTACCTCCAACAGTTAGAGAGTGTGGCTTCTGCCTGAAACATGAGTGTGGCTTTTAAAGCAATTTTAAAAATCTCTATTTAAACTGGCTATTGTTATCCATAGAAATGTCCAATCCTTTCTTTGTAGCCTGCTAAGCTTCAGGCTCCAATGACATCTTGTGATAATGAACGAGGAGTCCTTGTGGCACCTTAGAAACTAACAAATTTATTTGGGCATAAACTTTTGTGGGCTAAAACCGACTTCAAAATTAGCATGGAGAAATAGTTTTTACATTGTGTAATGACCCATCCACTCCCAGTCTTTATTCAAGCCTAATTTAATGGTGTCCAGTTTGCAAATTAATTCCAGTTCTGCAGATGTGATGTGTCACATCAGCCACATCATCAGATGCTCATTCGCCTACACATTTACCAATGTGATATATGCCATCATGTGCCAGCAATGCCCCTCTGCCACATACATTGGCCAAACCAGACGGTCTCTATGCAAAAGAATAAATGGACACAAATTAGACATCAAGAATTATAACATTCAAAAACCACTTGGAGAACCCTTCAGCCTTCCTGGTCACTCAGTTACAGACCTAAAAGTCACAAAGTCACAATTCTCCAACAAAAAAATTTCAAAAACAGACTCCAACGAGAAACTGCAGGACTGGAGTTGGAATTAGTTTTTACATTAATTTTTACATTCATTCCCCATGCTAATTTTTCCTCTACTGTTACTCATACCTTCTTGTCAACTGTTGGAAATGGGCTGTCCTGATTATCACTACAAAAGTTTTTTCTCTCCTGCTGATAATAGCTCACCTTAATTGATTAGTCTCATTAGAGCTGGTATGGCAACATCCATTTTTTCATGTTCTCTGTGTAGATATATCTTCCTACTATATTTTCCCCTGCATGCATCTAATGAAGTGGGTTCTAGCCCACGGGAGCTTATACCCAAATAAATTTGTTAGTCTCTAAGGTGCCACAAGTACTCCTATTCTTTTTGCTGATACAGACTATCACGGCTACCTCTCTGAAGCTTGTGATAATGAGACTCACAAGTGAACTGTATGTTTTGTGGGAATGTATTTCCTTCTATGAGTTTTATATGGTCACCTTTTTAATTTCTTTGAACATGCTATTCACCTTCTTATAAGAATAAAAGCAGTGCATGGCCTACATTCTCTATCCCATTCATTACTGATGCTTTATCATATCATCCTCTCTTACTGGAGGTGGAAGAACAGTTGCTTATAACTTCTTCCTGGGCTTGGTCTGAAAGGAAGGGCCAGAGCCATTTCAAGGGCTTTCCATTCAGTCCTACTGCTTCTTAGAGGTGGGGCAGGAGTATCTGATGTTCGGTGGTGTCCAAAGCTGCAGAGGGGTCCAGCTGGAGGAGATCTAATTGCCTTTGTCTAAAGTGTAACTCACTGGTGTGTGTAATGCAGGTCCCTCTCTGTGACAATATGCAAAGGATATAATTCTGCTTTATCCTCCAGCTATGTTGTTAATTCAACCCCGTAGCAGTTCACACTTTTTAGCTCTATAAGTCCCTAGGTCAATGGATGGTGTGTCAGTAGCGATCACATATAGACAGAAGGAGGTTAACGTCTCAGCCAGTGCGTCTCCTCACCAGACCATGGCCTGATGCATGTCTGAGGGAGATCCAGGCCACTGACGGGTGATGCTGGAGACTGTTTTTTGTTAAGACTCCAACCCGTAATGCTCCATTTTTGAGGCCACTCCAGTCAGGACGGAACATCACATATTGGCACTGTCATCTCCACAGGCTGCAACCTCTATCACAAGGGTGGCTACGACTTGCTCCATTTTTCACAAACTAGGGTTGGCCCTCAGGCTGTTGGCAAGTTGCCAATGGGTTGACCTCAGTTTCCACAGTGGCCCTTGGTTGGGCAAAGTTTGGCCATCCCCAATTCAGAGTGGGCACTTGTGCCTTGTCTCTAGGGTACCCATTCGTGCACACACCCCGACAAACTTTGATAATCCCCTGCTCACCCTCAAACTGGTCTCCTGAAAGAGCTTCATGGGCCTGAATTTATATGTTGTGTTATGATCAGAGGAGCGCAATCCTTGCAAAGCCCTGGTAATCATAATACGCAGCAGCAGAATTGATACATCTGGGCTTTTTCTGTCACTCAATTAAATGGTTAGTTTATGCAACATGCCATCTTTGTGAATCAAAGCTGGGTCACTGTTGGGCTGAGGTAACATTAATTATTTTTCCGCTTGTCGGATCCCATGAAAAGGATGTGAAAATAGCCTGTTTATGAAAGAGTGCGGGCAAAGGCTGTGAGCTGATTATGTCAAACATATTCAAAGCTTCCTCTGCAAAAGGGACTGTGATCAACAAAGCATAGCCCACACCTGCACCCATTTCACAATGAAAGCTGTTTGGGCCATGAAGCTACTGGGGAAAGAGAGAGCTGCCATTAACCCTTTTTGTGACTAGCGCTCTTTTCAGGGCTACAGTGAGATTAAAAGGGGTTCTCTCTCTCTCACACACACACACACTTCTCAGCTGGTTTCCAAAGACTCCCCCCTCCCCCTCCCGATGAAGAGACTTCTCATTGTATTTTTTTCATGTATGGGTTCCACTGGAAGTTGGTCCAAAATATTTCCTACATTTCTTCACTAATTTCTCAAGAGAAACCCCCAAAGATTGTGTTGAATACTTCTGCAAGGGCAGAAAAATGATAAGATGTTTAGGCCCCAATCCTGTAATGAGCTCTGCACAGGCAGGCTCCTGTATCCTCGTGGTATGCTCACACAGAGCTCATAGTATGATCAGGGTCATTGTCCTTACAAAGTTGTTTGAGATGCAGTGTGTATGAGAGATGCTATTAAGTTGCCCCACGATCTATGGGGCAGCAACTCACTTTATCTCAGCCCTGTGACTTGTAGTACACATTCTGGGCTGGTGAATGCAGCTGTCTTGGTGTGCTCCAAAATGCTGGTATCTCACCCAAGTCACAGGACGAGATCTTGTCTGGAACTATATGGCTATATAAGGTGTAGGAGAGGGCAGAAGGGGCCATTTTCCCCTTTATGCCCCTAGGCGGGGATCAGGCCTAGTCTCAGTACTTATACTCCTAGAGAGAACAAAGCAAGAGTCTCAAGCATGGATGGTGATGCAAGGAGAAGAGGGGGTTCACCCGACTCCCTGTGGAAAAACTGTGAAAAGGCAGAGCAATAACAGCTGCTGGGTGCACTTCCCTAGCATTTTGGGGAGCTGTGGGTGCTCAACACCTTCGAAAATCTGGTCCTAACCTCTGTCCCAAGGATCATTCCTCCAGGAGTTGGTGCTGGGCCAAGACACCCCTATTTCCACCTTACCATGGATTGTGGTCTTCGCCCTCTGACCATTTTATTATTTAATATATTTTAAAACCCAACAAAAGATTGGCCCAGGCAATATTGTCCCCTAATATTTTTAAAGGGAGTGACAGTGATGTGGGGTTTTTAGCCCCGAGTGGCCTTCTCTGCACTGTGACTTTGCCTGCACTTGGGTTTTTCTCACATTCTCTCACCCTGATATAGCTCCACTTATGCTAGCATAAACTGACCTCCCATGTTTTAATCATTGTGTCATCTAAAAGTGCTCTGAGCAGGGTCAAACAACATGGAGGTAGAAACCCCAGTTGCCTGTCTACACCAATGTCCATTGTCATGAACCCAGAGACAAGGGTGCTGCATCAGGCAGGTGTTTTTAATAAACAATACATTGTTCGATAGCTACTGCGATTTATTTGTTTACACGCCAATATCCTCACAATAGTTTCCAGTCAAAATAATAATCACCAAACGTATGCTGGAGAGGGGAGTTTAGTGATCTTAATGATTGAATCAAAATAGTAAGACTTCCTGGAGCCACAGGTTCCACTGTCAGCTGGGCAGATTCAGCCCTTTTGCCCACCTGAGATGGAGTTCCATGAATTCTCCTTTGTTGAGGTCTTTTGCACGAGACCTTAAAACAACCCAAGTCCTATTTGCTCAGAGCAGACACTAAGGAACCCATGGTGCTTTTCAGAGGAGAAGGTAACTTTAATCTAAATACGGCGGTAGGACCAGTTTCTCAGCTGGTGAAAGTCAGTATTGCACTGTTGGACTCAATGGAGCTGCACTAGTTTACACCAGATGAGAATCTGTCCCACCTATAGATAAGGACTATGTAGGATTGAAAGCTTCTGATCACGCTTTTTGTGCTCGGACAGAGTGACACTGGTTCTCTCTGCTCAACCCTTTTCTGGCTTCTCTTTCCGCCAAATATGTTTGTACAGGAAGACCAAAGGCCCAGTCCTGCAGTCCCTATGAGAGTTTTGCCTGAGTAGGAAGGACTGCAGAATCAAGCCAACAGAGTTTGCTATGAAATTTGTGCTACCAGACGGCGATCCTGAAATGTTCTGCAAAAGTGTAATATAAAGTAACCAGAGGACTAAGGAAAATCAATGATTTTTCTTAAAGATGAAGATTACGCTGAACCATTTGATATCATCCTGGCAAAAAGGGTTACGTTTCCAAGCACTAGCCATCTTCAGAATGATGGGTTTTTTTTAAAAAAAATGAAAATGACATATTGAGCAAGTGTAACTATTAATCACTATTTAAAAAACCTTTAAAAATGACTCTTTAAATGTTCTTAGGTTTGGTTGGGCTTTAGAATTTCTTAAGCGAAAAGGTTATAAAGGGCATTGAGAGCTGTGTAAACTGTCATTGGCAAATTGCTTTGATCAGGTTGTAGTCTAATCATTAGGCAGTATTGATTGGAAATGAATCATCAAGTAAGAGATACTAAAGAGACACTGTAGTGATGCCATAGTTAAGATTGTGACTGAGCCATTTTCCATTATAAACCAGATTTTCTTTTTTTGCACTCTTCCTGGTCTTTCTTTAGACAAAAGCATTTGTCTAATCTGATATTCTTTCTAGTTCTCATCAGACTGGAGCAGGGTGGTTTGAAAAATGTGAAGTCACTTTGAGAAGCCATTCTTGAGTTAGGGGGGTTAGAATAACTCAGTTTTGTTTTTTCCTTTTAAAAAATCATTCTCACCATTTTTGGCAGCCTGTTTAAGTCATGGTCTCAAAAGTTTAAAATCCATTCAAATAGATAAAGTTATTAAGGGAGAGAGAGAAATCTTTAATATTGGAAACTGGGTGAAATCTCTTGAAATATTGTGTGAATGGTGGATGACCAGTAATCTCGTGATGATCATTGGAAATAAATATGGTAGGTCTCTCAGTAATGCTTGCAAGTATCGTTACCAAGAGTTAGACTATGGTTTTCTGCACAATAGCTAGTTCACAGTCCTAAATAGAGCTGTTTGGACAACAATATTTCCATCCCACAAGAAATGCTGATATTTTGACTGTGATTTGCATCCTAAAATTTGACAGGGTCAAAATATTGTAAATGTTCACAGAATGAAAAGTTTAGAAAAATTTTGATTCGAAAACATAAAAGAGAAAAGTAGCAACAGTTTGGATTGACACGAAGTGTTTCATTTCAATGTCTTGTCATTTTGAACAATTTAAATGTTGATTAACACTGTTTTGTTATGAGTTTTCCTGCAGAAAAAGCAGAAAATTTCATTGACGCTGACATTTCCTCATGTTCAGTTATGACACAGCCCCATATCTTGTCTGGAAAATGTTTCCGTCAAAGGAATTCCTTCTTGCTCTGATTGATGCCTCTCCTGAATGTGTAATAGCACTTCATGACCTTTATAAACTCAATTCGTGGGCAGGTCACAATCTAGCCAAAAGGTATCCTTCTGCCCTCCTGGCCAGCTGGACTTCAACATGAGTTTTGCCTGATCAAGGGCTGCAGGACTGTGCTCAAATTGCATAGGCTATTCTAAGAACTATTCCAACTTTGCCAGCCAGGCCAGTGGGACCTTAGTTATCTCCCACTATTTCCATTCCAGTCTCCATTGCTGTTTACATGAGCTATCCCAGCTTCTGGCAAAGTATTTCTGCAGCTGGGGGCACCTGCATGAGTGTAGCATGGCTGTGGGTTGAGCACACACATAACTGCCTTGGCTATGCCACTTTCTGCTAATATCCACTGAGACGGATGCAAAACCCATGTCATGTTCCAAGGGATTGACTGCCTTCCATAGCAGATGTCTGGGATATTTACACAGTGTCCTGCATCTTCTTAAGCTTTTCCCCTTTCGGCATAGCGCTCAAGTGAGAATTTGGCCCAGCAGTGATTAAAAATAGGCGGCCTGATTTTTCACAGGTGTGACCGAATCCCAGTGACATCAACAAGCGCGGAAGGTGCTTGGTACCTCTGAAAAATCAGACCTAAGTAAATGTTTGATCTAGGTAAATTCTTGTAAGTTGAGCCATTCACAGCATTTATTTTATTTTTTTTTTAGGATTACGGTACGTGGACTTTGTGTGTTCTGTAGCCCTGACATAACCTGTGCAGTGAGCAGTGCAGAATAATGAAAAAGGCGAATCGTGTAAACAGAAAATAGGTCAAGGAGACGTAGTTGAAGTAGGAAGAGAAGAAAGCAAAGGAAAATATACTTTCAAAGAGAGGAAGAATGGTCTTGTGGCTAATGTGCATTGGCTCAGGGGAGCTGGGTTGAATCACTAAGGGTTCTCTTCATGTACAGCGCTACAGTAGCACACCTACTACACCGACAGGAGAGCTTCTCCCACTGTTGTAGTTAATCCACCTCCCCAAGTGGCGGTAGCTATGTCGACAGGAGAAGTTCTCAGACGTAGCGCTGTCTATACGAGGGGTTAAGTAGTTATCCCGATAGAGGTCTGTAGAGTCGACCTGGCCTAACTTTGCTACGTGCTTCCAATATGACCTTAGGCAAGTCATTTACTCTCGATGGGCCAGTTTTCCACCTGTGAAATGGAGATTCTCTTGTTTGTCTTGGCTATAGAGATTGTAAACTCTTGGGGGCAGGGACTGTCTCTTACTATGTGTAAATACAGCATCTAGCCCAATGGAGCCTTAGTCTTGGTTGGACCATCTAAATAATTTTTAACTCTAGTCCAAATCTATTTAAAGCTGTGTCAGATTCATTCAATTTAACACCAAAGCACAGCATTTTAAATGTGAAGGGAGCGGTGGTGGAAGAGTGACAGCCCTGGAATGAAGTCATGTAGTTAGCTACAGGACAGGCACAGAGTGGGCAGTGGCCAAAGCAATTTCCCTTCACTCCCATGCCCATGTGCCTCTCATGGATCATCCAAGGAATGCTGCCTGGCCTCTTCATCCTTGATCTCCCTGCGACCCCCTACCACCAGAGACTCTAATTAGTGCCAGGTGTAGGGGTGGTTCTGTGATGTGGGCATTAAACCACTGGGAACTGGATGCAGGACTTATTAATCACAAATATTTATGAGCTTAGATCTTCAGGCATCCAAAGTACTGGATTTTCCACCTTATTTGTATTCCTCTTTTTCGGCAGCTGGGTTTCAAACTCGGATGTGGCAGGTGTGGTGCTTGTTCACAGGAAATGCAAGACGAGTCATTTAACGTGTATCTCTCACCTCCAAGTGATTGATTCTTAAGTATTCATGGAAATATACAAATGAGATACTGTGCTAAAAGGAATAACAGGCAAACAAATGGATTTGTTTACAATATTGCAAAATAAATTACAAGTTGCAAAATAAGAAAAAATCGACAGTTTATGGTCAGACTGGCAGAACAGATCTCCCAGGTCTAAAGCCGAGGGCAGTGCCTGCCTTTTCAGATCTCATATTTCTGCCTGTGTGTCTCTTTTCTTGTTCTCCCACTTCAAGAGCCTCATTACCATATGCTCCAAGCACATCTCATTTCCAAGCTTATCTCAGTGTCTCTGTTGTAGGATCCAAGTGGACTTGGCCTCTTCTGGGAGGCTTTTGATTAGAGCTCAAGACTAGGGCTACATCTACACTACACACCACTTTTGGAGGGATGTAGGGTAGTAGGGTTCGTGTAGCTACACACTGCAGCAAAAAGCGAACTGCATACACACTGCAGTGTGTAGCAACATATGTTGGTGAAAGGCTCTGGCAATACCTCACTGTGGTAAGGAAAGGCTCTGTCATGGGCGAGGCAGCAGGACCATCCATGGAAAGAAATGTGCAGCATAGACGTAGCCTAGGAGTCAGGTGACTTGGACACTGTTCCTATCTCTGCCACTGGCTCACTGGGCAAGTCTTTTTGCCTCAGTTTCTCAAACTGTAAAGTGAGGACAATAATGCTTACCTCTATCCCTCAAAAGAGTGTTGTGAGGCTAAGTTAAAGTTGATAAGAAAGCATCTAACTGTGGTCATATTATTAATAATAAAATGTTGCTCATTTTCTGCTAGTGAAGGCTTTGCTCATTTCTCACTAAGCAGTGATAATAGATAAATGATTAGGTATTAATTAAAATTGTATTCATATATCCTATTTCATCAGCTCTCTGAAAATGTGTCACAAAGGTGAGATGCAGCTACCTGTTGGGTGGCAGGAAGCAGCAACCAACTGCCCCACAAGGTATTAGTGGGGAGAGGGGAACCTTTCATTAAGGACACTGGGGCAAACTCGTCTTCTTACGATAAGTGCCAAAGGGAGTGGGAATTGCCATAAGATTTGTGTTCCTGGGTCGCTTAGATGCACCCAAAGATCATATCTGAAGCCATCTGTCGTTAGGAATCTATTTCATTTTAAAATTCCAGGATCTCCACACCATGGACTTTTGATATATTAGTCTGATCTTGCCTGTGATTACTATTGCCAGGATGCGTCTCTTCTCTGAATAGAAAAGATCTAACAGTATCACAGCGAAATGATCCGTGGTAGGTCCTTTCGAAAAGCTGTTATTTCAGGGGAATTTCTTTTGCCTAGAGATGGGGTTATCCAAAGTCTTTCGGTTAATCTAGACTCTTAGGGCCCAGTTTTGCCCAGGCAACTCTGCTGAAATAAACCAATTTGGAGAGGTGTAACTAGGGCCAGAATCTGACCCAGGACTTTTATTCCCTGGCTCAGTTGGGTGTTGTCCTGGCATTCATCTTTGCCTGGGCTCACTTAGTTTTATTTGACTTTGGTGACCGTTCCGCAGAGAATGAAGGCAGGCTAGGATGCTGTGTGTGTGTGTGTGTGTGTGTGTGTGTGTGTGTGTGTGTGTGTGTGTGTGTGTACGTCCCGTCAAAGGGACATTCACAGATGTTGCAACATGCAGTACATAGCGTGGGTGAAATCCTGGCCCCCATTGAAATCTCTGGGAGTTTTGCTGTTGACTTCAGTGGGGATGGGTATAGATGTAGTGGGGAAAGAAGCACAGTCATAGGATACAACTCTAATAGTCTGCAGTAAAAATTCCAGTCAAAAACCCTACACTGTCTCAGAGGTCCCATGAAGGCCTCTCCTCATGGCTCCCTTTGGTTCCTTCTCCCATCCTCAGCTTCATACCTTCTTTCAAGACCTTCCTTTCACTTAGACCAGCCTTTCACTTCCACTTCACTGTGTACCATCCCTGTCCTGCATCGAATCCCTCCCACCTCCTCTGTCTTCTGCAAGGCCTTCCAACACTGATTTCCCACCTGTGATGTCTCTGTTTCTTGTCTCTCATATCTAGGGCCAGTCTCTCCGCTGCTTTGTACCTTGTTCAATCAATGACGTGTGTGTGTGTGTGTGTGTGTGTGTGTGTGTGTGTGTGTGTGTGTGTGTGTGTGTGTGTGTGTGTGTGTAAAATTGCGGCAGAATACAAATGGTAGCATTTTACCCACCACGTTGCACAGATAAAAGGCAGAGGTGACTCAGGCCCAGTGCCTTGTCCGTTATGTTGTCAGCTCTTTCAAGCAAGAACCTGGGTTTTTTTTGTGCTGTCATTTACCACTAGAAAAATGGAAATAAAACCGATGGCTCTTTGAATTCTCCCCCATGTGTGGAACTGTATTGAAGTCCTAGTGGAGGGGAAAATACCCTGGCCTCAGGGTACCCTGGCACAGCTCTGATGAGCCAGCTCACAAACGTAATCTAGTCCAAAAAAGGATTAGCAATCATCTGGGACAGGGTCTAGTGAACTAGGACCCGACGCTTCACAGCGCTGCTGAGTGCCTTGCAGAACTGAGTGAAGCAAGCCTGGAAAGGCCTCCGTGCACAGGAGCATTTGGATCTTGTCCCTAGGAAATGAAGCTGCATGTGACATTCCAGCTTCTAAGCGGTCTGGTCTGAGACGTTTTGAGCTGAAAACTGAAAGTGGTGCTTTGCAGGGCTGTTGCTGACAGAAATTGGCTCAGGCCAGGATTGCATGCTTGAGCAGACTTGAGCAATTCACAGTCAGAGCTATCAAAGCAATGATCTAGTGCCTCTAACATGCTGTCCAGAATCATACTTGGAAACTTTAACCTCAAGTTTTTAATGCTTCACTGTATTATTATTAATGAAGTCATAATGCTATTTTCCACTTGATATAACACCTTTCCCTGCAAAGGCTCCTATATGTGTGGTTTGTAAAGTACTGTGGGAAGAAAGGTGCTATATAAAATGTCTATATACACATGCAGTACACAGCGTGGGTGAAATCCTGGCCCCCATTGAAATCTCTGGGAGTTTTGCTGTTGATTTCAGTGGGGATGGGTATAGATGTGTGTTCACACACACTGCCACTGAAATGCAGCCCATCTAAGGTAGTATATGGTCCCAGTTACCACAGTGTCTGAGTGCCTCAAAGTCTTTAATGGATTTATTCCCACAAGACACCTGAGAGCAAGACCAGTTCTATTATCCCCATTGTACAGATGGGGAACTGAGGCATAAAGAGACTAACTGATCACACTGTAAGTCTGGCAGAGGAAGAAACTGAACCACTAATACATCCTTCCCCTCAGCGGCAACCTCCCTCTCATGTGGAAGGTGACTATTAAATATATAGAGAGAAATACCTATCTCATAGAGCTGGAAAGGACCCTGAAAGGTCACTAAATCCAGCCCCCTGCCTTCACTAGCAGGACCAGGTACTGATTTTTGCCTCAGAGCCCTACATGGCCCCTATCAAGGATTGAACTCACAACCCTGCATTTAGTAGACCAATGTGCAAACCACTGAGTTATCCCTCCTCTGCCCCAATTATTTGCTGTAGAAGATACTGAATGAGAATGAGAGGAGAGGGACATATTGGCCAAGGAACCCAGGGAAAGGGAAATATTTGTTTGCACTCATAGACTTTAAGGTCAGAAGGGACCATTATGATCATCTAGTCTGACCTCCTGCACAATGCAGGCCACAGAATCTCACCCATCCACTTCTATAACAAACCCTTAACCTATGTCTGAGTTATTGAAGTCCCCAAATTGCTGTTTGAAGACCTCAAGCTGCAGAGAATCCTCCAGCAAGTGACCCGTGCCCCGTGCTGAAGAGGAAGGCAAAAAACCTCCAGGGCTTCTGCCAATCTGTCCTGGAGGAAAATTCCTTCCTGACCCCAAATATGGCGATCAGCTAAACCCTGAGCATGTGGGCAAGACTCACCAGCCAGCACCCAGGAAAGAATTCTCTGTAGTAACTCAGATCCCATCCCATCTAACATCCCATCACAGACCACTGGGCATACTTACCTGCTGATAATCAAAGATCAATTGCCAAATTAATTGCCAAAATTAAGCTATCCCATCATACCATCCCCTTCATAAACTTATCAAGCTTAGCCTTGAAGCCAGATATGTCTCTTTTGCCCCCACTACACCCCTTGGAAGGCTATTCCAGAACTTCACTCCTCTAATGGTTAGAAACCTTCATCTAATTTCAAGTCTAAACTTCCTAGTGTCCAGTTTATATTCATTTGTTCTTGTGTCCACATTGGTACTTAGCTTAAATAATTCCTCTCCCTCCTTGATATTTATCCCTCTGATATATTTATAAAGAGCAATCATATCCCCCCTCAACCTTCTTTTGGTTAGGCTAAACAAGCCAAGCTCTTTGAGTCTCCTTTCATAAGACAGGTTTTCCATTCCTCGGATCATCCTAGTAGCCCGTCTCTGAACCTGTTCCAGTTTGAATTCATCATTCTTAAACATAGGAGACCAGAACTGCACACAGTATTCCAGATGAGGTCTCACAAGTGCCTTATATAATGGTACTAACATCTCCTTATCTTTGCTGGAAATACCTCACCTGGTGCATCCTAAAACTGCATTAGCTTTTTTAACTGCCATATCACAGGCAGGTGGGAAGACACACAGACAGGCAGCTGAGCGCAAGGAGAGACTCGCAGTGCAGTTTCTGGAGCAGAAACATTGGCTGAGGGACAGAGGGCAGCAGAAAGACCTGTTGGAGAGGCTGCTTGTGCTAATGGCCACTTACCTTCAGGTTCTGCTCCACCCACACTATGTTCTGAGTCCAGCTACCATGTCCTCCAATCCAGAAATGCATGGGACACTGTGTAGCCCATGCAAATGGGACCAAATACTAGTTGGACAGGGCACATGTAATTCTGCAGCCCTTCACCATGCTGCTGTCCTCTACTCCTGTGCAGTGGTGCCAAGTGTCTGCTAAACATGCCAGGGGAAATATTTGTTTGCACTGGTTTCACTGTTTCACACTGTTCAGAGCTCGTGTTATGCACTGTATTTTATTACTGGTTCTGGTGGTTTATTACTGGTATTTTGGTGGTATAACAGCAGCTTGCCTGCCTGACAGTGCTTTGATATGTATTTGTAATGCAGCTCAGTTCACAAATTAAGGCTTTTATTTTATTTAAAAAGTGTATTACCATCACTGCAGCCCATGAAAAAATGTGTATTTCAAAGAATAAAACTAAAGATATGATAAGGCACAGCTGGGAAGTGGTATCCAAACACTACTGCTCAATACAGCTCTTCAGATCGATCCATAATGAAAATCCACAATTCACATCACATGTACCACTATTCCCCCGCCCCCCACACTACCCTGACATACACACACTGTATAAGCACTCATCTCATCCACATAACAATTCATGATGATCACTACCCCCATTCATAGCATACAGTCAGAGTACTTCATTCATTCTAAAAAGTGCAGAGTATATACATTCATATTCTCCCTTTTCCATTGGCCCATGCAAGTCCATGATGTGAGTGCACAAAGCAGCTCTGATTTCTGTTGCCTCTGTGCATCCTGCTCCAGCTGTGGCAGGGGCACTTCCTGGCTGAGTGTGTTGGTTCAAAAGTCCAGTGCTGTCATAGGTCCATTCAGGGGCAAGTGGCTCTGACCTTTGGAGTCACCAAGATTGTGAAGAGCACAGCATGCCATAATAGTGCAGACAGCTTTGATGACACTGGAATCCAAATGGTTCTGCAAGCAGCGTCAGCGGGATTTCAATCTGGCTAGCAGACTTTCAGCCACCATTCTACACGTGCTGAGAATATCATTAACTGTCTTTTGCCAAAGCCTCTGAGATCAAGATATGGGTTCATAAGCCAAGGCAAAAGGAGTAGGAGGGGTCCCTAGAAAAACAGTGGGGATGGTTGCTCCATTTATAACAATCCCATTTGGTGGGAATTGTGTCCCAGCCTGTCCAGGAAGGAAGACTCCTGATCATGGTAAACTCCGGGCCTCATGAACTTTTCTGGTACAGCCCACATTGGCATCCATGAATTGGCCTCTGTGATCCACAAGGGCCTGTGTAACAATGGAGTAGTCCTTTGCGGTTAATGTACTCGGGTGCTCCTTGGGGAGGGAAAACTATGGGCACATGAGTCCCATCCAGTGCAGTTTGAAAACCTGTTCTCTCAAAACCAACAGTTACTTCAGAGATATTGTTGATGCCCATCAACTTTGGGTAAATCACACACCTGATTGCCTCTGAAACTTCTGCCACCACTTTACCTGCAGTTGACTTTTTAGCTCCAAACTGGTCCGCAGCAGACCTGTAGCAGTCTGAGGTAGGCCAGCCTCCAGGTCATGATAGCAACCTGCTTTTGAACTGGCATCATGTCCTCCTTCATGTGTGTGCCAGGACACTGGAGGATCAGGTTAAGCTGATCACAAAGCTCAGCAATGGAGCTTTCTTCATGTGAAAGTTCTGGCACCTTTGCTGGTCATCCCAGGATGATGTGATCCCATCAGTCTGTGCTTGGGGCCTGCTCCAGAACTGCCAGTCTACAGTAAGCAGCATCAGTCAATCAGAGTCTGCCGTGTCTGTATTGTCCTTCTCCTCGTCTGACTTTTGGTATGCCAGAAAAGGTTGCTGAAATGGCCTCCAGCATCTCATGAAGGCTCTGCCTTTTCCTGAAACAGGAGTGAAAGCCCAAGTAGGACAAGTTCTTCAAACAGCGATTCCTCTATGTTGCTGGGAGCATGCAGACTCAAAAAATGGCTCAGCAAGAGGTGGAAAGTGCTGCAGGAGGGGCAGTCACGTTTTCCCATAATGCACCACAAATAAACGGCTACAGCACCACAGCTGAGGGGGGGGCTCTAGGAATTCTGGTATAGGTTGATTTGATGCAGGTCTGTGTAGGCAGTGTAGACACCTGAGCCAGGGTATGAAACCCGGGTCTGGACATTCTAAACACAGAGTCAATATTCAGTGCGGCTGTTCAAACCTGGGCTTGCAAACACAGAGCCTGCAGTCTCAAGTGCCACAGATCCTGAGCTTACATTGAAGGGTAGACATACCCTGAGGCAGGGGTCTGATGTACTTCCGAGAGCATACAGGCAACTGTTCCCTCTAATTCTCAGTCTGCTGGACCGTTCCCTTCTTACAGACTTTCTGTTTAGCAAGGACCTCATTAGAACAAGTCTTTAGCACCTGTCCTTCCTTCCCACACTCAAGACACCTCTTGGATGGGAGGGGTTATCTTCTCCCACCCTTGTCATAGATGGAGACCTCTCGGCAGGGCCAGCTCCAGGCCACAGAGCGCCAAGCGCGTGCTTGGGGCGGCACATCTTGGGGGGAGCTCTGCCAGTTGCTGGGAGGGCGGCAGGCGGCTCTGGTGGAGCTGCCGCAGGCATGGCTGCGGACAGTCCGCTGGTCCGCGGTTCCGGTGGACCTCCCACAGAAACGCCTGCAGCAGCTCCACCGGAGCCGCGGGACCAGCGGACTGTCCGCAGAAATGCCTGCGGGAGGTCCACCGGAGCAGTGGGACCGGCGAGCAGCAGAGCGTCCCCCATGGCGTGCCGCCGTGCTTGGGGCGGCGAAATTGCTAGAGCCGGTCCTGCCTCTCGGGTGCCACTCTTAGAGAAAACTCAGTTTGGTCTGTTGCTCCTTTCCCCTGTCTATTTTTACAGTTCTTAAAGGGACAGACCCCCTTGATATGCCTCACCTCTCAACATTTAAATTGGGGGGCCCCCCTCACCCCTTCCAGATGGCCCTTTGGGTGTCTATGCCCACAGCCCGCTCTGAGTGCTCCCATTGCCAGCTGGGCCAAGCTACACTTTTATGCCCAGGCTTCCCAAGTTTAAAGCATAGCAGGATCTTCCTTGCTGGCTGGTCATGGTGATTTCCCTGACGTCATGGCTGTGCCTCGAGCTGCCTGCTGACGCTGCAGGAGCTGCCAAAGAAATGCCTCATCCATTGCTGCTGCTCGGCCAGTAGCTGGACCACATCCTCCATCGCCCCTTCCCTCCATGATGGGAGGGCTTCATGAAAATCCTACCAATTATGCCAGTTGTGGTGGGCTGGCCACATCCCATGTGCCCCCTTTGTGGCCTAGAGTCAAACTACAGGCAGCTTGCCTCAGTTTCCCCTCTTGGGTTATTCAAATAAAACGTCAGGCTTTTTCTTGGTAAAAAATACCCATCCTTGGGACTGCATTTATTAATGTGAAATCAATGGCAAATAAAACCAATCCCAAAACAAAATCCATTCATAAAGCCCCCACAAAACAAGGTTTCTCTTCCTCCTCCCAGGCCTTCCTTCCTGGGGCCTTTGCAGTCTCTTCCCTGCTTGAACAGAGTCTCACCCAGGCCTCCATGCCTGGAGAGCTGTAGTCCCTGCTCTGATTTGGCAGGCCACTCCCAGGCCAGGAGCCTCAATTTTCTGGGTCTGGCTTCCAAAGTCCTCAGTACCAGGGTCTCTCTTGCAGAAGCCTTCCTGACTTCCTGCAATTTCCAGAACTTCCCTCTTCACTGCAGCCACCTGCGGTCATTTATCAGCTGATCCAATCCAGGTGAGCCTTTTCAGTAACCAGGGCAGGCTAGTTCCAGGTCCTCCAGCTCTTAAGGGGCAATCCACCCTGCCACACCCTCACAAAGGCAAAACTGCCCTGGAAATTCACTTGTGAGAACTTCAGGATCAGCTGCTGTATGGAGAATGGACACAATACAGGAAACTACTGAAAGTTTTAGGTTGTCCATTTCCTGTCGCCCCCAACATGAACCCCTGTGTCTGAATCTCCCACCAGAGCCCTCCCAGGGGAATAAGTCTGTCTATTAGCTAGCTACGCATTTATATGACACATTACATTACATATGTCTGACTCCATTTCTCTATCCCTTCACCATCTTGAGACCTCTCCCACTCAGAGTGGCAGGCTGGTCTTGTGGTTAAAGCACTGAGCTGGGACTCAGGATTTGGGTTCAGTTAACGACTCTATCACAGAGTTCCTGTGTGACCCTGGGTTAGCAACTTCACATATCTGTGCTTCAGTTCCCCCGTAAAACGGGTATAATAATACTTCCTTACTCCCAGCCTTTGTCTGGCTTGTGTATTCAGAATGTAAGGTCTTTTAGGCAGGGATTGTCTTACTATGTATGTACAGCACCTAGAACAGTAGGGCCTGGTTTTGACTGGGGCCTGTAAGCATTTCTATAATACCCATATTTGATTCCCTACTTCCATGCCTGTTGTCAGTGTCCAGGCTGGGATCTGACCTGTCTGCTGGACAGTAGTAACTGGGTGCTTAAATAGGGAAGGAGCAGGTTAAAGATTATTTAGATAAGTAAGATGTATTCAGATCAGCAGAGCATGATGAAATTCATCTAGGGTACTTAAGGAACGAGCTGAAACAATCTCGGAAGTGTCAGCAATTATCTTCAAAGAACTCATGGAGGACAGGGAGGTCCCAGAGGACTGGAGAAGGGCAAACATACCTACCTATCTTTCAAAAGAAGACCTGGGGAATTATAGACCAGTCAGCCTAATGTCAATAACTGGAAAGATACTGAAACAAATTATTAAACAATTAGTTTGTAAACACCTAGAGATTAATAGGGTGATAAGTAAAAGCCAACATGGATTTGTCAAGAACAAATGATACCAAACCAGCCTAATTTCCTTCTCCTGGCCTAGATAAGAGGGGAACAGTAGACTTGATATATCTTGATTTTTAGTAAGGCCTGTGACACTGTCCCCCATGATATTCTCATAAGCAAATAAGGAAAATAGAGTCTATATGAAATTACTTTAAAATGGGTGCACAACTGGTTGAAAAACCACACTCAGAGAGTAGTTATCAATGGTTCGCTGCCAAACTGGGAAAGCGTTTCTAGTGGGGTCCTGCAGAGGTCTGTCCAGGGTCTGGTACTAGTCAATAATTTTTGTTAATGACTTGGATAAGGGAGTGGAGAGTATGATTATAAAATTTGTGGATGATACCAAGCTGGGAGGGATTGCAAGCACTTTGGAGGACAGGATTAGAATTCAAAATGACTTTGGTCTCAAATCAACAAGATGAAATTCAGTAAAGACCAATGCAAAGTACTACATTTCAGAAGGAAAAATCATATGCATAACTACAAAATGGGGAATAATTGACCTGGCAGTAATATTGCAGAAAAGGGTAGGGGCGTTTTAACGGATCACAAACTGAACATGAGCCAACAATGTGATGCAGTTTCAAAAAGGCTAAAATTATTTTGGGATGTATTAAGAGGAGTGTCATATGTAAGACCTGGGAGGAATTGTCCCACTTTATTTAGCACTAGTGAGGTCCCAGCTGGAGTATTGTGTCCAGTTTTGGGCACCTCAGTTTAAGAAAGATGTAGACGAATTGAAGAGAGCCCAGAGGAAAGCGATAAAAATGATAAAAGGCTTAGAAAACCTGACTTGTGAGGAAAGGCTAAGAAAAAATGGTTATCCTTAGTCTTGAGTAAAGAAGACAGAGTAGGGACCTGATAGCAAATATGTTAAGGGCTGTTATGAAGCGGATGGTGAGCAATTGTTCTTCAGGGCCACTGATGATTGGCCAAGAAATAATGGGCTTAATCTGCAGCAAGGGAAATGTAGGTTAGCTATTAGGAAAAACTTTCTAACCATAAGGAGAGGTAAGTATTGGGATAGATTACAGAGGGAGGTTGTGGAATCCCCCATTCCCACATTGTGGAATCACACCATCATTGGAGGTTTTTTAGAACAGGTTGATCAAACACCTGTCAGGGGTGGTCTAGGTTTACTTGGTCCTGCCTCTGCAGGGGGCTGGACTAGATAAACCTCTCAAGGTCCCTTCCAGCAGTACATTTCTATGATTTTATGATTCTACGACTTGTTTCCAATACACAAGTGTTGTGAAGATGCTGGACTCGTGACTGAAAGGTTACTTTCTATACAGTGAATGTTTCTAGTGAAGCAGAGTGCTGGTGGCAAGCACTGGAACTATACTTTTTAGTTTAATTGTTAAAAGAAGAACAGCTTAGTAAGTGCTGGGCACTTTCTAAGAAGTCTAATCACAAACAACAATCAAGTTTCAAGAGCAGAAAGCCCACTGTGCTAGTAGTGCTGTTTTTTTCTATTCAAGACAGGATTTTGACTAAATTGCAACACATAAGAAGACTATTGACACCTTACCTTTAAAAGCAAACAAATAAACATCTAGACAGCGAGATGGTTCTGGCTATCATTTAAGTAAACCCCATAGATATTATTTCATATGCAGCCTGGCACATGTTGAAAGAGTAACTGCCCATCCGGTTCACCACAATTTTGCTTCATGATTCAGTAAAAAACACACATGCATGCTACAATGAAAGTCAGCAGTGAACGTGGAGCGAAGTCCTGATGCAGATAACAATTAACTGTGGATTAATAGCCATTATTATGGAAGTCTGACTTGCAGAGAACACAGCCAATTTATAACTGCTTATTTCCCCTGCAACTGATCCTGCGTGACATACTCTGTTGTTTTTTGCAGCTTTGACAAATAACAAAAGTAGCAAAATCTCAAGGTTAAGAGGTAACATCTGAAGGGAATCACCATGGTCTCGTTCCTGTCTTTTTCATCTGCCAGGGGAAGTTTTAATTACAAATCTGAGTTTGGATGTTGTGGATGAGTGGATGCATTTCTGAAATCAGCTACTGCTTCTCAATGCTAAGCAATCTGTGTGAAAAAAATTCAGAGCTTGCAGGTTCTAAATGCTAAATAAATGTGCTTGGGTGCTATTAAATGACACGATCAAGCATTTTAGATCAGTTGTTCTCAATCTTTCAGGAGTCTGATTTGTCTTGTGTATCCCAGGTTTCACCTCACTTAAAAATTGTTATATCCTTGGGGGCAACCGGTTTAGGAAGAAATCACTTGAGGCCAAAGAGCAGACAGCTAACAAAACTACCATTTATTTACAGACACAGAGCTCGCCTAACCGGCCGAAGTTGGCTGGGCTATCCCCTAATAATCTAACTCAGTTGCCATAGGAACAAAAACCATGACAATCAAATACACAACAAAAATCACTTGCTTACAAAATCAAACATAAAAACACAGTAGTGTCACAGCACAGTAGTACTGACAAATTGCTGACTTTCTCATTTTGTCTGTAGGAAATTTTAGTTTGTAGTGACTTCGCTAGTGCTTTTTATGTAGCCTGTTGTAAAATGAGGCAAATAGCTAGATGAGTTGACTTATCCCCAGAAGACCACGCCCAGGGGTACATGTACCCCTGGCTGAGAACCACTGGTTTAGATCGAATGAGAGAACAAGTCACTAGGAGCTCAACTCTGAGCATGGTTGTGCAAACAGTGCCATTGACTTCAGTGAGGTTAGTCAGGAGAATAAGAACAGATTGGTTTAGGAGCAGCCTGACCTAGTGGATAGGGTTCAAGACTAGGACATGTGCAGTCTAATCCCAGTAGTTGGTCCAGTAAAAAATGTTACTTCAACCCACCTTGGCTCCTGAATCCATATTTAGATACCTAAATAAATGTCCTGATTGTCCACAGTGCTGAGGCACGCACAGTGTTACTGAAAATCAAGTTGGTACCTAAATATGGATATAGGTACCTAAGTGTAGTCTCCTCCTTTTGAACATCTTGGTTTCAGTATTTTTTTTAAAAAGATGTGACTAAGAAACACCTCCTTCAGTTTCTTTTCTGAATGTCGGGGGGCGGAGAGGGAAAGGGTTTGAGGGAGGGTATCTTCTTGCAGGTTTGGAAACCCAAACCCATCAGCATTATACTAGTGGAGAAGAATCAGAAAGTGAAAGATACCAGATGTCTGGACTAGCTGCACTGTGCAAGCCTGGTGC
The DNA here is from genome assembly GCF_025201925.1 of Gopherus flavomarginatus. Taxonomy (NCBI): domain Eukaryota; kingdom Metazoa; phylum Chordata; order Testudines; family Testudinidae; genus Gopherus; species Gopherus flavomarginatus. The sequence goes on along the minus strand of NC_066619.1, from coordinate 273,137,991 downwards.
CTCTCAAAGAATTTTTTATCATCAATAGTGAAAAGGAATCAACATAAAAAATCTCCTTCAATAATCTCAAGATCTCGGATTAACAATAAAAAAGCCACTTCTGGTCTCAGAATACATGTGTGTAAGGCCCATTGGACTTCTGGGTATATCTGACAGCAGAATATGATCCCAGATATTCTTCTTGTTTTTATCCACTATCCACTTGGAAGGTGCTCCCGCCAATGAACCAATCGTTCAGAAAACCATGGGACATAGGAATTGCCATATTAATCATCCACCTAGTCCAGTGTCCTGTCTCTCTAACAGCGGCCAGCAGCAGCCAGCTGTCAGAACCCTGTGGTAGGCAGATGTAGGCTAATACATCCTCCCACGAAGAACATAAGAATGGCTCTACTGGATCAGCCCAAAGGTCCATCTAGCCCAGTAACCTGCCTTCTGACAGTGGCCAATGCCAGGTGCCCCAGAGGGAATGAACAGACAGGTAATCATCAAATGATCCATCCCCTCTCACTCATTCCCAGCTTCTGGCAAACAGAGGTTAGGGACACCATTCCTGCCCAAGGTTTCATCTTAATCCCTAATAGTTTGATTAATCCCAAATCTCCCAGCTGAGATTGTGTTCAGCCCTAGAGCATGAGGGTCTACAACCCTATCCAAAATGTGGGCTGATCTGCACCATTGAAACCAATGGGAGCTTTGCCATTTACAACAGTGGGTGCATGAATGGGCCCTTAAGGGTCCTAAAAGTAGTATAGAGACCTGTGACATTCAGGAGGTTTCCGAATGCTGAGTTAAAAAATGGTACCACAAGCTGGGAATGAGTAACAGACAGTGCTGCAGACTCACAGGGAGACGAGGGTGCAGGGATCTTGTCTGTAGGGGAAAGCTGGACACATGCTAAGATTCATGTATGTGGGACTTAGACTGTATCAGTGCAACAACCCTTGCTGCTTAGGTGCCAGATTGTGCTCTGCTGTGCTGTGAGAGCACAAAGGGAGGGGCCACAGGACACCTTGGACGTGCAGAGAAGATGCAGGACCATAGCCCCTCCCTGGCACATTTGATAGCAGAGGTGCCCAGCTGCATGAGAGTATGCGTGAAATGCCCCCTGAAGGGGTACAGGAGCAGGTGCACAGTGTCTGCGTGCTGGGGAGTTCTAGGAAATCTTTGCCCCTTGTCATAAACAGATAGTTAAGGGTTAATGTCTCTTTTACCTGTAAAGGGTTAACAATCAGTGAACCGGACACCTGAGCAGGGGACCAATCAGGAGACAAGATACTTTCAAATCTCGGTGGAGGGAAGCCTTTGTTTGTGTTTTTTGGGTTTGGCTTTGTTCTCTCTGGGTCCTGGAAGGGACTAGACGGGCAACCAGTTTTCTTGCCAATCTCCCTGCTACAGTCTTTTATAGTGAGTATTTTAGTAAGAAAGGCAGTTATAGTCTTTTGATTGTTTCTGTATTTGCAAATGTGTAGTTTGCTGGAAGTATTTTAAATTGTATTTCTGTTGGAGGAGGCTTTTTTTCCAGTTTCTAGAAGCTGACAGACCCTGTAATATTCCATCTTGAATTTACCGTGATTTTCTTTATTCTTTTTTTTCTTTTATTAAAAGTAAGCCTAGGCAGCCTTGTGAGCTGATGACTTTGTCTAGTCAGCAGCATGGGAAGACAAGGATAGTGGAAAATGAGTGTCCCTATCCCTTACCTGTTTCCTGTGTGGAGAAATGTGACAGTGAAGGGAATGTGCCTGTGTCTGTCAGGGGTATTGACTTGCCTATGGAGGAAGCTACCCCGGTCTCCAAGCAGTTGTCTGTGAACAGCCCTGTGTGCTGGGACAAGGGAAATGAGATCCTGAGCTGTGTGTCTGGTGAAGGAGAATGTGTCTCCAACTCTTCTTTGTCTGTGGAGCAGACAGAAGGGGCCTTTCAGCCTGTGATGGTTGAGAATAGTGCAGTTGTCTCAGAGTTGGTTGTAAACACAGCTAAAGTCCAGGAAGGGAATGGTCCTAAGTTTGTGTCGGCTGGGAAAAATGGCACTGTGACTAGGTTGCATCCAGTTAGTGTCATAGCAAAATCCCAGAGACTAGACAATTCTGGTGCTTGTAATTTGCCAGTTGCTAATGTGTGGTTGGAAAAGGGTGTAGCAGCTCTGTCTAATCAGGGTGATACCCTAGCCAGGGCACAAGGAGAGCAAAAAGGTGATTTAAATGTGTTACCTACTGACAGTTTAACAACTTGTGAAAAGGAGGAAAAGATTCCTAAACTTGTGGGTGTTGAACCTGACAACGTGCAGGTTGCCAGTGACTATGAGGAAAGTTGCAGAGGGAAGGAGAGAACCTCTAAACTTTTATCTAGTAAGTCTATAAGTTTGCCTGAAAGGGAAGTGGGTAGAAATCTGCCTGATGGGTCAAAGGTGATCATGGATGTAAGTAAGACCCAGAAGAAGTCTGTTGTGAATGAGGAAAGTGTTCCTTTAGAGCAAGCCCTAGGTGAAGAAGGTAGGAGCAGAATGTCTGTAAGGGGTGAATAGTTGCTTAGAAAAGTTGCTAAGGAAAGAAATCCTCATGGTAATCTGTGCAGGCATTTTGGTACAACTGAAGGGTGTGAAAGTGATTTAATCAAGGAAGTTTTAGTTCCTAACAGCCAAAAGTTTTCTATTGTGAATGGATCCACTGACTTTCCTTTTGAAAACTCCAGTGTGGATAGCTTTGAGACTGTCTCAGATGGAGTGAAAAAAAGAAAAAAAAAGAATAAAGAAAATCACAGTAAATTCAAGATGGAATATTACAGGGTCTGTCAGCTCCTAGAAACTGGAAAAAAAGCCTCCTCCAACAGAAATACAATTTAAAATACTTCCAGCAAACTACACATTTGCAAATACAGAAACAATCAAAAGACTATAACTGCCTTTCTTACTAAAATACTCACTATAAAAGACTGTAGCAGGGAGATTGTCAAGAAAACTGGTTGCCTGTCTAGTCCCTTCCAGGACCCAGAGAGAACAAAGCCAAACCCAAAAAACACAAACAAAGGCTTCCCTCCACCGAGATTTGAAAGTATCTTGTCTCCTGATTGGTCCCCTGCTCAGGTGTCCGGTTCACTGTTTGTTAACCCTTTACAGGTAAAAGAGACATTAACTCTTAACTACCGGTTTATGACACCCCTAGCGGATGGCTCTGCTGTAAAGGTTCCCATGAGTTCTAGGTAAATATGCCTATTCAACTTACAAGTTAAGGAAACCCAAAGACTGGAGAAGAGTAATTGGCAAGGGTCAGAGCATCATAGCTTCATAGAGGCTGGAAGGTGACCATCAGATCCTCTAGTCTGAACCTCCTGTAAATCACAGGCCATTGCATTTCTCCCAGATACCTCTGTGTTAAGCGCCAAGACTTTAGTTAAACTAAAGCATTTCAGTCCTCAGGCGACTGAACTGTCGCGTACCACAGGCAGAGAACAGGGGAGACTGAGGTGCTGCCAATCCCTGAAGCTATTGCAATGGCACAGAATTGATTAGGGTGAGACATGCCTAGATGATCCCAGCAGGTGAAAATGCCCCATGATGGAGGGGAAGGCAAAAAATCCCCAAGATCCCTGCTGATCTGATCTGTGGGGAAATTCTTTCTGAGCCCCAAATCAAGTGAGCAGGACCCACTAGCCAGCCATCTAGAAAGGGGGTAGGGGAGCTGTTCTGTGTTGGGAGTTTTAATGAAAAGTTGATTTGCTATAATAGACTAGAAAACACAAGGGAGAATGTTAGTCTCATATGCAAACAAGCCAAAAGATCTTAGTCCTGAAATTCATCCTCAGGGAGTGAAATGCCCTGGACAGAGCATAGCAATAGCCCACTTAAGAACAAAGTAAGGAAATGCATCACATGTACCAATGGGAGAGAATAGAGACCCAGTCCAACTTCTGCTGACCTCAACAGAAAGATTCCCATTGATTTCAGTGTGAGCTGGATCTAACTGCCAAAGAAAGGATAACTCGGGCAAGTTGCAAAATCAAGAAAGTGTGTACAAGTGTGTGTGTGAGAAAGAACATGCGTGTGTGTGTGTGTGTGTGTGTGTACATGTGTGTGTATGTTTGCATGTTCTTTTATGGCAAATATCAGTGAAACAGTGTATGATTAATGCATGACGGACCCTCTCTTTCCTACTCATAATAACTGCTAGGCAGGCACGGTAAGGCATTGTGCTGAGGTAGCAAAGAACACGGTTTGAGGGTAGAATTAATGAGCTGTAAATGTTTTCATACATTTCTTTTAATATTGGTTTTGAAGAGTATAAATGACAAAGCTGAACGTCTAGTGGAATTTATTTGAGTCACAAATATTTGTTCAGACTCCAAAGATAGTTTTGTTCTAACCATCTTCAGAATCTTTCATGTTCTTTCTCAGTGAATACATGCCCGGGCTGTTTTTAGTAGCATGAATCCTTGTGCGTTTTTAGCTTGAATATACACACAAAGTTTATTCTGAATTGTTTTCAGCTGTAACATTTATAATTCACCATTTGTGTTGTGTTTAGCTACATAAATCATGAGACATTTCTTCTGTTCCCTGGTTTATCAATATATATAACTAATCAATACAGCATGAATTACAGATTAACTTACAAATGAAAATTCACTGTATTCTTAGTTACATGTGTTACAGCTACGTAAGTTGCAGCACAAATTGTGAGTTGGATATTCAGCTGAAATATTCACAATTCAAACAATCTGCAGGCCAAGGTTTATTCACTAAAGAAAGTCACAAATCATTTTGAATACATCATTGTAGAATTTCACAAGTCTGTTCCTGGACAATTTGTGAACACAAGAAAATTAACAATAACAATAATGAGTGTTATGTGTTCATAAATTGCCCATGAAAAACTGTGAGATTCTAGAATTTGTGTTCAAAATGATTTGTGAATCTCTTCAGTGAATAAAAGATTACAATGAGGACATTTTTTGTGTTCCCAAATTCCCGGCAATGGATATGTGAAGTAATAATAATAGAATCGTAGAATAACAGGGTTGGAAGAGACCTCAGGAGATCATCTAGTCCAACCCCCTGGCCCTATGGTATTGCCTAAGGGTCAACCGAGAATGGGGCCCCATTGGGCTAGGCATTATGTAATAGACACTACCTGCTCGACAACTACATTTTGTTAATTGTGAATGATTCACTCAGTGCCAATAACTATTATCATAGAAACCAGAGACGGAAATTCCCATTAGGTCATCTAGTCAATCCACCAAGCAGTGCACAATTATTTCCCTATTTTATTAAGTGCTTTTTCCAGTCTTATTTTAAACATCCCCACAGATGAGGCTTTCCCTTGGGAGACTATTCTGTAGTATAATAGATCTCTCACTCTTAGCGCTAATTCCATGCTCTCTCCCTCTCCTGTATTTCAATGTAGTTATCACTTTAGTAAATAAGTACTAACATTTTCCATATAAGAATTCCGTTATGCGTAATTACACTCATTTGCAGCAGCACCCCAAATCATTCTTTCCATCCTAGACTGTTATCTTGCCTCCCACTCCTCCATTTGGTCAGCACTGCCCATCTGGACATATTTAGCTCTTCAAATATTTCCTCATAAGACAATCTCTCCACATACCTAATCACTTTCAACCTTAGGTGTCTGAAATGAGACACAAATGCACCTAATACATATCCTGATTATCCAAAGAACTAAGCAATTGCGGATCCAAGTGATTTCAATGGGAGCTGAGGGTTCCCAACACCTCTGAAAACCAGGCCATGTATTTAAGTATCTACGTAAGGTTTTAGACACCTACATTTGAAAATTGTGATATTAATTGTCCTGATTCTCTTTTCATGTACACAGCTGGAAATCAGAAGTAACTCCACGGAGATGAGCGAAGTTACACCAGCGTATAATTGCTGCAAGGGAGCTAGAATAAGCTGCAATAGATTTCTATTTTTGTGATGATGTCACCATTGTGCTACCCTTAGTGCCAGGGCCTGTACCCATTTTGCTGGGCGAGATGCACAAACTGCTGGGAGAAATTCTATGGGCTGTGTTATTATGAGGGAGGTCAGACTCGATGATGATAAAGGTCCCTTCTGGCCTCCAAAACTATGGGCAATTTGGCATTATACCATACATTAAAAACCAGAGCGCCTTGGTAGCTACTGACGTTACAAACCAAAAATGCTAAGTGTATTTGCTCTTACAGTGCTCTGCCTTATAAAGAGAGCACATGATAGAGTGAAAGATTCAACCAGTACTGAAGTTAGTACGCAAAAAATACGAATAAGTTTCACTCCTACCAGGGAGATGTAGGGCAAATGTAATAACTATTACAATCCCGTGATTGCTATTCTTTTGCTAATGTGCTCCACACAGTTCTTTCTCTAAATTACTGAATTATCCTTAGGAACAAAAGGTATTAGGGTCCTAAGAGCTTCTCTCAGTTTGTGGTAGGACTAATTCATTAATGTGGCTCCAACCGGAATGTGTGTAATGTTCTTTCTAATTGGACATGACTGTTCAAGAATGACTTCGGCCTCCATCCAGCTCACACTGTCACTTATGCTGTATAATAAGCTACTACTACTGGCCCATGAATCAATTTTTAAACAATCTGCAGTAATGAACTTGGACGTCTCATTGTTGTTGACAAAAAAATGCACAGTCCTTCTATTGTCAAAGGGCTCAATTATGGGTTCCTTCTGATAAAATAGAGGGGGGTGAGGGTATGGACAGTAGTGGCAGACTGAAAGAATTGTTTCATCTTTGTGGTTTTGAGAAAGAATGACAAGCCAAAAGGTCAGTTTCATAGAGGTTTACCTTGAAATGTCTGAAGGCAAAAAAGGCATCTGGAATCATTAGAAAAAGCGAAGTTTGACTTGCACCATTGGAAACCTTTAATATATTACTTTCACTGTATATTTGATAAATCTTTGCCTGGTGGGTGGGAATGTGAGGTTGAGGGAAGGAAAACCTTTGTATAAATAAAAAGGTTAATTTTAGAAACTTCAGGAATAGCATATGGAGAAATTGTCAGTGTTTTCAGGCCATTTGCCGTCTTTCTGACCTGATGGAGTCAACATGGCTAGTAGTAGAGAAAGCTACCCACATTGGTTTATGGTATCTAATGTAAGTTGTGATCAAAATGATTTTTTCCTCAACTAAACTAGGCAGCTGTAGAAATCTAAGGTATGTTCTGAAAGAATGGATTTAATTTGCATGCAAAACATTTGTTTTTATAGTTTGAATTTTGTTTGTGATTTACTGAGAGTCTCTCAGTTCTCTGACGGCTAAAAATGTAAAAATCACCTGAACAAGATCTGAAATGTAACAGTATCAAAATTTTCTGTACAGGGCTCTTAACACGTCTGATCCATGGGTGGCTTTCAAGCTAAGTTCCAGACGTTTTAGTGTCTGAGTGCAGGAAACAAGGAGAAAACAAATCCATTCATGTATTAAAAGCATGGTTGCAACGTATCATTTTTAAAGTTGAGAAAGTTTCATCAGAAGTCACCAATATTTCTTATTGATTTATTTCAATTGATAAGATATGCCAGTAGGAACCTGGGGGAGAAGGTACGAAATTATTTAGAAAAATACAGAGGACAAATTTCCAAATGTGGCCAGTAAGCTTGAGCAAAAAGTTTGCTCTGGCAGGAGAGAATACTCACATGACCTCAGTTATCATTAATGTGTATTCCAAATGGAACACAAAGCACACACTTCTGCTGCTAAGACTATCAAGGGCTACTGAAGTATGTTGGCTGCATATGTGTTACCTGAAGAGCTCATTTCTGTGGCTCATCAGTCAGCACGTTGGGCCTGATCCAAAGCCCACTGCCACATGCGAAAAGTCTCCCACTGACTACAAGGGGCTGTACTCCAGGCCCTATGTGAGTTAAGAGAATGTATCATGCAGACATTTAGCAGGGCGTTGGGAAAAATGAGACTATCTGCTGGTAACTTTGTGTTGTACACTTCTGTTATCATGCAGGTACATATCACTCAGAAACATCTCCAGCAGGGTATGTCTGAAATGATAGGAACTATAGAGACAAGGTGATTTTTTATTGGACCAACTTCTGTCAGTGAGAGAGACAAGCTTTTGTACTCACACAGAGCTCTTCTGCAGGTGATCTGCTCGAAAGCTCGTCTCTCTCACCAGCAGAAGTTGGTCCAATAAAAAAATATTACCTCCCCACCTTGTCTTGCTCAAATCCTGGGATCTTCATGGCTACAACAACACTACAAACAATTATGAATTAGCTTTGATTCACCCAGACCAGATTCAGTAAAAGATCAAGTGGAAAAAGAACACAGAGGAAAGAGCCCATAAAACATGCTGCCAGGGTTTTTATTCCTAGATCAGAGGGCTGGGGTACAAAGTTACTAGGGAGGAAGATAGTGGAGAAAAGGTGTTGTAAGAAAAATGGGGGGAATAGTAGGTAGAGGTAAGTTATTTGCTTGGCAGGTTGCAAGATCTTTGACGTTGTCAGGGACTGTTATTTTCTATATGTTTGTACGATACCTAGCACAGTTGAGCCGAGCATCTAGTTGCTGCCACATTATATGGGGTAAATAATAATAATAAATGTCCTGCATCAAAACAGTAAAGGAAAGTTCCTTCTCTGTTCCCCTTTAAAGTGTGGGGAGGGTTTTTTTTTAGATGTCCCCCCATGTGAATGCTAATAGGTACCTGTAAGTGCTAATAGATTATGATTTGCTTTGTAGGACTGCCTCTCTAGTTCCAAGTACTACGCTGTGACTATTCTAGGAACATCTGGCCTGAGATGAGCAATACTGGCACTAATATAGAGACTAATATAACTCTTCTGATTGGTAGATCTCAATGTGCTTTACGAGGCAGGTCTGTGTCATCAGCAACATCCCCATTTTACAGATGGAGAAACTGAGGCACGGGGAGCTGAAATGATTTGTCCAAGGTCAGCCAGCAGGCCAGTGGCACAGCTGGGAATAGAATTCAGGTCTTGCAGTCTCATTCCTCTGCTCTGACCAAGGAATTAAAATGGGTACAACAGGATGGCCCAAAGAGTGAGGGGATTTAGCATGAGCAGTAGAGGATGGTAAATGAGACACTAATATGGGTACCTAGCTACTTGTTTTAGGCACCAAAGTACTAATTTGATCACTTTGTCCCCAATTCACAGACTATCAGGGTTGGAAGGGACCTCAGAAGGTCATCTAGTCTAACCTCCTGACAGAATTTTGCCCCAGCTCCTGAAATGGCCCCCTTAAGGATGGAACTCACAGCCCTGTGTTTAGCAGGCCTATGTGCAAACCACTGAGTGATCCTTCCCCCCTGTAGTCCTTACTCAGGAAAACTCCCTTGACTGCAGGATTGGGGCCCAAAGGTGGGATATGGATCATAGCTGATCTAACACAGATGATGAAGTAGGAAAATTGGATTGTCCGTATTAGTGGAGTCTGTATGGAGGAAAACATTCAAGGGTTTGGAGGCTTCCTAAAATTCTCTTGGCATATAATTAAAGGTGCTAATTGCCAAATTCTGCACCAGCTCATATTCTATGCAACCCCATTAACTTTCATAAGATTGCACCAGAGGTAAGTCACTCCAGAATTCAGCCCTATAAATCTAATTAACTAAGGTCCACAATGTTAAGCCAAACTCCCCATTGGTTTAATATTTGAATGTGGAGCTCCATTGATAAAGCAGTTGCAGGGATACAGCGCTTAGATAGTCAGACTCTTCTGAGGATGTCATTAAAAGAGCTGGATCTGGTACTTCAGCATCCAAATCAACATACAAATCCATGGCTCACCTTTCATCATGACAGTTTGGAAACCTCTCTTTGTGCACATCTTATTTGTTATCTGCCAGTATTTGCCATGCAGATTCTTGCTAAAGGGATAATATAAACAAAGCATAATGTCAAGTTTCCCACGCAAGTAATATGATCTATTAGCACTGCACTTTGTACTAATTATTTTTCAATGGGTGGGGGCTTGTGAAAGGAGATTTATGCATTCAGCTAGCCTCACTTGTATTATTAAGTACTATTGGCAAGGAAGGCATCAGATATGTATTTTATTGTTACACTCTTGCAAACATTCTACCCTCCCACACTCATTAAAACCTCATAACAAACAGGAAAGATGATATATTGTGGCAAGTGAGACTTTCATGTCAAGAGCTCAAAGCACTTTTCAGATGGGGGAAACTGAGGCAGAGGTCAGTCATCTTCCTCTAGAACAGGATAATCTGCAAAGGGCAGAGGAAATTCAGTGGAGTAGGTGAATCCTGCTGTGTTTCAAATACATGAAAGGCCAGGTGCTGTAGATGTGAGATTTGATCATAGAATGTAAGGGTTGGAAGGGACCTTAGGAGACTATCTAGTCTAATCCTCTGCTCAAGCAGGGCCAATGCCCAGACAGATTTTTGCCCTAGATCCTTAAATGGCCTACTCAAGGATTGAACTCATAAACTTGGCTTTAGCAGACCAATGCTCAAACCAGTGAGCTATCACCTCCCTCTCTGATGTGCTAGTACTGACCATTACATGGAAGATGCTGTGTGTATGAATAGGGCTGTGTGGGGCGGCATAGAGTGGGTGGGAAGAGGATCCACAGTGTGGGTAGGGGACTCTATGAGAGCATCTCCAGGTTTCATTTACTAGCCTTCACAAATTGCAGGAGCAGGGCAGAGTCATGCCAGAGCTGTAAGGGGACAACACAAGCTGAATCTGCTGTGGCAGTGTGCACTTGATGGTCATCAGGGCCCCGATCTAAACACAGAAATTACACTGGAATATATATATCTATACTGCTATGTTGGGGGAGGGCTACTCCACTGGTGTGCTTGCAGCAATTCATGTTGCAACCAGGGGCGGATCTAGGCATTTTGCTGCTCCAAGCATGGCAGGGAGGCTGCGTTCAGCGGCTTGCCTGTGGAGGGTCTGCTGGTCCCGCGGCTTTTGCGGACCTTCTGCAGCCGTGCCTGCGGGAGGTCCACTGAAGCAGCGGGACCAGCACGCCCTCTGCAGGCATGCCTGCGGGAGGTCCACCGAAGCCGTGGGACCAGCAGACCTCCCGCAGGCAAGCCGCCAAAGGCACCCTGCCTGCCGCCCCCGCGGCGACCAGCACAGCGTCCCCCGCGGCTTGCCACCCCAAGCACGCTCTTGGCGTGCTGGGGCCTGGAGCCGACCCTGGTTGCAACACTTGTGTCCACACAGCAGCACATGGGATCAATGTAAGCACAGTGCAGGGTTGGTAGTTATCCTGGCATGGACCTGGGCAGTGGAGTTGAGAAAAGTTATCTATTCTCCATGGAGCTGTGCAGTGTGGGATTACTCTGTGCACTGATGTAGCTTCATAGAATCATAGGCCTGGAAAAGACCTCAAGAGGTCACCCAGTCCTCTCCCCTGAACTCAGGGCAGGACTAAGTATTATCTAGACCATCCCTGACAGGTGTTTGTCTAACCTGCTCTTAAAAATCTCCAATTTATTCCAGTGCTTAACCACCTTGACAGTTAGGAAGTTTTTCCTAATGTCCAACCTAAACTACACTTAATGCAATTTAAGCCCATTGCTTCTTGTCCTAGCATAATTAGGAGTCTACATTGCCATGACAGTGAGGTAACTCCACCAATGTAGAACTGCGTCAGTAAAATAAAGGGGAATATTGCTTTTGAGTTAGCTCAGGGGCATAATCTCACCCTGGGGTGTACAGTTTGGGGATATGATAGTCTATGGTGAAAACACACTGCTTTTTGTTTTCACCAGTTTAGGTGGTCTGTATGTAACCACACACCTCCTGGGTGTGGAGTTCTGTCCCATGTAGTGGCATTGAGACCACTTAGAGAGAGATTAACACATCTGCTCTAAGCCTTAGCTAAGGGCCACAGGGCTTTTTATCTCATGCAGTAGGGGCTCGTGCATCTAGTTCCAGAAGCCCCAGGTTCAATCCCGCCCATCGACAATCAGGGTTTGTCAGTGTTATACTTGCTTTTGTGTGAGCCCTCTTCTCAGCAAGGACTTTCACCCTGCATCTCCAACCTACTCCCACCATGGGCTAGGACCAAAGCTGTGTGAAAAGTTCTGAGTCAAACCGCAAAACAACTCATGTGGTCTCTCACTTCCTTTCAAACTCACAACTCGGACCACATTTATGGGAAGGTTTTCTGTGTTTTCTGAACTTTAAGGGGGAGATATGATGAGACATTAGATAGGAGAAAAGTGTCAGTACCATGGGTGGACAAGAAGCATATAGGGCTTTACCTAGGCGTTATGACTAAGAGCAATGGGATGCATTAGGAACAGGAAAATTTAGGTTGACTATTAGGAAAAATCCCAGACAATGAGACACATTAGACTGCGGACTGGTCTCCCAATGACAATGCTGGAAGCCCCATGGACCAAGCAAAAAGCTATGAGGGAACAGTCCTGCATTGACACAGAGAGGGATGGAATGATCTAATTAATAGTTAAAATGTTCTATCCGCCTCTCTGTGCCTCAACACAGTTGTCATCCTGTGTCATTTCTTCTACCATCACCTGTCTCTTTCCATCCTTTCCCATCTGTCCTTTTCTCCCCTCACCTTGATTTTCCCTCTTTTTCCTTTTGATTATAAAATCTCTCTTACTCTTTCCTTTCTCTATCTCTCCTCATTTCCCCCACTCACTTGCTAGAGGGTGACACATTGCTTAGTGCCTGACAGGGGAACCCTGGCACTGGTCTGCATGTGGTAGTCTCATGGCTGTGCTGAGCACCACAGAAACAGAGAAGGAAGCTTGAATCAGTAAGCTACTGCCTAACCCCACAGCCCTGTGTACATGAGCTACGTCTGTAGCAGGGACCACTGCCAGAGCAAGAAGGAAAGAGGCAGACTTTTTTCTAGAAGTGACCTGATTCTCTCAGCATATTCGTAGTGTGCCCACCCATTTGATAGCACCGTCAGCCATGTGAAGAGCTGGTAGCCTACTATCGAAGTAAGTCAACATCCCTCATCAAGGATATGCAACATAGTCTGCATCTACATTGCGGGTCACTAGAGAAACACCATTTGAAGAACTGGCCACACATTGCCCTGTCCTGTTCGAAGCCAGTTCAGGGACAACCACAGGTGCCTGGGCAGGTCAAAACCTGGTGGGCAGACGGTTGGGTTGGTGAAGAGAGAGTAACTAATGACTGTGGTCACTGGTCATTTGTTACGCCAAGCAGACTCTACCATCCTGTCCTGTGGTGGCATAAGTGACCATAACAGATGTGTAGAAGACAAGCAAACTGAGGGTGGTTGAAGATGTCTGAGTACAAAGACAAATTGCTGTTCTCAAGGATCTTGGCCAGGAGCATGATAGAGGCCTTCTCACATAGGGTAACCAGAGAACAAGTGTGAAAAATCGGGAGGGGGTGGGCGGTAACACTGGTCTACAATTTTTGAGAAGTCGTCTGCTTCAGAGAGAAAATGTGATATTTATTATGTATTTTGATGTGCTGAATTCAAATATGACAATTAAAACAACTGATTGGCTACTGTTTCTAAGATATTTAAGTTTTTACATTTTATGGCTATGTATATTGTGAAGATAGTAGAGTTTTAATCATAAATTGTAAACCTAGGTCTTTTCATGTGTTTATGGTTGCTTTACATGATAATATTTCACCTGTCCTGTTTATGTAACACTTTAAAAATCAGCAAAAGGGTTATATAAATAAAATTTATTATGAAACAAAAGGCAAAAAACTATGATGTACATAGTTTAGTCCTATTCAGTGTCTACTCGGCGCTTCTTGGCTTGTCTCTTGTATTCATTAAATGGAGCATCTCTTGTCACTGTCCAGCAATAGTCTGCAAGCATTGATGGGCTCCATTTGCCCTGCTAGCCTGCCAGGAGATTCCACTGCTGTAGTCTGGAGCCCAACAGCTCTGCCTTACTCTTGGGTAGTTCAAAATCCCTGACAAGGTCATTCAGTTCACCTTGTGTTATGAGGTGTGGTTCAGAGGAGGAGGATAGGAGAAAATGTGGATCCTGTGACATTGATGGTTCAGGACCAGAAGTTTCATCCTCTTCCTCGTCTGACTCAAGTGAGAATGATTCTGGTGCATCAGGAACCGGCAGTCCTTCTCCGTGGAGTACTGGGCGTATAGCTGATGGAATGTTTGGCTAATGCACAGTCCACTTTTTCTTCTTTGACACACCTTTCCCAACTGGAGGCACCATGCAGAAGTAACAATTGCTGGTATGATCTGTTGGCTCTCTCCAAATCATTGGCACTGCAAAAGGCATAGATTTCCTTTTCCTGTTCAACCACTGGCAAAGATTTGTTGCACAAGTGTTGCAGCATATGTGTGGGGCCCACCTCTTGTCCTGATCTCCAATTTTGCAGCCAAAATAAAGGTGATAGGTTTTCTTAACCAAGTGGTTAAACTGCGCTTTTGTGATGCAAAAGTCACTTCACCACAAACATAGCAGAAGTTATCTGCACTGTTCACACAAGTATGAGGCATCTCTGCTCACTTTGGCTAAACAGAAATGTGTCCCTTTGCAAAATCAAACACTGACAAATAAGAGAGCACGACACTGTATGATTTCTAGAGCTGATATAGGGCAATTTGTTCAGCAGAGCGATGTAAGCTTCGTTATGATTGCATCATCCATGACTTCTAGGAAGAACATGATGCAATTCATATCATGTATGACACAATACCAGCTTCAGATTGCATCACTCGTTGTTTTGCCTAAAAAGCAAGTACTGTCCAAACCCAGTCATAGATTTATTCATAGATCTATTTTAGTCATTTCTGGTTTAAATTGAGATCCTTTCCCTTTATATAACTCACTTATCTTCCGCCATTCCCAAGTCACGGGTCGTATATACTGACCCAATAGCATATCTTGAAAACTAGAGCCAATCAACAATTTTAAGCATCATTTTCGTTCTCAGTGACCCAGAATTAGTAAAGTTGGACTACATTTATTTCAGAAGCATTTTGGCTGTAGAACAGTGTAATAGGAGCCTATATAAGAGAGAGACCCAAAAATAGGTACTGTCCCTATAAAATTGGGACATCTGGTCACCCTATTCTCACAGCAAATATGGGGCAGTGCTATGTTACTAAGTACTCGCAGTTATGGCAATGGAGTTGCATGTAAAGTCCTGGTAACAATATGCATAGCTTTGCTAAGCTCTACATCGTCCAGTCTCCTGTGAGATGAGCAACACCAGACAGGAGCGCAGGTTAAGCTGGCCAGTTTTCTCAGCAAGTTGTTCTGAGTGCCAGCTTTGGCTGCTGCCTTCTTCAAGTAGTTGTGCTATGTCAATGACCTATCCAATGTCACACCGAGCTAAACCATCTTTGAGTCCTTTTGAAGATTTTTTGTTTGCTTGATGAAACCTGAAAACAAAGACTATCTGGTTTTTCATAGATTTAGCCCTTTGTCCCACTTTATTCATCAATAAAGGAGAAGAAAGGGGGAAAGTGGGACAAAAGGCTAAATCTCAATCTTAAGGAGAGATTTTTCAAAAGTCCTCTTAACTTCACTGGGAGCAGAGTAGGGTGACCAAATGTCCCAATATTAGGGGCTTTGTCTTATATAGACAACTATACTCTCCCCCCCCACACACACAAAATAGTGTACTGATTTTTCACACTTGCTATCTGGTCACCCTAGAGCAGAGTCAGACCATTGCTGAGCACCTTGGAAAACCTCGCCCTTAAAGTGTAAATGCACCCTGTGATGTTGTTAAATAGAAAATTCCCATTACCCAAGAATCCCTCCTACCATCTCATGATTACTAACTCCCACACCTTCTCTTGCCTGACTGCTATCCTATTGTTGTGTTTCAGGGTATCCACACAAGGAAATCAGATAAAAAGATTGAATACTCTTGCTGGAGCATTGCGACAGAGCACAACTTTATTTCTTAGAACGCAGACCACCACAATCAGAGAAATAGACAAAGCTGGCTGTGCCCTACAAGAGAGAAGCACCCCACCTTGTTTCAGGCTATTTCAGACTGACTCTGATTGTATGCTTCCCTACAGAGCTCCCTACCTGCAAGCAGGCCCAGGAATCAACCTCTGCCTTCCCCCATCCCCCACCTGCACACAGATTCTCACTTTATCTTTTTCTTAATGTGACAGCTTGCAGTTCTAACACAGACCTCACCCATTTTTTGCCTTGTGTTTGCCCTTTGTCACCTTTCAGGACTGACACTGTGATGTTTTTTTAAAGCCAAACTCTTCTTTCTGGCAGAACCTGGAAATCTCCTCCTACAGTCAGTGTCTGGCAAGGTTGATTATTATTTGTATTTCCCAGATTGCGATCATCTGCATCATAATCTTTAACAGTTTTCCCCCTCTCTCTTCTGCCTGGACTAATGCCGAACAGACCTCTATTGTTGGACCACCCCGCCCAACAAGAAAAATAAGCATCATTTGGGCATGTTGGGGCCACCCCAGCAGCTACATGTGGTTAGTGCAGCCTGCAACATCAAAAAGCTTGTTTACAACAGATGTAATCCGTAGTGATATAACAGGTGTATAACAGTCAATACCAGCATTGTAGTGATCAAATAGCTTCATGGCACATTCGCATTGATCCAGTATTCATTCAGCCCCCTGAGGGTTTTGGTCTATGATTTATGTGACTCACTGGGAGGCTTAGGCTCCTTTTTGGCATAACACCAAACTCGAGGCAAGAATCAGTATATAATTTACCTTTGCAATAAGAGCTTTTTAAATCCATGCTATTAACAAGCCAGGTTTGTCAATGGAAATTTTAACAGGGGGCTTGTTGAAGCATGCTGAGATACGTTCCCTTCCAAAGGGTGATTCATGCACTGCAGCCCCTATTACTCTCCTGGTTTTATATGCTGAAATGCTGATGAATTAAACAAGAAAACAATATTCTTTGCAAATTTTCACAGCCTCTCATTAATGTTGTGAATTTTCCTCGAAAGCCCTTTGAATATCAGACTGGGAATGTTTATCATAGAAGAGAGATGAATAAGTGGGGGTATGACAAAGGCATATAAAATAACAAAGTCTAGAGAAGGAGATCAGGAGCTTTTGTTCTGCATGTTTCATAACACAAGAACAAAAGGACATTCAATGAAATTGAAAAATGACAAATTCAAAACCAGTAGAAAGAAATACATTTTCACAAAGAATATAATTAGACTCTGGAACTCACTGGCACAAGAAATTCATAAAGGCCAAGAAATTATCAAGATTCCTGAAGGCACTGGACATTGGTGTGGACATCAAGAATATCCAGAGCTGGAATTGTTGTTGCTAACAAAAAAAATCTGGAAGCATTATTAAACTTCATGCATTGGGATTTAAGCCAATCTCTAATTAGCAGAGGTTAAAATGAGACCAGTGAGGTGAGCAGGCAGATTACCCCACATCTGCCTACTGTGGGGTTCTTCATCTGAAGCATCTGGGGTTGGCTACTGTGGGAGATGGTATACTGAATCAAATGGATCTTGGGTCTGAACTTGTGTTCACTTATGTCTCCTTCTCCTAAAACATTTCTATCTTTCATGGAAGACATGCTGCTTCTTACTGTGGAAACCCCCATCCCAAACCTGTTCATCAAACCACCTCCCTCTCCCCAATCAAATCCCTCTTGAAAACTCAGACCTGCCAGGAAGTGTATGAGAAGTATGTTTGTATATGAGATGGGGTGGCAGCAAGATCCCCAAACCCAGAAAGGTGACTTACTGAGTTACTATGTTATCTCATTGCGATCACCCTTGTTTCTTTCTTGGTCACTCCTTTGTCTGTCTGATCCTCGTTGTATCACATTTAAACTGCACTGCATCTTAAGGTCATTTCTTCACCATGGCCAGGTCTGAAATGAATACAAGATGATGCCTTAGGCCTGGTCTACACTGTGTGGGGGCTCGATCTAAGTTATGCAACTTCAGCTATGTGAATAATGTAGCTGAAGTCGACATACTTAGATCTACTTACGACAGTGTCTTCAATGTGGTAGGTCAACTGCTATCGCTCCCCCATCGACTCCACCTACACGTCTCACTCTGCTGGAGTACTGGAGTTGACGGGAGAGCGCTCAGTGGTCAATTCATTGCGTCTTCACTAGACAAGATAAATCAACCCTCGCTGGATCAATCGCTGAAGAGGTAACTGTAGACATGCCCTAAGTGTGTTGGCAATCATAGCTGAGCAGCCAGAAATCAAATGCCCAGGGAGAATAAACAACCTTTGCAGCTCTAGAAGTTGTCCTTTAACAGGGCTGAGGTATATTGCTGGGGCAACATATGAAGAAAGCTGCCATTGTGTATACTGAAAAGCAGCAAATGACTTTAGTTTCCTCTGATTGTCGGGCTGGTAACTTTCATAAGTGCTAAATGCAATTAAAGAAACAACCACCTTGTATCATTCTCCAGCGGGAAAGATCTTATCGCATGTGGGTTTCTAATTTTACGTAATCATAGTTTAAAGGAACGTTTTTCTACATGTGGAAATTCCCTGTTTTCTTCTCCAAATTCTAAGACAAGAATTGCTGCTAGCTGGCTCCGTGTTGTCCAGTACTCTATATTACAGAACTCCTGTCTGCCTCCAGGCACTCACACAAAGGCATGGGCCTGAACCAAAGCCCAGACTGAAATACCCTTGGGATCCAGACGTAAACCCAAACTGCACAGCTCCATAGCTGGGATTTTCAAATGCGCCAAATTCCGAGGGACTTGTGACCATAAATCACTTTAGGTGCTTTTGAAAATTCCACACAGTCTCTAGTATGGACTAAGGCCAAATTTTCAAAGGTTCCTAGTAATTTTGGCTGCCTCCAATTTTTGTTCCACCGTCGGGACTTTAAAAAGGCCTGATTTCCAGAAAGTGCTGAGCACCCACTCTCTGACGATCAGAACTCTTCAAGATGCCTTGAATTAGGCGCCCCAAAACCGCAATACCCCAAGTCACTAGTCACTTTTTAAAACATGGGCCTAAACCAAAAATACTCTCAACCTTTGGGGAAGTTTGCCTCTAAATAGAGATGTCAATGTTACAATTCAGACCTTTGAATGGGCAGAATGCCCACCCCACTCTTAGGGCATGTCTACACTTACCTTCGGAATGATCAATCCAGCAGGGGTCAATTTGCTCTGTCTAGTGAAGATGCAACAAATCAACAGTCGAATGCTCTCCCGTCGACTCTGATACTTCACCAGAGCAAGAGGTGCAGGCAGAGTCGACGGGGGAGCATCAGCAGTCAACTTACCACAGTCAGGACACCGCGATAAGTAGATTTTAGTACATCAATTTCAGCGACGTTATTCACGTAGCAGAAGTTGCATAACATAGATTGATTTCCCCCCTCACCACCAGCCCCAGTGTAGATCAGGCCTTATACACACAGACACACTGGGTTAGTGTCCAAATTCCTCTTCTTCATGGATTTTGTCTTGACATCTTAAATCAATAAAGCACATAAAAGCCCAGTCCAAGTTTTCCTGCTGAATTTGGTTTCTTCCCAGTGTTTTCTCTGCAGGGATCCTCTGTCCCAGTCTCTGATTTCTCTACCTCAGAAAGAGGCTCAAGTCTTTTATGAACTTCTGAGTAGGAGATAATAGGGCTCTCTGGTCTTGGAAATCATCAGAAATAACTGCATCACTTCGCTGGAGCTCAGAATCTGACATCCTGTCAAAGGGCACATCACTACTTGTAAGTTGGCTATGACTACATTTAAACTGCTACAACGGGCACTGCTGCAGTGCTTCAGTGTAGACACTTACTACAGCAACGGGAAGGGCTCTTCCATCTCTGTAAGCAGTGGTGGATTAACGCACTGACCCATAGGGCTCAGACCCAGGGGCCTCAGACAATTTGGGGGCCCCTGGCAAGAGCACCAGAGCCTTGGTGGAAGTGGGGAGGCATGAGGCCCCATCCCTCTCTGTGGCCCCACCCCCTGCTCCTCCTCTTCCCCACAAGACCCCACTCCCTGACCAGGCCGGAAGCCAGAGCTGGGCCACGGTAAGAACCTCCCAGGGAGCCTGGACTGCTCTGCGGAGCCCCAGATCCTCCACCTGCCCTGGGTGGAAGGTCAAGGTGCTTGAGAGCAGCCCCTGGTCCATGTGTCTGCCTCCTGGGGCACGCCGCCCAGCGCAGGTGAAGAATCTGGGGCTCCCCACAGCATCCTGGGCTCTCTGGGTAGCTCTTGCCATGGCTTGGCTCTGGCTTCTGGCTTGGCCAGGAGGTGGGATCTTGTGGCATATAGCCACCTCTGTCATTAAATTGCTTGTGTGTGCGCACACTTGATTCTTTGTACTGGCAGTGTGTGTCCTCCCCAGGAATGCTTGTATCAGTTATATGTCGGTGTGGGGGCATTGCAGGATGGTTCATGAGAGCCAGTAACTGTCAATGTAAGTAATGCAATGTCTACTGCCACAGTGTTGACATAATTACATAGACTAGGACCCTATGCTGCTTGGGGAGGTGATGTTACCAAATCGGAGTAGAGAAACATTTACATCAGCGGGAGCCAAATTTAACCAAAGACACTTCTACAGCTAGGTTGATGCAAGGCAGCTTACATTGACCTAACCCTGCAGTGTAGACCAGACCATAGTGTACATGAGAAAGTTGCACTGATATAACCAAACATGTAAATGTAAATGGATAGAATTAAAATGGTACAAACTCCTGTGTGGACATTCTTATTTTGGTTTAATGGTAGCCTTTTTTTGGTTCAGATTAAGTTAACTAGGAACAGGTTTAAGTTAAGCTGAAAGAAGTCACTCTTAAACTGAAGGAAGAGCCTCTACACAAGGATTTTTACCAGTTTAACTATGTTAGTTTAAAAGCCAAGTTCAACTGGTGCAACTTCCCCATGTAGACAAGAGCAGAGCTGTTCCTAGGGGACAAACAGCCACATCCCCAAAACACTTTCTACCTGTGGCACAAACTTGCACCCAGGAAGGAGGCCAAAGCCAGATCAGGCTTGGAGAATGAACTGCCCTGTAAGTAGTTCCTCCAGAACTGGGCTGAGGTGCATTGTGGGGAAGCCTGCACTGCTGCCAAATGTACCATTCCTGTTTCACTGCTACATGGAGGATGTCACCATTGACTGTACTCCTTAAAGGAGGTAGGAGCAGGGAGAAGGAAGGATGGCAGCTCTCAGTGAGCCAGTTTCTCTGGACTGCAGAGCAGTGATTACAAGAAGTCAGCAGAGCGGCCACTGTGCTTTTTGCACAGAACACTGATATCTTGCTGTTTTGGACTGTGTTTGCTTTGTTTGTTTGTTTTTGTTTGTGCTCAGCTTGCCTGCTGAGCTTTTCTCTGCTGCATTCACATCTCGGGGTTGTCTGCCTCATGGATATCACTGAGTTTGGTTGCAAGCTTCATGACTTTTGTTGGCTATTCCATCATGCATCCACCCCTGAGGGATTTGAGGATCTGATATGCAACCCTCTGCACAAACCCAAATCTTCTGAGCAGCCCAGTCAGCATTCAAATTCACTTGAGCCATTCTTCAGGTCTGACCTGGGCGAAGAGCGAAGTCGCAGCTAAGAGTATGCGGACAGCAGCAGTTTCTTGTCTCTCCTCCTTTCCCATTGCCTTCCTGTTGTGGAAGCAAAAATGGTGCAGCTTCTTTGTCTTTCTATCTTTGAAACCACTGAAGATAAAGGCAAAACATCTGGTGATTTTCGACAGCAGGATTGGGCCTCATCCTATCAGCAAATGAATGCACTTATTACCCAGTTGGAGACCCAGATGAATTCTTATGGACATTTTCTAAGTAGAGGTTAGTTCACAGTGGAAACTATCCAGGAAAACCTATTGATTGTAAATACATCTCAGGAGACACTTAAATCAGGACTGGATTTGGGATCCGTTGTACTTCTTGTACAAAATATCCTTCTGTCAAGGGATTTTGACACACTAGATAAGTATCCTAAATCTGGAAGATTTGTTGTCCCCACTGTGCTAATGGGGTGTGTCAGGCACAGAGTCATGAAATAGTTTGCCTATGATAATGCAACAAATCAGGGAAATAGCCAAAAATAGAACCCAGATTTCACTACAATAATCATCGTGCCACCACAGACCAAACTGTGAGTACAAAGGCACTGGGCTAGGGAAAGGATCCTTGTAATGAGAAGATAGATAGCTGTGCTTTACTGGTTTCCTATATAGATTCATAGAAAAGTATGTCTGGAAGGAATCTTGAGAGGTCTCCAAATCCAGCCTGCTGTGCTGAGGCAGAACCTAGTAAACATGGACCATCCCTGACAGGTGTTATTTTTTGTCCAACCTGTTCTTAAAAACTTCCAAGGATGGGGATTCCACCATCTCCCTCAGAAGCCTGTTCCAGAGCTCAACTACCATTATAGTTAGAAAGTTTTTCCTAATACGTAACCTAAACCTCCCTTGCTGCAATTAAGCCTGTTAGTTCTTGTCCTGCCTTCTCTAGGCATGGAGAACAATTGATCATCGTCCTCTTTATAACAGACCTTAACAGATTTGAAGACTCCAGTCAGGTGCCCCCTCAGTTTTCTTTACTCGAGACTAAACATGCCTAGTTTTTTAATCTTTCCTCATAGGTGAAATTTTCTAAACCTTTTATCATTTTTATTGCTCTCTTCCAGCCTCTCCAATTTGTCCACATCTTTCCTGATGTATGACACCCAGTACTCAATACCCTACTCCATCTGGGGCCTCGCCACTGCTAAGCAGAGCAGGACAATTACCTACCATGTCTTACATTCAACACTCCTGCTAATACAGTGCAGAATGATATTAGCCTTTCTCACAACGGCATCGCATTGTTGACTCACGTTCATATTATGTATATGTTGTGGATTTGGCACAAGCCAGACAAATGAGACAATGATGCTTTAAGGCTTTTCTCAGACTGATGCAGTTACTGCTGTTATTATCCAGCTGGCTAAGCTTAAGTGCCTGCTTGCTAGTGCCAAATATATTTTCTGGGAATGTTACAATGTTAGAAAACATTTAGATACGAAACTTCATTCTTTATGGGAAACTCTTGTTAATATGGAATCACTGGATGGCAATCTTCTTAAGAATTCCATTCTCTCTGATAAGGAGGTTTCCTCATCTAAACAGTGGGCCTGATTCCCCTCTCCCTTATACTAGTGTCATGTCATTGATTCCAGGGACAAGTCTCCTGATTTGCTCCTGCAAGAGGGCAGAATCTGTCCCACTGTTTTCGGCGCTACTGTTTATGTCATTGTTTTTTTATTTTAGTGTGGGAATGACTCGTGTGACCTTGCAGTGCTCAGCATGACAAGGAATTAATTCCACTAGCACGTGTTTGTTATCACTGCCTAGCAATGTATTTTGATGTCGCAAATGATTTTCTATTCACCCCTTAACTGGGGTCTTATGGACATTTAAAAGATAGCTTCATTTGTAAAAATGAAAAAAACTTGTATTGCTGACTTATTGCAGGTTTGATTATCTTATGTTAGTATGCCCAGGTTTACCTGTGTATCTTAAAGACCTACAAAGAAAACGAAGAAAGGGAAAAGTTCCATATTGGTCTTTCTGGGGCCCATCCTGTCCTATATTCCTTCTGCAGTAAAAATTCTCAGGGAAGCCCACAGCATGCAAGGAATGTAAGTTTAGGCAGTACATAGTGAGGCTTGATGCTTTTCACCCTGGAGTCAGTGGAAAACCCTGAAGCAGGATCAACCCCCTTCATATGCAACATGCTCAAGCTAATAACCAAGCTATATAACATTTTCTCCCACATTCTCGCTCTCTGTTTCCCCAGCGCCATCTCCTTCGTCCTTAGCCAAAATAAAACCATACTGGCCAGTGTCCACCTTTGAGCTTCTTACTCATCTGCACACACAAAAAATTGCAATATATAACCGTCTTTATTTTTTTATAATTT
This sequence comes from Gopherus flavomarginatus, assembly GCF_025201925.1. NCBI lineage: Eukaryota > Metazoa > Chordata > Testudines > Testudinidae > Gopherus > Gopherus flavomarginatus. Next base: position 273,114,135 of record NC_066619.1, on the reverse strand, counting down.
ACAGTCATTTACTTAATCTAAATCCCTTTAAACTCCTTTTACGTAGCTCAGTGATGATCAAGGAATATTTCCTAGTTATATAAGAACATAAGAGTGGCCATACTGAATCAGACCAAAGGTCCATCTAGCCCAGTATCCTGTCTTCCAACAGTGGCCAATGCCAGGTGCCCCAGAGGGAATGAACAGAACAGGTAATCATCAAGTGATCCATCCCCTGTCGCCCATTCCCAGCTTCTGGCAAACAGAGGCTAGGGACACCATCCCTGCCCATCCTGGCTAAAAGCCATTGATGGACCTATCCTCCATGAACTTATCTAGTTCTTTTTTGAACTCTGTTATAGTCTTGGCGGTCATATCCTCCGGCAAAGAGTCCCACAGGTTGACTGTGTGTTGTGTGAAAAAAATACTTCCTTTTGTTTTAAACCTGCTACCTATTAATATTTCTCCCCATGCTTAGTTTTTTTTTTTAAACCAGCTCATACAAACTCTGTCTTTGCTACTTTCTTCATCCATGCTGATTATCAGTATATCACCTACAGGAGAACTGCCGGATAAACCATAGCTTCTGTCTCAGTCATGACAGGTGACCGTGTGATGGTCCTTAAACGGAAGGCTGATGTCATGGCTTAAAAATGCGTCTTAGCTCTCTCATGATAGATGATTCTTCCTGCTTCTAGCCAGTCTGGAAATCATATAGAAACTGCCTCTCTTGTGATGTTTCAGCATTTCTGCTTCCATTCCTGGCCAGAATCTAGTCAAACAGAGGTATAAAAACATGGAAAAACAATAGGAGAAAAAAAAAGGAGAGGGGCCTTGCAATGTCCTGAGGATACCTCCTCTATATTCCTGACCAGGGCTTTCATAGAATATCAGGGCTGGAAGGGACCTCAGGAGGTCATCTAGTCTAACCCCTTGCTCCAAGCAGGACAAATTCCCCAGTCAGATTTTTGCCCCAGATCCCTAAGTGGCCCTCTCAAGGATTGAGCTCACAACCCTGGGTTTAGCAGGCTACTGCTCAAACCACTGAGCTATCCCAAATCCAAATTGATTTGTATCCCTAGATAATCCATCCCAGGGTTTACATGGAGACTTGCCCATACATACTCCATAGGGTTTGGGGAATTTAGTCAGTTCCATGCAAATTCTCTGATGGTGCACATATAATCAATCAAGTTCACGGCAATGTACCTCATTACAGAGTTTCAGGACCTTGATTTATAAGGCCCTCCCAGGAACCTGGGACAAAACAACACTGAGGCAAATCCCCCCTGCCCAAACTGTGAAATCTGAACCCAGATCCATCTCTTTCCTATCTTTTTGCAGGATTTCCAGTTTCACAACTTCTTTTGTGTCCTCAGTCCCAAGCAGAGTCCTTTATTATAACCAAGAACCTTTCACTGCTGAAAATGGCTTGCATTTTGATATCATTTGAAACAGCCCTCCAGCCTCCTAGTGTATGATGATAACTGATGTTAAACACCATTTCCTCTTACTTCAAAGTAGTAAAAATAAATAATAGTCTACTATACTTGCCTCCATCTAGGAAAGTACAGCAACCAGTATTTACAGATAAACATAGCTACATTGCCTGCTGGGATCTGTGGCACCGAATTTAGGCCTGAAGATTAAAAACCCAGTTGTGTTTATAAATCAGCAGTGACATGCCAGTATCATGTCAACAATGGAAGGCAAAGGTCATGTTGACTGCAAGCAGAGGCACACGCTACAGTCATATTCATAGGCATATCTGTGTGTTAGCCGGTAATTTTCTGCATAGGAATTGTTTGATTTTTTTTTACGACTTTAGGATAATGAGACATGAGTATTTTTTTTTTGTAATGACTCTTTATAGTAAAGTTGTTTTTCCCCCCTCTGTCTGACTTTTTTTTTTTAATGTTCTAAGAGTGTTCTTTTTTTTCTGGCATCTCAGAGTTTTATTTCATGCCTCGATAAATGTAATTAAGGCAGTGGCTGTACTTACAACTCCTGCCGAATGGAATTCATGTTCATCCAAACTTGTTGGTAAAGTTCTTGGCTAGGACAATGTTTTTATAACAGAGGCACATGCCAAGAATGGATGTTTATCACTTTGACAGTAACAATTAAGGCCAAACCCTGCTCTCAGTTACACTTGTGTAAACCCAGAGTAACTCCACTGAAATCACTGGGTCAGACTTCATGGTAAAACCCCTGAAAGGCAATTAGAGGGCTCTCCTCCAACCCAAACCCTCCTCAGCACATGGAATCCCCGCTTCTTGGAAGATGTTCCATGGAGTCTGAGGTAAGGGTGAGGGAGGAAGATGTTACCTCACAGGGGGATCGAGTTTCTCCTCTCTTTCTGATTTGAGGCCTTCTCTAACTCCCTATGCTGTACAAATCCTCCAAATCTTGCAGTGCTATTCTGAGCAGTTTGGGTGTGTGGGAAAGCACACGGTCAAGCACTGCTACGTCCTTTTCAAGGACCAGCCATATTAGGCATATATCAACTATTTCAGCCTAAGCCAAGAAAGGCTGCCCCTTTAGCTTGGTTCAGATCTCACCGTTGGGCTAGGTGCTCAGATATGACACTGACGGGTACAATATAAACACCTAGATAGATAGACCCTGAGTTCTCTATGCAGCTTCAAGTTTCCAGGATGTCTTTAGTATCGAGATCTGTAATGGGGACCCATTTATCATCTACAAGGCTCTGCACACTGTGAGTTATCAAAGAGGCCTTTTCAGACCTGCCCATTCAGACACATATTGGACTTCTAGTTGTCATCACCTAGAGGAGTGGGATTTTAAGATCCTCTTGGAGTAATCAGGTTCACTATATGTGAATTTCTGCCCTGGACAGTCTACCTGATCCGAATGAAACCATATCCAGCTTTTCAGCTCCTTCTCCCTCCATCATACTAGTTAGATTTTTTTATCCATTGTTTTCACAGTAGGCCCTCCTACGAGACATGCCATTTTCGCTGACCCTGAAATATTGCTCCCCACAGTCTTAGCCGCACAGTGCTGTTTGTTAGTCTAAGAGACCATGTGACAACTTTTATTTTAATCAACAACAGGGCTAAAGCCTCAGACTCCAAAGCTGAGAGCTTCCTCTGTGGATGGGACACGGAGCAAGATGTGTGACAAACACTGACTGGAGGACACTCACAGATTATGCCTAGGTTAGAGCACATAAATTTTGTTTACAGCCTGGCTCTGATCTCCATTAATGTCAGTGGCAAAGCTTCCATCCACTGGAATGGAAGCAGAACAGACTCTAATTCTTTAGATGTCCTGGAACTTTACCGTACTCCAGCTAGAATGAGTCGTGACTGACCAAATCTGCCAGCCAGGATTTCAGCTCAGTAGAGGCAGAGGTTAACCTGACCCAGGGAAGGACATTCCAGTCCACAGGGGTCTGATGTTTAAAAAAAAAAGTTCCCAGCTAAACAGTATTGTAGCGTTTAGAACAGCCCACAGATTACTGTTGGCACTTCCAAGGCCTAGCTGGCAGGGAGATCCTGAACCAAAACAGACAGATTCCCTGCTGTGGCACTGTTTAGAACATTTAAATGAACTAATTAAGTCTCTCTAGCGTGGGTGATATCGGGTCAGGTTTTTTTGTTGTTGTTTCTTCCCCCTCCCCCTGCTTCCCTTTTGCAGGTCACCACGGTATGAACTGAAATTGCTGTCTGCCACAATATCCCTGCACCTTGTGTGAATGTGGATCATACTAAGCTTCTAAATACTGGAACCACTTTGCTTTTTAAACATTTTATTGTCAAGGGCTGGATAATTTTCTGACTGTAACATTGTGTACCGATGCAAGCGGAGATAACAACAAAGGGCAATGAAATCTTCTGCTTCAAGGCATAAGCTGGTTGCTGCAGAGGTCAGGCAGGAAATTCCCACACCCTCCTGCTCAGTATTGCACAATGTGCTTGGCATATTCTGAGTTTTTCCCTCTTCATCTGCAGCATCGGACACTGGCTGCTGCGCCAGGCAGAAAAATGGACTCAGCGTTCATTGTTAGTCTTGCATTATTGATTTTATATGATATTTATTAAGAGTAGCGTATATAGCACCATAAATATATATGGCACTCTACAAACAGAGGGCCTGGTTGTCAGTTACCTCGCCTGTGAGCTTGGCGTAGGGAATCTGGGGGCAAGGGTGGCCCTATGCCACCTTTACATTCCCCATAATCTGGGGCTGAGCAAGGCTCTGTCTGTGCCCCAGAGCTGCTGCAATTTATGTTCTGCTTCCTATTGCTCCCCCTGGGAAGGAGAGGATAGCCACAGTGAACTCTGGCCACACCCCAACACACGGCCCCCTCTCCCCTCAATCCACACCCTACGCCAGGGCGGAACTTGGACTTCAATGCTAGACAGGCTGAAGAGGTGCCTTGCATGGGGATTTCTTTGTAGAGCTTTTTCTACCCACTTTAAGACCCCTTTCTTCTTCTTCCTATGTGGTATCTCCATTACTGGAGGTTTGCAACCATGGTAGCCCATTCTGTACAATCCTCGGCTAATCTTTTTGTGCATGAATTAATCCTTTGATCCACGCAGGATACCACATCTTCTTCCCTGCTAGTGCCCATAAACAGACATTGCTTGCTGCACCTCTTAAAATGTGCCCTGCAAATCGAATCTTGCTTTTCATAAGCTCTTTGACTAGCGTTTGTTGCGTTCCAGTCATCTTCAGTACTTTTGTGGGGGTTATGCGATCTAGCCATGATATTTTCAGAATTCTCCTATTTCACTGTAATTCGAAGGACTGCATTTTCTTTATTACTGACTGTAAAGTAGCATTAAAAAGTCCTCATTGTCATTGAGAATTAGGACCACAGAGTAAGGCATATTCCCTGCTCCAGAGATTTTAGTCCATAGCTCTAAGCTATGGCTATAGCATTAAAACCCTGCAACAGAGTCGCTTGAAATCTTTTATTAATGTGTTGCTTATATTTTTGGTTTGGGTTAGTTTGGGGTTTTTTTTAATTTGTTTGTTTGTGGGGGTGGGCAAAAAAATGGATTTATCATCTGTTTTTTTGACTAATTTTTTCAGGTTTTTGTTGAAAAACCAAAACCCCAGAAGGTTTTGGTTTTCCTCAACTGAAAACTGATACATTTCTACCAAAAAAATTATACATATTTTTTACATAATATAACGTGGTGAAAATTTAAAAAGAGAAAGGAAATAAACATGTGTGTCCATCTGAGTGCACAAATGTGTCTTGTTGTAGCTACATATGCACCAGTCATGGTTCTCAGGGGTCAGTGTACATGAAGCTGTGGTTTTCCTTACTGTCCCTAGTGTGGAGTGGTAAGGATGCACCCTGTGATGTCACATGGTATGTTGGAGGTGTAGGGAGCAGTGACCATGGAGTTCTCATTCTCCAAGGACTGCAAAGAGTGGAGAGTCTGGGATTTTTGGACCTGTAGGTCAATCAAAGTCTGCAGCATTTGGGCTTGCTGCCTGAGAAGACTCACTATGCCTGGTTCATTTCCCTCTCTCTGGCCTGCTGGGGCTCCTGGGCCTTTGTGAGGGCCAGCTCGAGGCATCAGCTTATCAAGCAGGTGCTTGGGGCGGCAACTCTGGAGCGGGGCAGCACTCTCAGGCAGGGCCGGCTCCAGTCACCAGCATTCCAAGCAGGTGCTTGGGGCGGCAATCTGCAAGGGGCGGCACTCCATGTGTGGATGGCGGGGGCAGTCCGTGTGCTGTTAGGGCTGCACGTGCACTTCCACGGAGGCGGCAATTTGGCCATTTGGCGGCAGCTTCTATGTTCAGCTGCCCGCGGCGGTGCAGCTTCTGTCTTCTGGCTGAAGACAGAAGCTGCTGCTGAATTGCCGCCACTGCAGAAATGCGCATGCCGCCCTAATGGCGCATGGACTGCCCCCGTCATCAGCAGCGGCAATTCGGAGCACTGCTTGGGGCGGTGAAAACAGTAGAGGTGGCCCTGCTTTCAGGTATTTGGTGGCAATTCGGCGGAGGGCCCCTCATTCCCGCTCGGAGCAAAGGACCTCCCACTGAATTACCGCAGATCGTGATCATGGATTTTTTTTTTTTTTTTTTTGGCTGCTTGGGCCAGCAAAACCCCTGGAGCCAGCCCTGGCCTTTGTTCACTGGCTTTGTAGCACTGGTTTGTAGGATCTTGCAGAACATGTCCTCTCTCGTCCTCTTCTTTCTTCTCCTCATCGAAGTCAAGTATTCTGGAGGCCTGGAGGGGACACCCCTTCAGGCTGCCACGCCAGTAGCTGCTGATAAAAACAGACATGTACCCTTGGATTTACAGCCACAATGGAAAGGGAAAGAGACATTTTAAAATTCCCTTCCCTTATTCCCATAAATACTAATAAGAAATGCTTACTGACTCTTCAGTTTTGAAGCACCTTTGTACAGCACAGCTCTCCACTCTCAGCCCTGGTGGGTATGGCCTGTTCAGGATGAGGGGAAGGGGTTTTCTGTTGCATGCAGCTATAAAAGTTCAGTTCCTGTTTCCATGGGTACAAGTACAGGGCAATGGCACTGAATATGGGCACTATTTTCCACAGGCAGTGGTGAATGTAGCTGATATCTCATTCCTGAGGGTAACAATGGTACAGAGATCACAACTGCTGCTGGTATCCCACAGCAGCTTAGGTCCATATGCTGCTAGCCTGTTCTCTGCAATGGTGTCAACCGGACTCACTGCAGGGTGGAATGGAAAAAAGTCTTAGTGTTAGGGTGACCAGATGAGGAGAAGAAAATATATGGACATATTGGGAGGGGGGGAGGTTGCCGGCAGAGAAAAAAAAAAAAGCCACGTACTGCCAATGGAGCAAAAAAGTGAAAAATAAAACCACAGTGCAAAATATCAGGACAGACTGCGTACTGAACAAACATTGGTCGGATGCGGGACAATGCCTAAATATTGGGACAGTCCCTATTTTATCAGGACATCTGGTCACGCTACCTAGTGTGGGGGAAGAAATAAGGCAGCCGCCCCTGCAAGCCCCGCCCCTGCCTCACCCAACAAGGGAATGAAAAGCACATGCTAGCTCTGTTTGTCTCTTGTCTCTGTTGTCTCTCTCTCTTCCCATGTAAGTGAAGCAATGCAAAGGTGCCACCTTTGTCTTGTTAACTTGGGGATGGTCTGGGCACCATCTTTAAATGTAAACGTTGTAAGGAACAATGCATGTGCACACTTACCCAAGTTCCCTTCCCTTTCATCGGGCTCATCCACACTTGCCTGGTGGGACTGGCTAGACTGTGGTGAAGTCTCAAACAAGTCCTGGCTTGCGGCATGGTTGGAGCCCGTCTCCTCCCCCATCTCCCTCCCACTCTCTTCCTTTTCCTCCTCTTCCTTGCTGTTCATGGCAGGGGTCTCTGTCTTGGACTCCTCTGAGATATCCACAGTGGTCTGCACGATGCTGGTGGGGTCTCCACCAAGTATGACATGCAGTTAGGTGTAGATGTGGCAGGTCTGTGGCGCAGAGCCAGGTCTATTGTTGTGCTCCCTGACCTTGTGCTATGCCTGCCACAGTTTCTTCATTTTCACACAGCACTGCTGCCAATCCCTACTGTACCCCTTTCCCAGTATCCCCCATGCAATCTGCTCATAGAGGTCCACTTTTCTATTGTCATGTCTACACTACAAAACTTTTGCCAATGAAATTAATATCAGCATAAAGCCACCGCAGTTAGTACATCATTTGTGTATATGCACACTTGGTTCCTTGCTGCTTCGGTGCTGCACATACTCACCAGGACTGCTTGTGTGAATGCACACTGCAGTGCACCATAGGTAGGTATCCCTGTGTGCAATTCTCCACTATACATCTTTTGGGAAGCTTTGGCAATGCATGGTGAGGCAGAAACGAGTCACATAGGGGTGACTGGGTCTACAGGGTCAATTTCCCATCATGCAACTTTCTCCATCCTATAATGTCATCCCTATCCTACAATTTTTGTGACTATTTTTAAAATCCCAATAACCAGAGAGGTACTTGTTGCTGTGTATGGTCACAATGGAAAGGGAAAGTTAAGATTCAGAACTCCAGTCCCTGGCTCCCCTAAAGTTTTAAACCAGACACACTTATTGTCACTTCTACTTCAGAGGGCTTGTGCACGGAGTCACGCACAGCACCAGCCATGGTGAGTATGGCCTGCCAGAGGTGAGAGAAATGAGGAAGGAATTGCTGGGGCCCATAAAACCATGAGTTTAGGGCAATGGCCTGGAATAGAGGCACTTTATTCCATAGGCGGTAGTGATTTTAGCTGATATCTCACTGCTGAGAGTAACAAAGGCACAGAGAGCACAGCTGCTACTGGTGACTCAAAGCTGCCCGGGTCTGTATGACACTAACTTGTTTACTGCAATCGTCCCTACCAAAGTTATTAATGACTGATGTGGGGAAATGTCCTACTGCAGAAGAAGAAATAAGGCTGCCCACCCTAGAAATATGTGGGAGAGGATTGCAGAGTACCCCCATGAAAATTTCATTTAGATCTCTCAGGAGAATTCAAGGGACATCCCTGTGCACATAAACAAACTGCTCTGCCTGGCTACCCCTGCCTTACCTTACAGAGGAATGACAAGCAGATGCCAGCTATACCTTTGTTTGTTGCGCCTCCATCTCTTGGAATACAAATAAATTAATGATAAGTCAATAGGTGTGTCCTGTTAAGTTGTGGGCATTATCACTATAACGAGGAGTACATTTACACGCTTACCTGAGGCTCCTTCCCCTGCATCGGGCTCACCCATGCTCAGCTTCCAGGAATGACTGGACTGTGGTGGGGTCTCAAACAGGTCCTAGCTTGTTTCATAGCTGGACTTCTCCTCCCCTCCCCCGCCCACTCACAAGACCCCATCCTTCTCCTCTTCCTCCTCCTCCTCATCCTTGGTGTTCACTCCAGGGGTCTGTGCCTTGGGCTCCTCAGAGGTCCACAGTGGTATGTAGGGTGATGGTGGGATCTCCACCAAGTATGGCATGCATCTGTTTGTAAAACCAGCATGTCTGCAGCTTGGCACCAAATTGACTGTTGGCCTCTCTGGCCTTCTGGTATGCCTGATGCAGTTCCTTTGCTTTCACATAGCACTGCTGCTAGTCCCTATTGTATTCCTTCTCCTGCATCCTCCATGCAATCTGCTTGTAGATGTCCACATTTCTACAGCAGGCTGTAGCTGTACTTGCCAGCACAGCCTCTACTCCTCACAGGCCCAGGAGCTACAGTATCTCCAGGCCAGAGCATATTTAGTATCAGTCTGTGTGCATGGTGCTGACATGGTCCTCTGGGCATCTACACACAAGAACGGAGAGCTGCTAAGGGAGCAATCAGGAAAAGGCATTTCAAAAATATGCAAGGATTTTTAAAGGGGATGAGGGTGGGCTTTCAGTTTCTCTGACCCCTGAGCAATAGAGTTTAAAATTGCATTCAGAGCAGTCACTGTCACAGGGAATGGGCATTGTGGGACAGCTGCTGGAGGACTGCTAGAGTTAACACAGTTCATCCAGGGTATACACTTTCACTAGTCAGCAATGGCTCTACACCATTCAGAGTGATGGTTTTACAGTATTGTGGTGCTTATGTTGTTCAGAGACAACTCTGAGTATAGACACATGCACAAATAGGTCAACACAAAGCAACCTATGTTGACCAAACTTTGTGATATAGGCCAGGCTTTAGTGACTTGCCCAAACTCACAGGGGAAGAGTTTTCCAGAGTCAGTACTTAAACCCACAATTTGCAGTTCCTAATGCTCTGCCTCCCTGGTAAGCCATCCTTCCTCTCCAAAATGTTGCTTTTAATGTCCCCGAACAATACATTTTATTACATTAGCCTTAACATTGCCAATGTGTGCTAGTAAGATAAGCATAAAATACTTTGCAAGCGCTAACAGAGAAACAAATATTAGAAACCCAGAGAATTCAGAGCTAAAGCTGATCTTCTCAGATAACACAATATTTGCAGCTTACATCAGGACAAGAACCTCAGCTCTGTCCCAGTGGAGTCAAACGAAGCTCAATGAGAGAGAGAGTAGTAGCTGCATCCCACGACAATGAGGGTGGGGGGATTTCAGGGAGAGGGAGTGAGGAGGGGCTGCCCCCCGATATAAATTGTTTTCATTTCAATACAAAAATTAGGGTAAATGTTTCTATTCAATTATTAATTTGTAAGGGAAAAATATTAAAGAAAATTAAATGTGTGCTGTAAGCTATTGGCAGGAGTTTGGTTTGAAAGCAACAATGCAAATATTTCTCAGTGGAAGCCTGAAGATTTGTTGTACATGGATTACCAGTGTGGCTATGGAAAAAAAGTCAAAGAACAAGAGTCCACCAGAGTATTGACCCAGACCGTTGCTGGTTACACAGGGCCCTCTAGAGTTCACATTTGGGTTACAGCAGCACTCTCCTCCACCCCTTTGGTTTTCAATAAAAGATAATTTAAAATCATTAGCACTTTGTGTCTATGGCTTAATGATACTGGTGTGGTTCCTTGAAGCCTGGACATACACAGGCTGAAAAGTGTTAGTGATGGATCCAAATGGTGCACATTACGTGCCGTAGCAGTCTCAAGTCTTCACATGTAGAGTGCCTAGCTCAATTCAAACATCCTCTCATCTCTGGCTTCCTTAAATGACAAAAAGGAAGCCATAGCTACTCATTAGGCCCATTGTTGGTGACAAAAAGCTGTGTGGAGGTTTGGTAAAAACTTCTATGTGAGGTGAATCTTGCACGAAACACAAGTAGTTATGATAAGCAAACAAAGTTCTTATTGAAAATGGAGACTCTTCCAGGCAGAAAGGCCTGTGGGTCTTACAGTGTGCTATCTATAAAGATGGCCCAAGTGTCAAGTGGTGCGGTTGAATCAGAGTGTGTCTTTAGGGCCAGTTGGAGTTCATGGAGTTTTCCAGTGTGGTCCGTATCCACTCTCATCTTTGTAGAGATGTGTGCGCTGCAGAGGCCAGAGACCCCAATATGCAGTGCTCCAGCTAGATGCAAAAGGCTGTTACAAAACTTTGGGAGGGTTTCTCCCTCATGCTGCAGGCCCTATACACTGCAACAGCAGCTTACGGGGGCTGTTACATTCCCTTATCAAACCAGGTAAGAACTCTGCCACTGCGGGTCCTGTGTAAAACAATCGGCGTCTGCTCTACACAGGCCTCCTCTCACGTCCTAGTATGGAGGTCACATCAGAGGTGAGAGGGAAGGCCTTGTAGCATACACAGATTCTCCACTGCTGCAGGTTGAGAACAGCCCATAGGCAGCCCTAAAGGGTGGGGCATCAATTAGAGCAACTCCTGGCTGCTGTACTTTATGCCAAGGGTTGTACAAGCTCCTGAGCAGCCCAGAATAAGGAGGGAACAAAGGAGGTTTAAAACAGGCTTTGTCCCATTGCTCCTGGGAAGGGCCTTTCTGTGCCATGTCTCCTGGAGGGGTGGCACTGAATCTCAGCTAGTATTGCAAAGGGGGTGGAATTGCTACTAAAAGCTAACATGCTGAGTGTAGCTCACTCCAATATCTGGGGGGAGAGGGAAGATGAGGGGTTGTTGGAGGTGAAAAGGGTTTATTTCTGCAACAAGTAGCAGACACAATTCATATTGGATAGAAGGCCTAGCCCTGAAGCAGAGTAAGTTCAGTTCCAGAGCCGAGCTGAGCAGTGCAGGCCAAGCCCCAGCACCGACCAAACCTGCTGGACTTCCCATGGCTCTTGCTGTTCGGTCATTTGTATTTAGGGCCTGAGGAAGCGCAATATTTACTGCTCGGTCGGTAGCTGCACAGTTTGATGGGTTTGTTTTTAGCACAGGTTTTTAAAACACCAGCTCACACTCTGGCCCTTCTGCTCCATTTTTTGAGAAGCATAGAAAGCTAAATAGACTGTTTTTTAAAATAATCCATATGGGTTTGCTCCAGCTAACTCCTTCTCGCGACATGTTCCCCCATTTTATTAGCCTTGTTTTCATTCACTCTGTTTATCCACTGGATTCATTTGTATGAATTGTTTGGCTGGGGAAGCAGCTGCTCACCAGGCTATCTCACCAGCTCTCTCTTCCTCTCTGTTATCTCTCAGAACTATTTTACCTATCGAAGGGGCTCTTTTTTTAATCTAACACTTATCACTGTGGTGTCTGGCAGGCCACCTGAAGCACCTTGCCAGCAATTGATCCGGGTGATGCTCGATTTGCAACCCCTTCGGAATTTGCCACAATGAGGATGATGAGGACTCTGGTGTCTAAGAGCTGCTGCAAGAAAGGGCCTGATCCTCTGAAGCATCTACAGTGGTTGAAGAGCACTTGGCCTCTCACAGAAAGCACTCAGCTACTTGCAGGATGGGGCCCTTCTGGTTGCACCTCCAGGTGCAAACCCAGGTAATCCCAGCCTGCTGGCAACAAGTACCTTCTCTTTGCTTGGTAAGGATTGAAGCTTAGCCATGCAGAGAGAGCAAAGCTGCAAGAGAGTGCCTGGCTCTCCCCACCCCCCACCTGCAAACCTCCACAGGAAAGGAGTCTCATTTCTGTGAAGCCTGCATGGAGCTGGCAGGTTTGTGCTTTAAGACAGACATCAAAGTCCCGTCTGGAATGCATGTAGCTCTACCTGGCTGCGAGAGATGCAAAGCCAATGATCATTAAACAGATACTGCGATTGTTATCGAGCCATAAAAATCAAGGGGAAGCAGAATTCAGGCTTGCCAACAATACCGGCTATTGTTCTCCCCGTGCAGAGCTTTATTAAGCACTATAATCATCTTAATATTCATGTATCTCGGCAGCCATTTTTTTTCTTTTAGCTTTTCAACATGTTCCATTCTGGGAAATACTTTTCTTGCATCTTCAGGCAACTCACTCCCCCTCGGGGCAACAGGTGTTTGGTCCACACGCCACTCAGACGACTTCCCTCTCGCTGTAAAGTAAAAGGGGATTTTCTCTTCATTTTTTTAAACTAATTAATGCTGCTGTGTTCAAATACGACATTATTTCACTATCAGTTAGACTAAAAAAGCTGTGAGCTCTTTGCCACCCAAAGATCTCGCTCCTCTGCTTTGCGTGTGTTCCCCACTGAGGCGGGAGCTGCCGGCTGCCTCAGCTGCTCTTGCAAAATCCAGCGGCGGAAGCTAAGGGGTTCCACTAGCAATGGGTTAATGGCCAAAGTAATAGCTGGAAAATTCAAAGCAGCAAAATTTGGGTCTAGCTTTCAAATCCAAAGGCCAACGTTCAGGAATGTTAAGGGATCTGGGAAGCTTGGATCGGCCCAGTTGTAGAGAAAGGAGCCATTTGTCAAATTCAGCACTGGAGTAAGATTTGGAAGAATATTCTCGGGAGGGGGGAAGCTTTTAACCCACTTGAGTTTGCTGTTCCTTCACTGTCACCCAGGTGGCAATTTGCTGGCTTAGCCTTTATTTAATGTAAGGCCAGAAAATAAAACTTACTATTTGTCAGGCTGGATCAATAGGCCCTAAAATTTCACGTACCATCTGCCATATCTGTTAGGATATGTATTCACTGCAGAATTAACTCGTGCTTTCACTCAGGTGTTGTCCACAACCCAGCTCTCATCCACACACCAAACCCTCTGGCTGAGCTTAGTGGTGCTTTCAACCCAAGTTAGTTGGCCTGTCTGGGGATGTAAGCTCAAACCTGAGTGTTGCTTTCATTCTGTCTAGAACCCACCCACTTTGGGAAATCTAGACACAGGCTAAACCACGCATGTGCTGATAATCTTCCAGTGCCTTCCCCCCCTCAGTTCTTCCCATGTGCCCAGAGGGATAGACAAGTACTTTCATAAGTCACTGGGGAAGAATCATAGAGCAGCTCAGTTTCCTGCAACACAAAGAACCATGGGATATGCCTTTGAAGCGTAGATGCTCACACCCGGGGTAGGCTAACCCAGTACTGGTCACCTGAAAACATGCCTTTAGTGGTCCATCAGCAATGGCATGAAGATCAAAAGGTCCCACTGCTCCCATCCCTCTGCAGCCCCTCATTTCACAGAGCTGATTCTCCTTGCCCATGGACTCTGGACTTCTCCCATGACCCTGCTCATCTTCAGCATCCCAGACCTGACTCTTCACTCTCCATCTCCACAACACCCAGCCAGCCCACTGCTCCTCCACTGAACACAACCAGTGCAGCAGCTCTTTCCCTAGACCGGCCACCACAGCTGCAACTGCTAAATGTGTGACAACCAGCTTGGGGTCCCCATGACCCTGGTTCCTCTCCTTCCTGATGTTCCCCTGCAACCCAGCTGCTTTCTGGCTGCTGCTCTAAATCAAAACCAAATAAACACAGTGCTCTAGGCATGCGCCTCAATAGGCCTATGTTTGTCTTTGAAAGACGGCAGCTCTCAGCACCTTTGGGCTGTGACTACAGCTGGTCATGATTTTTTGGTGATTTTTCATTGGAAAATGCCAGTTCATCCCAACTATTTCTCAGGTGCAGGATGGACTTTCTGAGAGAGAGAGAGAGAGAGAGAGAGAGAGAGACCCACTCAGAACAGACAAAATTCCACTCACCTGAAACGGAGGAGATGGAGCTTCCACCTGGCTCACCCTCATTCCACCTTAACCACTGTGCCCCTGACCGTTCTAGGGTGAGTCTCACTCTAATTTTTTATGAAAAAATTTCAGTTCACAAAAGTTTCCTCCCAGTGCAGAGTGAAACCAAATTCCAAAAGCACACCATATTTCGCAAAAGGGAATTCTTCTTTGCCGGCCAGCCCTAACTGTGACGCCATTAGCCAAATGGCATTTGACATAACTAATCTCCAGACAGAGTTGAGTGGCACAAACCTATTGGGATTTGCCTGTAACCTGCAGAGCTAGTGTAGGCAGCCTTTCCTAGGCTATCTTTGCGGTTGACAGCTTTAACAAAGGAAGTGTAATACATGGTAGATTAAAGTGGCAGGATGTTTATTTTGGGATTAGAGAGTAAAGAAATATCTGTGACCCTGAGATTTATTTTTCAACATCGTCTCTAGGCTAGACTAAGTTTTCTGAAAGGTAAAGGTGTTCTGGAAGCAGATTGCAGTAAACTATAACGTAATACAACAGTTGTCAGGTAATTCAGAAAACAGCTAATTTGGGATATTGTTTCATTTGCAAATACCGTGAAGTCTCTTCTAAACAGCCACTCAGAAGACAAAGATTCTTCTTAATAAAGATGGAGCAGAATCATATTCAACAGACAAGAGGGTACTTTGGGGCAGTCCTTTATAAGACAGGTGGAGCTTGCCTCAGGGTTCCACTGTAATTGACCTGCTCTCCTTACTCATGTAGCAACTCAGGTGAGCAATCCTACTGAAGTCATTGAGCATACCTGAATGAGAAATGAGATCAGAATTTGGCCCAGTATGGGCCCAAATCATTGTCACTATTCAGTTATTTACACCAGGGCAAAATGAGTTCAGAGTGGGTGCAAAGAGCACGTACAATGCTACGCAATAAGAATAGTGGGATTTTGCAGCCACTTTGCATAGGTATGAATGTCTGAGCTAGGCCTACGGAGCCTTATCACAGTATTTACTTATTAACAAGCACAGTTTAAACCAGACTCCTGGGTCACAGCCCTCCCTTGATACATTTCTGTGCAAAATTCAAAGGAAGAATATGAGTATCTAGATCTTCTCCATATCTGGCCCACAGCATCTGAGCATGCCACAGTCTTTAGCCTCACAACACCCCTGCCACACAAGGGGAAAGCTATTAGCCTCCTTTTACAGCTGAGGAACTCAGGCACGAAAAGGCTAAGGGCAGATCTACATGTAAAATGCTGCATCGCTTTTAATGAAGACTCTATAAGCTGACTGGAGAGAGTTTCCCATCGGCACAGTTAAATCCACCTCCCCAAGAGGTGGTAGCTACTTTGGAAGGAGACGCTCTCCTGCTGACATAGCACTGTCTACATGAGGGGTTAGGTCGATATAACTCTTTTGCTCAGAGGGTGTGGATATTTCACACCCCGAAGCAACCCAGTTATACTGATATAGGTCTGTAGTGTAGACCAGACCTGTGCTCCAGATCTCAGTGGTAGGTAGGTGCTTAATTCCCATTGAGATCAATGGGATTGGGTTTTAAGTGACTTGCCCTAGGTCACTCAGGAAGCTTGCAGCGGAGCCAGGAACTGAACCCAGATTGCTGGCTAGTACTTTAACCATTGGACTAGCCTGCCTTTTATAGCACTCATTGGAAACTGCTAAGCTGAAAGACATGTGAAGTCTGGAGGAGCCATTTGGAGATGGATCAGACTGCTAAAGAAACACTGGTTCACAGTGGCTGCCTTTGCTGCGTGTCTCCCATGTGTCCCATATTTTATGATGCCACTTTGGTGAGAAAACAGGGGCGTGCGCAGGAATTTAAATTTGAAATATCTTTAGGGCTTTGGACCTTATTGTCCACGCTACACTGAGATAACTAAGGTTGAGAATTATATGTGTTTTAAGCCTCTTCTGCACAAAAAGTAGCACTGGTTTAACTAAAGGCGTACCTTTTATATCAGCTTAAACCAGTACAGCTTTGTGGGGGCACGTATACTGGTTTAAACCTGGCTTATGTTGTTTAACTTGCATCTGTCAGTTTATAGGCTCAAGTTAAAAGGACAGACCTAGTTTTAAACCAATATCAGAGTTCACACAAAAACTGCAGTTTAGCTAAACCAATGTAAGTAAACCCAGAGCAATTTCTGTGTGCACATAAGCTCCTAGTTTTTTCAGCTCCAGTTTCCACGTAACCAAGGCCTGAGTTTGCCCCACTATCAGTCTGGTACCTTTTACAAGCAAACAAAACATTTAAAAAAATGTGTGTGCTTGCAATGCCTAGCCCAGTCTGTGATTGGGGATGATAGGTACTATCATAATGCAAATAATAGCACATAATATATTAATACAGAGCACAAAGGAATTCATGTAGTGCAAAGCACTGCATTTTAGGAAGGAAAAATCAAATGCGCAGCTACAAAATGGGTAATAACTGGCTAGCCAGTATTACTGCTGAAAAGGACCTGTGGAGTCTAGTGGATCACAAATATAAAATGAGTCAACAATGTGATGCAGTCGCAAAAAAAGGTTAATACCATTGTGGGATGTATTAACAAGAATGTCATATGTCTGACAGGGGAGGTAATTGCCCCTCTCTCCATGGCACTGGGGAGGCCTCAACTGGAATTCTGTGTCCCATTCTGAGCACCACACTTGAAGAAAGATGTGGACAAGTTGGAGAAAGTCCAGAGGAGAGCAACAAAAAATGACCTATAAGGAAAGGTTAAAACAGCTGGGCACGTGCAGTCTTGAGAAAAGAAGACCAAGAGGGGACCAAATCAGTCTTCAAATATGTTAAGAGTAGTCATGAAGAGAATAGTGATCCATTGTTCTCCATGTCCACAGAAGGTAGGACAAGAAGTAACGTTTCGCTTCCTCTGCAGAAGAGAGATTTAGGTTAGACATTAGGAAAAACTTTTTAACTGTAAGGGTAGCTACACTCTGGGAACAGGCTTCCAAGGGAGGCTGTGGAATCCTCATCACTGGAGGTTTTAAAGAACAGGTTGGATGAACACCTGTCATGGATGGTTTAGGTTTGAGTGGTCCTGCCCCAGTGCTGGGTGTTGGACTAAATTACCTGTTGAGGTCTCTTCCCACCCCACATTTCTGTGACTGTATGATTTCATAATTAGTTATTAATTATACCATTACATACACATCAGGTTTAATAGCTGAATGTTGGAGCCCACACATCTGTGGAAGAGTGAGCTGAATCCTATTCTCCCTGACACATCCCAAACAAAATTGCCATGTAAGTCCCATTCCCAGACTTGGTACCACAGCTGAAGATGTAAGAGGCAGGAAGAGCACAGCTCGATCTTCAGATCCCTGTCTGAGTCTGCAGTGGCGGCAGTTAGATCTGGATGTCACTATGAGAGAATAAATAAACAATCTTTTTCATGACTAGGTTACATTTTTCCCTGTCAGTGTGACTACATGTGCGATAGAGCAAGGCAGAATATGGCCCTATTACTTTTAAAGTAAGATGACTACAGGGAGTGTACAATATGGGATAGCATATGAGGCCTCTTGGAATTCATCCATTTTGTCACCACATTCCAGGCCTGACCCTGCACTCTTTGTCCAGTCCGAGCACCTACTGTCTCCAGCGAGAGTTTGGGGTGCAGAGGGGCTGCAGAATCCGGCCTTCCCTTTCTTTCACCTGCTCCTGTGGTATGTACACCTGTGGTTTGTTGGCAGCATACTCAATTATGCTGTGGAGTTTCCCCAAGTTCAAAGCTAGTCTGGTATCTTTGTACCCTGCTGGAAGACGTTTTCCTCTTCACATGGCTTCTCTGTGTGTGTGTGTTTAATAGCTGTAGGAGCAACATCTTTTCATCTTATTTTGCCTCTTTTTAAGATATCCTAAATCTAAAGGCAACCAAAAAAAACCAGCACCTCAGTCTCCACTATAGGCACCCTAAGGCCTTGTCTAAACACAAGTTATTGTGCTTTAACTATACCAATGTAATTACTCGCCCCGGGTAGACAGCTATACCAGTATTAAAGTGCTTATCTTGATCTAGCTTATTCCTGTATGGTAAGAGGCAGCTATACGGGTGTAAGACCAATATAACCACATGCACACTAAGGATTATACCTGTATAACTATATCAGTAAAGCTTCACACCCCCAACTAATATAGCTACATTGGTACAAAAGCTGTATATAGATCAGACCTAAATTGGTTTGTAAACTGAGGCCTGGTCTACACTTAAAATTTAGGTCGACATAATTACATTGCTCAGGGTGTGAAAAATCCACATCTTTGAGTAACGTTGCTATGCCGACCTAACCCCCTGGTTAGACACAGCCAGGTTGACTGAGGAATGTTTCAGTCAACCTAGCTACTATTGCTCCAAGAGATGGAGTTCCTGCAGTGACAGAAACATCCCTCTATCATTATAGGCTGTATCTATGTTATGGGGTCTTGCTATGTATGCCTGGTAGCTATGTCACTGTTGTCCCCATGGTATAGATATGGCCTCTGTTAGTTAAACTGTGCAGGTTAAATCAGTTTCCACACAAAGTGGTTGCACTGATTAAACTAAACTGATTTACTTGTCTACAGATGGCATTATCTGGCGATAGCTATTCCAGAAAAACTCCATGTGTGAACACTCTTGTCGTGGGATAAGAGAGCCTTGATACACTTTAGCTTAATCCACTTTCAAAAAGGGATAATCTAGGCAGGAACCAGACACTCTTATGCTAGAACAAGGGTGTCCACACATGGAGTTATTCTGGAATAGCTATTGTGCTTCAAATTCACGCCTTTCCTTAATCCAAAACAATTTACATGTGCAAACAAGTGAAACTGATTTAATGAAATCACTGTAATGTCGATGTGTTGTCCACGCCTTTGGAAAATGTTTACACATCTCTGTGGGCTACAGCTCTAAGTTGACTGAAGACTCAGGCTATCATCATAACATTAGTTATAATAACCAAAAGACAAGAAACCTGATTTTCCTGTCTTGCACCCTGGGGAGTTATTCCCACCTGTACATCAGTCCCCAGATACCATTTTGAGATGATAATCACTGTTGTCCCTAGTGTCTGTTAGGTATCAGTGGGGTGGCCTGTTTCTCAGCAGCTCAGTGAGACAGTCCTTTTCCTTGGTGGCTGCTATCTCATACTCCACAATTGAAAGATTCATTGAATATTGGGCCTGATTATCCATTCCCTTGCCCCTTGGGCAGTCAATTACACCTGGGCTAATGAGTTACACACACTTTGTACAGGCGTGAATAACTCCATAGGGTGCAAGGCAATGGAGAATCAGGTTTGTTATCTTTTGGTTATTATAATTAATTGTGTGATGATAGCCTGAGTCTTCAGTAAGCTTGAAGCTGTAGCCCAGAGAGGTGTGTAAACATTTCCCATTCATTGCCACTCAGTGTTGACCCTGGTGCCTAATGATAACATTGCATCCGACGAAGTGGATATTCACCCACGAAAGTTCATGCTCTAAAACGTCTGTTAGTCTATAAGGTGCCACAGGACTCTTTGCTGGTTTTAAATACGGTATCAATATTGTTAATGTTTCACTGCTGATCAAAGAACATGTACAAGACGAGAGACAGCCATATGTTACAAAGATCTGCAGAATCCACTGCAAGTGGTATTTCTATCAGGTGTTGTAACTGAGCCTGGGTTGTGAGCAGAGTAGGAAGTGAACGCTACTTTTTTCCCTGTATGTGGCTCGTGGTTAATGAGAAGTCTCAGGGGAAAGCAACAAAAATAGATAAATACATTCCTCCAAATTAAGAAAAAAAATCTTACTGGTTCCCCTATGTGCAAGTAAAAATGAAGAAGAAAAAAAAAGTTAGTTAAACACTTAACATAGGAGAGAAACAGAGTGTCAAGGAGAAAGACATCCCTATCGGTTAAACTGAGCAGAGCTGCTGCATTTTCCTAACTCTTAACACCTTGATGGAAAGCCTGAGCTAGGTCCTTGCTGTACTGTGCCTATGGAGACAGAGGGATAATAAGTAAATCTCTCATATGGCAACAGTGCAGATCATGTGAGAAAACCACAGACAGTGCGAAGGGATTTCACCATACAATTATGTGGTTCCTTTTCAGAGCTCCAGTAGAGAAACTGTTTATACTGTAAATAAAGAGACACTTCTAGCTGGTAGAACCCTTATGATCTCTCCTCTAAAGGCATTTTGTCTGAATAGAATTTGCAGTGAAACCTCGATTTCTCTTGGTGTCATGGGGGACATGAAATTAATTCAGATAAATCAGGCCCATTTACTGCGAATGACGCATGTTGAGGAGACCTCACTTTGAATAACAAGTTTTCAGAGGAATCAGGCTCAGATGACTGAGGTTTTACCCACTGTATTGTGGCTCATAATACTTTGTCCTAGCACAGCAGCATTCAGCCCATGGTCTGTGTTCTGTACCGTCACTGAGTAAGCCTCACAAGCACCCTCATGAGGATGGTGTATCCAGTGTTATGATCCTCATTTTACACATGGTTCAGAAACAGCTGGTCTACACCCGTGTGCCATATTGAACACAGTTTGCCTCACCCCTTTCCTGCCCCTACCAGTATCACCAACCAATAGGAGCAATTAGTTTGGGAAAGTCTTGTTTGATTGTAAGTTCCCCAGGGAAGAGCCTGTCTCTTACTCTGTGTAGAACTCCTAGCATAATGGGCCCCAGTCCTGACTTAGGCAGCTGGGTGCAGAATGTATAATAGGAATAATGAGGCACAGAGAGGTTAAGTGACTTGCTGCAAGGTCACATAATCAGTAAATGGAGGAGCTGGGCACAGAACCCAGGAATCCTGGCTCCCCATACCTAACTCAAACTGACCTCTGAACAATAAAATACTTAGCAGTAGTTGTAGCAACATTGCAGTAGAGTTTAGAGGCCCCAAACTAGGATCAGAGCCCTTTTGTGCTAGGCACTGTACATATGCACACAACGGAATGATGGGCCCTTCCCCGAAGAGCGTACAGTCTAAGCTGAGATACAACAAACAGATGGGGGAAGGCAAGAAACAATAATATTCACTGACCTTGCAGTTTATTTCCCTAGGAGATTTTCTCTTCAGTGACTCCCCCCTCATCTGATGTGACCTGACTCCTTGGCCTTCCCCCACATCCAAATGTCTAAGGTCATTAGGAGACCTCTTCTCTCACTCCCGTTCAATCCTAAGAGGGGCCTGAAGGTGAGCAATTGGAGCCTATTTATTTCTGTTAGCGTTGGAAAGATAATGGATGGCAAAAAGGGCAGCTTGGCTCTGGGCAGAACATTGGCACGCAATGATTTCTGAAGTGCTTTTGCTAAATTTGTAGCAGTGGTTTCCAGTTTGCAGTCCTGTTTGTGTCTGTGAAGAAGACACACATTTTCTCAGCTCTCCTCTCATGTTCCCACTTGTCTTTCACCTCCGTGGAGGTAGAATGAGGATCCCCTCAGTTTATACTGCTTGGCTTTGACTGAATAGCTTCCAGTTACCTTGAAACCTAAGCTTCTTTTGAACTCATTTTAAGTCAGTTGCATTCTTGGAAAGAGATGAGCCTGAGAACTTGGATCTTCTGATGAGAGCGATAACACTGCTGCTAAAACCTGATGCCCCGTGGCATGCACAAGCCAGAAAACATCTACACCTGCTTATGTGGAAAAAGCATTAGGGCTATTAAAGCAGGAGGCTAGTCTTACATAAGCCAAAGGCCATTTTCTCCGGGATCCCCTCTGACATTTCCCCTTAATATTTCCCTTTGGGACAAGCATCCTTCAAATCTAGCCTCCGATCTTTGAGTCTGTTCCCCAGACTACGATGGACCCTACGGGGCACTCTCTAGAGTTGGATAATGGCTCTTCTGGACTGGCAAAATGGGGGTACCTGAGAGACGCTGAAAGCATTGTGTATCCATCTAATCTTTCTATGTATTTACTACACTCGTTACTCTTACCTCAGTATCCCACCGACAGGGCTAAGTCAATTGCCACTGCAGTGTTCTATCTAGGTTCTTATTTTGTTGCCAAGCCAGCCCCATAGTAACTGCACATCTCCTACCTGAGCTCGTACCTGCACAGACAGAGAGCTTAGCACTGAACTCCCACCTCTCACCTGGTAGCACTTGAGTGTAAGTAAATTGCCTGGCAGGCCTCAGTCGACTGTTTGGCTTTGTTTTAATAGAATTGTCAGTGATAATAAAGACTTTAAAAGCAAGGAAACCTATCTCAGAGCCCAAATAATACAAGCGGGTTGGTTTGCAGCCACTGATTCCTTCCAGTCAGTTGTACTAACTAGGTTAAACTGACTGGATACAGCAGTGTGAGTGCAGGGTCATCAAGAAAAAAGTTGGCTAGAAGGTGGGTAGAGAGCACTCAGATCTGAATTTTGAACACCCAGTACAGGAGTGTTAGGATCTGAGGTTTTGATTCAGGTCCATCTGTGCTGTGGACGACACAGTTTTTGATACCTTTTGCCTTCCTGCATCATTCCACCTTCCTGACTTCCCATTACTTTAAAATCTCATCTTAAAAACAGACATTTTTCTCTTGTTATACCACTTAATTAGTCTCTACATCTGCTATTTTGGTAACAATAATTTAGCATAGTGCTTACTGCAGTGAACAGACCCATTGATTTAAATAGAACTATCTGGGTGGTACGGACTTTGCTCAGTAGTAAGGACTGGTCAACACTACAGGGTTAGGAGCATGGATGCTGCCTTGGGTTGACCTATCTGTGGAAATGCCTTCACTTAAATTTGTCTCCCACTGATGTAAGTGCCCCTCTCCGCTGAGTTAGTAAGACTACCTGTCTGAGCGGCATAGAGTCGTGGTCGATGTAATCAGGTTGTCGCAGTGTCAGTGTAGACACTGCCCTGCTTACGTTGACTGTTACTGGCCACCAGGAGCTGTCCCACAATGCCCCACACTGACAAAACAATTGATGTAGTGCTCCTGGTAAGGACATGTACTCCCGACACAAGCAGTGGTAGATTAGTCACTGGGCCAACAGGGCCCGTGCCCAGGTGCCCCAGCCAATTGGAGGCCCCTGGAAAAATGGGGGCCCTGACAGATTCCGCCTGCTCAGTGCTCCTGCTGGGGAGTGGGGTTGGGGCACAGGGTCTTGCCCCATTCTCTCCACCTCGCACTCCTGCCAGGGAATGGGAGAAGCTCCTGTGCCCCGATACCACTTCCCAGCAAGAGCACCTAGTGGGCAGAGCGGGATAAGCCCCCACATCCTGACCCCACTCCCTGGCAGAAGCACTGGGCAGGCGGGGGAATCCCCCATGCCCCAACCCAGCTCCCTGGCAGCAGTGCCAGTGGGCTACAGGGTCGGGGGAGCCTGCAGACAGAAGGGGTGGGAAGGGGTTCCCATCTGCTCTAGGTCCCCACAAACACCTAATCCACCGCAGGGCACAAGGAGACAAGTGTGCACACACACAAGTGACTTAATAACAGCAGTGGCTGTATGCCAACATGGCTTAAGTGTGTGCAGGCTCAATGAAGTTTGCAAGGCATTTTGGGTCACATATGAATGCCAGCGCTACATACATGTAAGTTCACTGCTATAACTATTTCAAACAACATCACACTATCTATCTAATTCTAAGGTCCAATCACCACAGGACCTAATCTAAGCACCCCACAAATATTAATAAATGTAGCTACCCTAGGAAAGCATCTAAATATCATTGTCCCCATTTTAGAAATGGGCACAGAGTGCTGAGGGACCTGCCCAGGGACACACAGGATATCTGCGGCCTAATGAGAAACTAACCTCAGAGCTACTAGGTCACCATCTAGTGCCTACAAACCCATCTCTCCATTCCAGTGCAGCTCACTGACCTCATCCAGGAATGCCACCAACACTTTTGCAATTGTTTCTATTGCATAGATTCTTTTTTATATATATATAAACACGTGTAACATTACTAAATATAGTAATGGTGGAGGAAGGGAAAGAGGCAGGTGACTCGGGGTGGCCTGCTCAAAAGAAGTTAGTCTCCTAATTTCTATTTAGGGTCCTCTCACTGAAATCAATTTGCTTCTAGAATGAGCATATTCAGGACTAAATTTTGATTTCAGTGGGATTGCATGAATATAAGTAAGGTGCACAATTTTGTCCTTTGAGCTGCCATCAGCTGAGCCATTTTGAAAAGAAAATTCACGCTCAGGGCATAAACTGACTATCTGCAGGAGCCAGGAAGAATGTCTTTCAACCATTGCACAACTGGGTTTTTAGCCCTCCTCTAAAGCATCAGGCATTGGTAACTGCCCGAGAACAATGAAACTGATGGACCGGTTGGGTGATCCACTCTGGTAATTCCGCATGCTACTCCTACCAGATCCTGCTACCTTACACAGAGTCACCCCACTGAAACCAGTGAATCTACTGCTGGAGTGAGGTACTACTTGATGTCTGTAAGGGTGGCAAAGTCTGGCTCTTAACTTAGATTCTAAAAAGAATGATGATTATGCTTATATAAGCCTTACAAACACAGTCTTGCTGCTTTTGACTGTTCAAGACCACACATGTTTTTTTTTCCGAGAGGGAGGTGTGGGGGGAGTTAATTTGGGATATTTTTAGCTGGAACAGGAGATCTGTGTGGTCCCATAGGCTTCTTTATAATAAATCTGTAAGCTTAATAGAAGGTACTATTCTTATCTTCTGATCTCCTTTGAGTTATTCCCCAGCTCTGTGTAACACATGCGTTTACAGTCGGCACATTTATTGGTAAAACATTGCTTCATTTTGTCTTCAAACAAAAGTAGAATAGATGTAGTAAGTATCCAGTTACTGTAGGAAGTCATGGGGAGGTATAAGATAGATTTGTCATAATAAAGGCCTGATCCTTCATGCCTTGTGTGCCCAGAATTTCTATGGCTTTCAGCATAAATTGTACAAAGACAAGTATTATCGAAAATAAACAAATGCAAAGTTATGTGCAACCTCTTTACTTGATGCCTAGAAAGGTTCCAGAGACAGCAAACCAACAGAATGTTGCAGGCTAGACTCATCCCTGGTGTAACCCTATTAGCATCAGGGGAATCACACAGGGATGAAAACGGCTACGAGCATTTGCAATTTGCAGCTTGATCTTGTTCCCATCAAAATCCCTGTCTGCACAGCATATGGACTCTGGAGGGTAAGTCGGATCACATGGCTATAACCTCAGTGCATGGAGGCTCTTCTGACATACAGGGGAAGAATGGGTCCCTGGTTAGGGCTCAACTCCCCGTATTTCCCCCAGCTACCTATGGGAAAGTGGGAAAGTCTCTCTGAGTCTCAGTTCTCCACCTGTAAAATGGAGATGCTGTTAGGGTGATCACCCATCCTGAAATGGGTGGAACTGTCCCAAAATGCAGAGTTCAAGTCCCATTCCTGGGCCGAATGACCTCAGAATAGCATTTGTCCGGCATTCCCTGTGGTGCTGCTCTGTGCCTGCCTGAGGTTCTGGGGTGGCACCAGCCACTTCTCTGGGGAGTCTGGGGCCAAGAGACCTTCCCCCTTGCTCCTCCTCTCCCCACCCCAGACCACATCCCCTAGTCAGGCCAGAAGCCAGAGCTGGGTAGTAGTAAGAGCTGCCCAGGGAATCCAGACCGGCTGCTCTGTGGCAAGCCCCAGACCCTCTACCTCCCCTTTCCCAACCCTTCCCCCCCCCCGGCCTCACCATTGCCCCAACTCTTTCCCAAGGACCCGCTACTGTCCTGACCCATCTCCCTGAGGCCCCACCCTGATCACTCCTCTTTCCCCATTGATCACTACTTTACAAGTCTTCCTCCCTCCATGCTTGGGAAGGACTGGTCTGCAGAGTTGGGCTGGGAGCTGCAGCCGCCCGATGCAGGTAGGAGGTGACCCCGGCTGAGTACAGGCTGGAGTGGCTGATGACTCGATGTCTCCCCACCTCTCCCACCTGCAGTAACCAGGCTTTGGGTGTCCAGTCAGTAGATCTGACCAGACACCATCAGGTCCTCTTTTTGACTAGACATTCTGGTTGAAAACCAGACAACTGGTCACCCTAATTGCACCCCAAGGGGTGCGGACATGGACTGGGGGATTATTTGGGGCACCCTGCACCCTGCCCAGGGCTGATGGGGATCCAAGGCTCCTCATAGTGGCACAGGGTCCCTGGGTGGCTCATAACCCGGTCCAGCTCTGGCTTCCGGCCTGACTAGGAGAAGAGGAGGAGTGGGAAGGGGGCTTGGGAGAAGAGGAGGGGTTGGGGTGGGACCTGAGGGGGAAGAGGAGGAGCACGAGTGGGGCCACAGAGGGGGCAGAGTGTCCCGCTTTTGCCTTTTGAAAACATGGTCATCTTACCTGCCATTGCTTCCCCACACAGCGGTATTGTGAGGCCCTCATATGCTGTGGTGAGAAGGCCCATGTAAGTACTAGAGATAGCCCTGACAAGCTGTTTGTCTGCCTTCCAGGCTATAAGCTCTCCAAGGCAGGGATTGTTTGTACAGTGCCTAGCACAATGGGGTCTCAACCCAAATTGGCGCTGTCAGGCACTGCCAGAATAATAATAATCATGCTGATAGAATAATATAACTCAATTGACCTGTTCCTGCTAACTTCAAAGGATTTCGGATCCGGCCCCTAAAGAAGCCAACATTTTCAAAGTTGGGTTTAGAAACCTGGCTTCAGGCAACCCATTTTGAACTGATTCCTTCACAAGTGTCATGTTGTCACCAATTTTTCCTGCCTGCTAAGGCCAGCTTTTCCATTAGAGCTGTGATTCCTAGAGTCAGAGTTTAAGGCCAGGAGGGCCTATTTGATCATTGAGTCTGATCTCCTGTATCTCACAGGCCCTGTTCTGAGCCCAATAACTTGGGTTGGGTTATGCATATCTTCCTGAAAGGCTGTGCTGGAGGGTTCACTCAGCCTATCTGCCAAAGAGATCCCGACTGCAGATCGCTAGCCATTCATCCATCACTCCTGGCTAATGCTAGCCCCAGGAGGCAGTTCTAGGACCCCAGGCTATTCTCCTGCGGTATCTCCAGCGTCTTCACAAAGACAAGGGATGCACACGCCATTTTCTGCCAAGATTAATTTAAGCTCCCACCCTGCACAGGCTTACCCACAGGAGTGACTTGGTGCACGTCAGGAGTCCCTGGAGTTCAGTGGAACCACCCACGTGATTACAATCACTCACATATGTGTTTGCAGGATCAGGGCATAGGTGCTGGAACTAGGGATGCTGGGGGTGCTACCACACCCCCTGGCTTAACGTGCTTTCCAGGGTTTACAGTTTGGTTCAATGACTCTTAGCATGCCCACAATACAAATTCCAGCATCCCTGGATCAGGGCCTTTGTAAGCAGTATAGAGCAGGTACTGTGTCTTCCTCTATGTCTGTACAGCACCCAGCATCTTGGGCTACTGCAATACGATTTGAAATAATTATTTATTAACAAACTAGACATGGTCCCTGCCCCATAGAGCTTACAGTCTAAGGCCCAGTCCAGTGCTGAGCTGCATCCAGGCCTGTCTGGAGCTCCGAGCAAGATCGGGGCCTAAGAAGAGACATGATCAGACCAGCAAAGTGAAATCAAGGTTTAACAAAGGTGAGGTCATGGATCAGCCCAGTGGTACTGCTCACACCTTAACAGAATGGTCTAGGGGTCAAAGGCTGCAGGGGTGTTTTGACATGAACCCTGAAGGTGGAGGAGCAGGGCGGGTATCAAACTGGGAAGAGAGGAAGCAGGAGAACAGGGAAGTGAAGAAAAGGGTTGGGTTATCAGGGCATGCAGTGAGGGCAGAATGGGCAGGTGGGGATGAGGAGGAAGTTAGGATCAGGAAAGGGAAAACAGCTGACTTGATAACCATGTGGGTAGACACAGCTCAGTGAACCGACCAAAGCAAAACTGGACCAATGGCTGCAACCAAGTTCAAGGCTGTGTAGGGTTAACACTTGTGGCAGAGCAGCCAGTCAGGTGAGAGGGATGGTGAAGAACTATACAGATAAGTTAAGTGACACTAGTGACAATAACAAACAGCAAAGGGGCAGAAATGGTACAAAGTGGTTCCTGCCACAGGGACTGGTCTTTTGCCTCCTGGGGGAGGCAGGGGTTGGGGCAGAGAAAAGTTAAATACCTAGATTATTATTTTGTGGATAGATGCAGAAATGCATCCAGACTAGAATCCCATTTCTGAACCTGGGGCAAGATGGAAAGCCAACTCCAAACACCCACATCTTAGAGTTAATTCAGATCTAATCCCAGGTCCAGCCATCATGCTTCTCTCACGAATACTGGGTCACAGGCAAGGTTTGAAAGGATTTTAAGTTCAGGATAGAGGCCAAACTCCACCTTGGCTTATTACATGCTGCCCACTTCCCCTTCCCCTTGCAGCTTTGATTGGTTATAGTCTTCTACCCTGCCTCTCCTGCAGTCTTGTGGAAGTTATTTACATGCCCTTTGTTCATTGTATGCCCGGTTGTTGCTGCTCAATTCAGGATGGGGCTCCGAAACCATTTCTTCGTATAGCCTCAACCAAAATAGAAATATAACCGAGATTAGCAGTCCCTGAGGTATGAGCAGATTCCAGCTTAGTCAACATGGCACGAGCGGGGCATGTTCCATGCCTTTGTTTCAGTCACAGCCACAGCAGACACCTCCTCACACATTATGCCAATTTTCAGTTAGGAGCATAAGTGTCCAGGGGCATGTGGCAGGCCTCTCATTTTGCTTTAACCCCAAAAGGGAACTGGGTGGCAGCCCACTGAAGCAGATGGGAAATGAGTCTAGTAATTAAAAAAAAGTCTTTGACAAGAGCTGGTGGGAAACAGCACAAAAGGCTGGAATTGCTAATGCAAGTTTGGGTTCATGGAAATCTAGAAGATTATGAACATATTAATATGTTGTTTTGGCCTGGAAAATTAAAGGCAAAGAGCAAAGCGCGGCATTTAGACATGCATTAGAAAGGAACATTAAATAACGGGCAAGAATGTAGCCAGGAACTGACTGATTTAAAATTGACACAAACAAGAGTTTGTCTCTTCCACTAACAGAAGTTGGTCCAATAAAAGATATTACCTGCTCTACCATGTCTCTCTCACAAATGACAAAGGCAGTTAGCTGCAGAGGAAAGCAGAGTCTTGGTGACTGAGCATCAGAGTAAGGAATACCAAGTCAAACCGGGCCTGATCCTTGGAGATGGGCAGTGTACTCAACTTCCTTTGAAAACCATGGGCCACATCGTGAGTTCCTTACTCAGTTTTACTTCCTGGGGAGTTCTGTCGGAGTAAGGACTGAAGATGAAATGAGTAAGGAACCATGTATTTGGCCATATAGGGACCTTCCACATCTCAGAAGGTCAGGCCCCATGTCACAATCCAGGCTAGTTGCCATGCATCACGAGCTGACAATGGGAAAAGGCAAGAAAGAAGCTCTCTTACAACCCAGAGCAGGGAACTGATGACTGAGTCTACCCCCACAGAGCTGAGTGCACTAGCCAAGAGGAGGAATAGGAAATAGTACACAGGAAGAGGGCAAGTTTGCAGAGGTCTTGCCTGGCATCCTACAAAGCAGCCTGTTTCAGCTTCTGACTGTAACTGAAAAGAGACTAAATGTAGAGAGTGAGCAGCAAAGGAGGTGGTAGAGTGGAACCTGCTATAGAGCTGGGCAAGCAAGGAGCTGCTAGCGCTTTGCAAATGGAAAAACCAAGGTGCAGGAGTAGATGTAAGGGCATGCGGACACCACAGCTGCACCTGGCACCCACCTACTGTGATGCCTCATTGGGGCTGGGAACCGCCTCAGTGTAGTCTGTCTTGCACGAATTCAGCTCCCATTGGAGCAAATGGAAAGAGCTCAATGTTCAGATAATACACTGCTGGTGGCCATGGAAGTACTCAGAGTAGACAGAGATATAACTAGATTCTGTGGCATCAGAACAGGGATATTAACAAAGAAGCAGATAGACAGGGCAGGGCATTCCCAGTGAGGGATGGGGTGAGCAGCACCAGCTTCCTGCTGGCTTAAGAGTCTGAAAATCAGGTTCCTTCATTTAGCTTTTTGAAAAACAAATGTTTAAAGTAAGTTTGATGGAGTCTGGGGATCATCTGCACTGCAGCCTCAGGATGAGCCCAAGGCAATCAAAGTCTTGGGAGAAGCCCTCCTCCCTGGTTCTGTTGCTCATACACTAGACATGGCTGGCACTGCAGTATCTGGCCCCGTCTCACAGAGGATGGATTAAGCCAGGATGTTGAATCTTGCCAATGAAAGAACAAATTGAATTTTCTCTCTCTCTCTCTCTGTGATGGTTTTGAGAGTCTCCTCGCTGCCCTCTCAGAACAGAGACCTGTCTTGAGACAGCATTGAGTTCCAGCCTTAGGGTCTGTCCATATGTACCGCGCTGCAGTGACACACACAACTGTACCAAGAGCTCTCCCGTCGGCATAAAAAAACACCTCCATGAGCAGCAGAAGCTCTGTCAAGAGGAGAAGTTCTCGTGCCGACATAGCGCTGTCCACATGAGCCTTTATGCTGATGTAATATGTGGAATATTCACACCACTGACTGACACAAGTTTTGCAGACATAGGCTGTAGTGTAGACATCATAGCCTTGTGCTGTCTACAACGGAATTTGTCCCCAGAGCATTCCAGTCATCCTCAGAGCTAAACAAGTAGCAAAGCAGCACCCATATTCTCTACCAGCCAGTGATTAATAGCAGAAACAGTGGCATTTATTGAAGACACCAGCTTGTCGAACCCAGTTCATCTGCTTTAAGGGACTGAATCACATCAACAGGAAGTTCCATATCCCTAGAATCTCACTAAGGCAGGTGCCAGATTTATTCCTTACTTCTTCCCAGATCCGTTGGAAGTTGCATGGGGTGGGAGAGCGCTTGCAGACGTAGGTGGTCAAATATGTTCAAGGTTCAGTCACATCTATATTTTTTTTTTAGTCTAAGCTGTTTAGGTTCTTATATTGTGTCCCTCACCATGGTCCCGCAGCACCTAGATCTGCAAACTTTGCTTTCCCAAAGCAGTTTTATTAGAACTCTGTTAATTTCTGAATTATCCAGCACTGACTATTTCAAATCTGAGAGATTATGGCCCTTAAATTGCTATGACACTGGTATTCTACTAATATAACAATAAGAGAGCAACCTGAAACAGATTCCCCCAGCCAAAACATTCCCATCCCCAAGCTTGGGTGGGTCTGAATCCAGATCCAGATCCAAATCTGAATTTCACAGACACTGGGCTGAATCAAAAATCTGGAAGCTCATGTAATGGCAGATGGCCAAAAACATACAGACACCACTGCCCTCCCCAGGCATTGAACTACAGCGTTTCCTCACCAAAACCAAAGACCACTACTATCTGTGCTAAAAGAGAGCTCCTTTTAACCATGGGTAAGAAGCAGGTCATCAGAATCATTCGAGGTCAGCCACTAGCTAGAGTAGGGGTCCCCAAACTGTGGGATGCTCCCCCTTAGTGGAGCACAGAGGAGACTTTGCGGGGGGGGCACAGCTCCACAGGGGGCAGGGAGGGAGTGCCACTCAGCTCTGCTCCACTCCCAGCTCTGCTCCAACCTTGCCCCCAGCCCGTCCCTGACCACGGCCCAGCTGTGGCTCCACCCCTAGCCTTGGCCCCTGGCCGGGGCTTCATTCCTGGCCCAGCTCCTGGCCCCAGCCTCGGGCACCTTACCTTTGTCTACGTACCCCCACCCCTGAGCTGTGAACCTGCTCCCAACCCCAGCTGGGGGAGGAGTGCAGACAGGGTATAGGGGGTGCAACCCTGAAAAGTTTGGGGACCATTGTGCTAGCGGTTGGTTCACATGCACGAAATTAGTATATTACACAAACATCCCCAAACTTTAAAAATCCAGCTCTGGATTCTGAATCAAATTTTGCACCTCTGCTCCACCTTTAATAAATGCAGCTTGTGAATAGCTATTGGTATTGAATGGTGAATCTTCTTGGTTTCCTGGCCCTTATCAAATGGCAAATGTTCTCATCCATTCGTGAACAGAGGATGTTCTCTGTGATGACAATAAATGAATAATCCTACTCACTGGCTCTCTAGGTGGTAGTATATAAAGCTATTTGACTTAGGCACAACATCATATAAACTATCCAGTGCATTTAAGAAGTTCCCACAGGGCTGGCAAGGCAACCACAAGTACATAATATGGGCCAGATTCTCTCCTGCTGAAACTTGCTTCATTGACATCAATGAAGCAACACTGATTTACACCTGCTGAGGATCTGGCCCTAGATCTTTAAGAAACTTGATACAAAAACTAGCTAATCTGTCATGATTTAACTTTGCAAAACAGGTTATAAGGCATTTCAGTCAGTAAACGAAACATTAAGGTACAATGTGCTTAACAAATGAAACAGAAAGGTACTTCCCTGCCTGGAAGAAACATCTGTCTAGAAAGATTTTAATAACAACTGCCTTGCCAAAGGGCCTTACTGCAGGGCAGCTAATGTACTCATTGAGCCTGTGAAGAAGATCCTCTTAATCCCAGTGCACATGTTTTCCTGTAAAACCGGACTCCTAGGAAAGAATAAATGCGGAAGACGCAATCATGGGAAGACACTGGGAAGATTATCCATCAATTATACAGTGGCCTGGGATCTCCCTTCAAAGATCTGTTCAGTTAGACATCTGATTTGCATGTCTTTTCCATTTGCTGTAGGTGCTCATTAGGAGCATTTCAATACGAACCCTGATTTCAACCTCACAATGACTGGGGTGGATGCTTTTGAGAACTAAATTTTATTTTATCAGGCTCTCAGAAGTTGCAATTACTGTGGAACATTCAACAAAGGGCTTTATCTAGCCTCTAAATCTTCTGGGATTAACCTCCCTCCTGTTGTAAAAAATGCCATTGGGCCAGTAAAGGCCACAAGTGATCAGAATCTAATTTGTTAAGTTCCATTTGAAAGACAAGTCTCCCGGCAGAACAGTGACCCCAGAATTCTGTCCCTTGATTGAGCTTGTAGCCAGCTAGCAGCACGGCTGGCTCTCAACGTGGGTTGTGTCTACCCACTACAAGGTTAAGGCTCGGTTATGGAAACTAACTGTATTTTGCCCTGACAGAGATGCAGGCTGGTACATGGTTGTTTTCATAGCTCAGCTCTCTGGTTTTTGTGGTGGGGTTGAGACTTCCGTGCTGTCCTGGTGTGGCCGGTTCTGCTGGTCCTTTTTCCTCCCAGGTCTCTGTGCAGCAGTTTGAGCATTGGCCTGCTTACTCCAGGGTTGTGAGTTCAATCCTTGAGGGGGCAATTTAGGGAACTGGGGTAAAAATCTGTCTGGGGATTGGTCCTGCTCTGAGCAGGGGGTTGGACTAGATGACCTCCTGAGGTCCCTTCCAACCCTGATATTCTATGATTCTATGTTACTGGTGGCAATCTGTGTGCATTTCCCCTTAGCACTCTGTCACCTCCTTTGAGCCCCCCTATTTGGATTAGGAGTGTCTTATTTCAATGCAATTTAAACTGATTTCCTACCAGCTTCATTCAGTTCAAAATAGGACACGTGTCATCAGCAATGAGAGTGTCCATAGACACACTTGCACCAAAAAAACTTAAGGTGGAAATGACAAAGGATGCAGGTTCTTTGGTTCTAATTTGCATGCAGTCAAGCCAGTCCACTGGCAAGGAAGACTTTCCACACTTGAAAGTGGCAGGGACACCTTGCTCCGCGTCAGAAGTGAAACAAAGATGCCAGCTGTGAGCAACAACAATATTCGCACGACTCCGCACATTCTGTGAAGCAGGATGACCCCAGCACTGCTGGGCTGCAAAGTAACCAGCCCTGGGCAGAGTAAAGGAACATCATTGTTCTTAATAGTGATCTTAGAGTTTGTGAGACATGCGAGATGGATAAAATCAGAAACAGAACTTTCCTTTCCAGAGAATGAGCCCAGCCTAGGGTTTTGCAGGTCTCACACAAAACTGTTCATGAAAGCCCAGGACTGAGTTACTAAGGGGTAGTGTAGGTCAGAATATAGGTGAATTGGCAGACCAGTGTAGCTGTCCATCATTAGAATAACAAAAGATACTGTAGGTCAGGGTGCTACACTGGCAAAGCTGTGCCGCTCTAGTATAACAGAGAGGGTTGCAGGTTTCCTTTGAAGTGCAACGGCAGAGCTGTGCATGGCTGCCCAGAACTGCAGGCGTGGACTGAGGCGCTTTGGCAGAGATGTACATGAAGACCGAGGACAGGAATGATGGGGTGTGGCAGTGTCTAGACTGCTTGCATAATATCGTCCTGGCAGTATTGCCCAGCACTCCGAGCTCTCCCTTCCATGGGCACCAATAGGCAAAAAACTTTGTAACAAAAGAAAAAGTGAGTTGCTCTTATGACAAGCCCCTTTTCTTTTCTGCTGGGATGCTATCATGCGCCTGTGCTATAAAGGGGGTGTTCCTAATGGGATTACACATTGCAGCAGGTTGTGAGCTATTAAAGAGCTGTTTCTAATTGGATTAAAATGTATAGTACACGGTTATGGTAGTAATTGCATTACAGCAGTAAGAGGAGCCTGTATTGTAAACTGAAAGCAGGTCAGAGACTTGGTAGATGCAGCCTTGCTTCAATATCTTCTTAGACGCCGTCCCATTTTAACTTTTTTCTGGCTTGGATGGAGAACAAAGAGGGAGAAGATTTAACACAGTGTCAGGAAGTGACTGCAGGCTAATCCCTTTGCTGACACTCCCCAGCACCAGGGGGAAGTAACTGAGATCAGCCAAATTGCCATATCAAAAGCCTTCTAATTATGTCACTGGTGATTCGAGCCAATTCCTAACATTCTTATTCATGGAGTTTCCAGCACAAGAAAATGCTTCTTGGGCAAAGCTGCTGGCTTGGAAAATGTAATGTCATGTGCTGGCTTTTGTTCGTTACCCTTCAAATAGCCAGTGCCTGGTGTTTATGGCATTTCAGGGCCTGGTCCCACTGAAATCAATGGCAAAACTCTAATTCAATTCCTACTATTACTGTTTGTATTAGAGTAGCACCTAGGACCCAACTGAGATCAGGCTTCATTGTGCTAGGCCCAGTACAGACACATCATAAGAGTGAGTCCTGACCAGAATACAATGCAAACAGACAGGCCAAAGTGTATGAGGGGAAACAGAGGTGAAACAACCAGCCCTCCAGCAGAGCCAGGAATAAAACCCTAGTCTCCGGCCACCCAGCCCAATGTCCAGTCTACCAGACTTCAGTGCACCCTTTCACCAGCAGCGGATGAATGGCTCCAATGATGCATGTTTAAAGGGTTACCAATAACTATGCACTTCTACAGCACCTTTCATCTAGGATCTCAATTCTCTTTACAGATACTATGTCTGTGACAAATAGGCCTTTACAAATATTACCAGTGCTCTTTTGTTTTTGTGTTTTGTCTCAACCTATTTAACACAAATGCTAGAAAACCACTTGGAAGAAAATATATCTTTGTTAAAGAGTCAACGCTTTGCCTCTTCAGTGAAGAGCTGAGAACACACAGGGTATGTCTACATGGCAATTAAACACCTGCACCAGCTGACTGGAGCTTGCAGGGCTCTGGCTAAGAGGCTGTTTAATTGCAGTGTCATTGCCTGGGCTCTAAGACTCTGTGAAGTAAAAGCGACCCAGAGCTCAGTCTGCAGGCCAAACCTAGAAATCTGCACTGCAATTAACAGTCTGAGCCCTGGAAGGTGGAGCCAGGTGGCATGAGCCAGCCACAGGTTTTTATTTGCAGTGTATACATACCCAGAGTGCACATCTGAGACGTTCAGCATGGTCTCCAGCAAAACTAGGGAACGCCGGACTTGACATACCAGATTTTCTTACCCTCTTCCTCATGCGCAAGTAAACAAGGGCAAAACACCCAGTTTTGTTCTATGCAAGTCACCGTTAATCTCCGGAGTATCCTCATCTGTGTTCAGGGCAGTGATACACAGAGATCGTAACATTACCTTGCTCTAGCACCTTCCCCTGGAGAAGCTGGAAGCACTTTAACTCTCAGAGGTAGGTGAGTATTGTCCCTATTTTGTAATGGAGGAAAAGGAGACTCAGCGATTACTCGAGGTCACACAGCAAAGCAGTGCCACCCTTAGGCCCAGAACCCAAGCTCCTGATTACTAGGGCTCTGATCTAATCAGGAGACACACCCTCCCTTAAGCCCACACTGAAGCATTTCCATGGGAATATTCAATGGGATCAATCCTTTCTTTGCAGGATTTATCTTCCCATGCAGCGCTCAGCCAGGAGTACTAGATAAGCCAGGGAAATGAAATGATGACCCACCCCCTTTGAGAATGCTAGACAAGAATGAGTTTTAATGCCAAATACATAGGACAAAATTCTGCCCACAGATCCGCCCAGCTGCTCTAGACTGACACTGTTATCCCACTAAGCATGGAACTCTGAACTCCCATCCAATATTCCACACTCTCGACATACATGGAGCAGAGCATAACGCAGCAGGTCATATCTGCTGTGCAGACTTATGAGCATGGGATATTGAAAGAGGAAATTGCATTAGGTGAAATAATATTTTCGTAATAGTTCTTTAAAAACATAGTGACTTAGGCGCAGGAAATTAACAGGCAACTGTATTTGTTTTCGTTGAATTTTTACAGTGTTTGTGGCCTGTCTGGGCTTCTTAGAATAGATATTTATTTATTATTATTATTATTATTATTAATTATTTATTTAAAAGGCATTGGACACTTCACATAAGACATTTGCCTACCCCAGAGAGTTTTCAATCTACAGTTATTCTATGGATATGTCCTTACTGCAGAATTAACTTCTCTCCCATCCACACACAAAACCACCTTACCTGAGTTTGGCAGGACTTTAAATCAGGATTTTGCAATGAGGACACAAGCTAAATCACTTGAGTGCTGACATATGCAGTGTTGTTGTAGCCATATTGGTTCCAGAATATTACAGAGACAAGATGGGTAACGTAATGTCTTTAATACGGCCAACCTCTGTTGGGGAGAGAGACAAGCTTTCAAGCTTACACAGAGCTATAGCTCTACTTCAGCTCTTCTTCCTGTAGTGCTGTTAGTCCTTGGAAGACCTTCCTAAAATTCACCCTGCCCCCCGCGTGCCAAGATGGACCTGACAAGTTTTCCCACAAGTCACTGGGAAAGATGCATTGAGCAGTTCAACTTACTGCAGCACAAAGACCCAGGGGCTATAACCCTGGAAGTCCTAGTGCCACACCCAGGTAACATGAGTGCTGCTCCAGTGAGGACACAGTAACCTGAGTCTGGCTTTGCAGAGTGGCTGTTCACACCTGAGGGAGGCTAACCTGGGCACTCTGACCTGGATACTGATCACCTGGGTTAAAGCTACAGTGAAGACATACCCTATGAATGCATGCTGTGATCATTTTGTGACTCCTGCCTATGTATTAAAATAGGAAGCCACGTATTTTTTTAAACAAATAATATATATATATCGCCACACTTTTCAAGAATGGTGACTAGATGTTTCCAGCAGCCTGAGCAAATTCAGTGTGAGCTGAATGCTTGTGCAGTTAAAGTGCTGTGCTTTCTTTCTGGCCAAATCTGATTCTCTCGAGTCTTTGTGAAACATGCGATGGTGTGAGATGTATAGCAAATTTGTCATGAGGTGTATAGACACCCATGCTACTCCAGCCACTGAGGGTTTAACAGGGAGACTAGCTGGCTCCCAGCTGAGGATAATTGCTGGACTTGTACAGCTGGAAGGATACAAAGGCTCAGATGGAAGGACAGGAGTGGCTGCCAAGGAGACTGAGGGACTACTAAGGCCTGGACTACGCTAGGAAATTAGGCTGATACTACTATGTCTCTCTATAACTACGTCTCTCAGGGATGTGAAAAATCCACATCCCGAGTGATGCAGTTAAACCAACCTGACCCCCCAGTGTAGACAGCACTAGATCAATGGGAGAATTCTCCCAGCAACCTAGCTACACGAGGAGGTGGAGATCATATGCTGATGGGAGAACCTCAGGTAGTGCCTCACTGAAGTGCTACAATGGTGCAACTGTAGTATTTTAAGTGTGGACAAGCCCTCAGATGTCAGAATTCCAGAGTGGGAGAATCAGAATGTGATCCTGGGAAAAGCCTGTAGGAGAGGAGAGGTAGGAAGCAGTGAGGAACTGGGAGGAAGCAGTTCCAGCTGCTTCACACAGGGTCCCTGGGCTGGAACCCAGAGGAGTGGGTGGGCCAAGGCTCCCCTACAATCCCCAGCAGAGAGGATTGTAAGGGTTTGGCGCAAAGGGGTCAGTAGCCTATTGGATCCTGGAACTAGTGACCCTTGGCTAGGGCCACTGGACTCCTTGTCTATTAGAATCTTGACTGTCCTGCTCGGGGAGAGACAACTAATGATCGGTCTGGAGTCAATACAGCAAACTACCTGACACAGAGCTAAATGATTATTGGTAGGATTGGGGAAACTGAGTCAGCTCGACTGCAACACCCTGCAGTGCTCTGAGAGGGCACCAGCTAGTGAAGGCAGCCCTGGATAGAACCAAAGGCAGAGAACTTGCCTCCTCCAAGTCTACAGTATTTCGAGTAAATCTCACTGGAAAATGAAATCAGTTAAAGCAACAGTTCGACATTTTTCTCACATTTCAGGCAATCACCTGCCGAGCACAATTTACCAGATGTAAAAAAATCAGCAGGATGGCAGGTAGCTGATGTTCTTACATAAAGGGGGAAGGATGGTGAAGAAGATTTAACACAGATTTGGGATTCACCTAAGAGGTACCAGAACCCCAGCAAAAATGTCAGCAATGACAGACATTTGTAGGTCCAGCATCAGGGAGTGCATCTGAGACAGGCTTAAAGTGCAGACATATGAAACTGGGGAACCAGGTGACTCCTTAATAAAAGACAGGCTAAAATATGTCATTCCACTTACTAGCGCTGCACAGACTGCGGCAAGAAGCTGATTTAACCTTAACCTTGGCCATACATATTTGTGGAGCCACAGAGGACAGGAAGATTCAAAAGGCCCAATTTTCCTCTTGCTTACATTTGTTTTACACCACTGTTAACTCCGTTGACTGCAATGGAGTTACTCCTGTTATTGTTATGTACTAGGGATAAACATTTAAAACTCAATGGGGCCAAATAACCAAGAATTGTAGAAGAGTTGACCAAGACGATCCCTGGCCCACTGATGTTAATTTTTAAGAAATCTTAGAATACCAGGGAAAAGGCAGAACATTGGCAGAGTGCTAACGTTAGGCTAATATTCAAAAAAAGCAAGTGGGATGGCATGGGCAACATAAAATAGTTAGCCTGAGATCAGCTACAGGCTGAATAATAGAAAAGCTGATACAGGATTCAACTAATTAAAAAAAAAGGATAAGAATATAATTAATGCCTGGCAACATGGTTTTAAAGAAAATAGAACTTGTCAAACAACCCTGATTTCATTTTTTGAGATTGCAAGTTTGGCTGAGAAAGGAAACTCTGCAGATATATTATACTTAAGATTTTTTTCCAATTCATTAGACTTCATATCTCATGACATTCTGATTAAAAAGCTGCCACTGCCTAATGTCAATAGCGTACACATTATCTGGAAGAAGAACTGGCTAACTGATAGATCTCAAAAAGTAGTTGTCAATGGGGACTCGTCTTCAGATGGGGTTGTTTCCAGTTCTTCAGGGATTGGTACGAGG
Organism: Gopherus flavomarginatus; assembly: GCF_025201925.1. NCBI lineage: Eukaryota > Metazoa > Chordata > Testudines > Testudinidae > Gopherus > Gopherus flavomarginatus. The sequence goes on along the minus strand of NC_066619.1, from coordinate 273,074,028 downwards.
CTGAATTCTCTTTAAGAGTTGAATTGATGATCTGGAAATAGATATAAAACCATTACTTATAAAACAAGATTGGCAGAGTGGTCACACAGAGTTATCAGGATCTCTTGATAAATGGGTGCATTCAATCAAACAAAATATGTTTTAAGCCAACCAAGTGCAAAGCTATACATCTAGGAACCAGGACGTATGCCCTACCTATAGAATGGTGGACTGTGTCCTGGAAAGTAGTGACTCTGAAAAGAATTCAGGGGTCACAGTGGACAAGCAACTCAACCAGAGCTCCAAGTATGATGCTGTGGGCAAAAGGGCTAATGCAATCCTTGGATGTATAAATAGGGGAGTAGTGAGGAGGCGTAGGGAGGGGATTTTACCTCTGTATACAGCATTGGTGAGACCCATACTGGAATACTGCATACAGTTCCCATGTCCACAGTTTTAAAAGGATATTGAATAATTAGAGAGGATGCAGAAAAGAACCACAAAAATGATTCAAAGGCTGGAGATAATGTCTCAGAGAGCTCCAGCTGTTTAGCTTATCAAAGAGGAGATTGAAAGGTAACTTGGTTATGGTGTAGAAAAGAGAGAAAATTCCAGTTAGAAATAAGGCAAAACATTTTAACAGGGAGGGGGAAGAACCATTGGAGCAAACTACAAGGGTGGTAGATTCCCTATCTCTTGGAGTCTTCAGATCAAGACTGGATGCCTGTCTGGAAGATGTGCTATAACCAAACACAAATACTGGCGTAGCTGGGTGAAATTTAATGGCCTGTGATATACAGGAGGTCAATCGGCATGGTCTCATGGTCTCTTCTGACCTTAACCTCTATGTATCTATGAATTATTTATTTTATGGTAGCACTGAGATGCCCCAACCAAAATCAGGGCCCTGTGCACCAGGCACTGTACAAATGCACAGTGGAAGACAGCCCCTTCCTCAAAGAACTTACAAACTCAACGGACAGGACAGCCTAGGAATGGGAGAGGATAAACAGGAAACAGAGGTGAAATGACAAAGTCACACTGCAGCTCAGTGATAGAGCCAGGAATGGAACCTGGTTGTTCTGACTCACTAATACCTCTTACAATACAACTTGCCCTGTCTCTATTCAAGTTTTAAATGATATATTAGCTAAAACTTAAAAAAAAAATCTCTTCCAATCTAAACAAGTCTATTGGTTGACTTTGCCTACAAGACTTTCACCATATATTGGCTTCAGCATTAGTTCCACCCAGCCTTTCATATAATGTAGGTACCTTTGTTCATTATCTGCTAAGTATGCTCATTGTTAATTACATTTCTTCCTTGAAAATAAACATGATATCTTTAAATGCTGTGGTTACACTTAATTAGCAGCTGAACTTCTTAAAATGGATTGTGTCATTCTGGGACATCTATGTCTATAATGCTTTAAATAGTCTTAATTTTTCCATACAGTTCCTGAAACCAATCCTTTCCTGTATTTGAGTCTGAGTTCTCATTAAAAAGGATTTTATTTCCATAATGTCACCACTGACTAAACCATTGTTCAATATTTCAGAATAAACCAAATCACAGAGAGGATCACAAGTTTGTTGTAGCTAATCATCCTCTGCAAAGCATAGAAAATTGCTGCTGTTGTGTCAGGAGGTAAGACCTGTAATCCATTGAGATGCCTGTTACGATTACTTATTATCCATATTCTACTGGTGTCCTCATCACAAGATGAGGTGTTGCCTGGATATGATGTTGATTGACACTTTGGATAGACAGATTAGGTCAGGGTTTCTCAAACTTCATTGCACCATGACCCCCTTCAGACAACAAAAATTATTACGTATCAGAGGGGTAGCCGTGTTAGTCTGGATCTGTAAAAGCAGCAAAGAATCCTGTGGCACCTTACAGACTAACAGACGTTTTGGAGCATGAGCTTTCGTGGGTGAATACCCACTTCGTCAGATGTTGCATCTGACGAAATGGGTATTCACCCATGAAAGCTCATGCTCCAAAACGTCTGTTAGTCTGTAAGGTGCCACAGGATTCTTTGCTGCTTTTACAAAAATTATTACATGACCCCAGGAGGGAGGATCGAAGCCTGAGCCTGCCTGCGCCCCCTGCCCCGGGCAGATGGGCCTGTAACCTGAGCCCCGTCACCCAGAACCGAAGCCTCAGTTTGAGAACTACTGGATTAGATGGATCATTTTTGCATATCCATTGTTCTTTTCATCTGAGTACCCCAAAGCTCTTTACAAGCATGGATGATGTTATTCCCAGTTTACAGACAAGGAAACTGAGGTACAAGGTGGTGACGTGACTTGCCTGAAGCCACACAGAGAGTGATTCAGGGGTCATGGTGGCTTCTCCATCCATGGCCATTTTTAAATCAAGAGTGGATGTTTTTCTAAACAATCTGCTCTAGGAATTATGTAGGTGACGTTCTCTCACTGATGTTATGTAGGAAGTCAGACTACATGATCCATCTATGTGCAAGGGCATCTAAGATGATCACATGCCAAGGAGCTGGAAGGAAGTATGGTCAGATATGTGGTAAAATGCCATGTGGCTTACTCTAACTTACACCTGCTTCTAGCTAAGGTCTGTGGGAATCAAAGCATAATGGAAACTAGTTTAGTCAGCTTTAACTTCACTTCTCTCTCCCTTCTCCCATCTCTCCCCATGCTGCCAGTATCTCTGTCATCAGCCTCCCTCTCCGACAACACATCTTCTTCACAAGTTCTAAACAAAACCCCCTCCTCTTGCCTTCCTAGATCTCTCCTGGTTCTCATACCAATTGAAAAGGGTGTCCCCCACTCTCCAAACACTCCACTTACCTAAGCTCTGCCATTAGTTGCCTCTTTCCCCTTCCTACGAGCATCATCTCTGAATCACCATCACTGAGCTTTAGCCAGCTACCTTTTATCCATGTTCCAGATGCCCTTGCTATTCATCAGCTTCACAGAGAACAGACAAACCAAGAAACGCAGGAACCCCTTAAACATCTCAGCCTATATCGGCCCTAACTTCAGCGGTTCTCAAACTTTAGCAACCCGAGGACTCCTATTTTGATTTTAAATTTTTGGAAACCCCCGAAGTTCCCCAGCTCAGCCTTTGCCCTGCCCCCTGCCCTGCCCCTTCCTGAGGACCCACCCCTGCTTACCCTATACCCTCTGTCACTCATGCTCCCCCACCATCACTCACTTTCACCAGGCTGGGGTGCAGGAGGGGGTGCAGACTCTGGGAGGGAGTTTGAGTGCAGGAGGGGGTGCGGAGTGTGGACTCTGGGAAGGAATTCAGGTGCGGGCCCTGGGCTGGGGCAGGGGGTTGGGGTGTGGGAGGGGTTAAGAGTGTGGGCTCTGGCCTGGCGGTGCTTACCTTGGGCAGCTCCCGAAAGCGACTGGCACATCCCTCTGGGGATCTCTGCACACTGCCCCTGCCCACAGGCACTGCCTCTGCAGCTCCCATTAGCCACAGTTCCTGGCCAATGGGAGCTGCGGAGTCGGGAGACCCCATGCTGCCCCCCTCCCCCGGGGCCGCAAGGACATGGTGCAGAGTGGTGCGGAGTCAGGGCAGGTAGGAAGCCTGAAGTAGCCCTGCTGTGCCGCTGGACTTTTACCATGCAGGAGGCGCTGGAAGGGAGCCAGAGGAGTTGAGGGAAGGAGGGTGAGGAGTTGATCAGCAGGGCCCGTGGACCCTCTGGGGCACCCTTGGGGATCCCCAGGGGTCTACAGACCCCAGTTTGAGAAATGCTGAGCTAAACGTTTAAGCACACGCTTAGGTCCATCTCTATTCAGCAAAGCACTTCTACAGTTGCTTAATGGTAGGCACATGGTTAACAAGAGGCACATGCTTAAATCCCATTGATGTCAAAGACCCATGGGATTAAGCAAAGCAGGGATGAGTTGCTGAATTAGCCCCTTAGAATATAGCACATCAAAAAAACTTTCCCCATTTGTCTCTTCTTGTACTTGGACTTCAAACCAGGGAGAAATTACCTGAGCCCACGCTACTGATGGCCATGTGCATTTGATTAAACCTTTGGGCAGTAAGCGGGAATGTTGATAATTTTTGTGATAGTTTAATATTTTTTTGCAAGCCCAATAGAAAGTGAATAGCAACAACTGTTGATATTTCAAACTAGTCATCCTGTATGAGCGACTGGAAAATTCTGTCAGCCGCATAAACTGAGAATAGGGAGCAGCTAGAGATGTAATCTAGATAAGCGCTCGTCAGGGTGTGTTTTCTGATCATAAAAGGCCCCATTTCCTGTTGCCCAGGTGTCCTCATTTACACCAGCACAAAAGGGTGTCAAACTAGTGTTCTGGTCTGGGCACTGACATGAAATGTCTGATGGCGAGCAGCAGTGACTAAGGCACAATAACTATTTCACTTACACCAATGTAAATCTAGAGTAACTGCACTGATCAGAAAGGAGCCACACATTGTGCATCTTACAGTAGCTTTGGAGCATGAGGGAAGAACTACAACGTATAAGTATATATATAATTTAGACTCTCATCAGTATAATATATATATTATACTGATGAGAGTCTAAATTAGCTGTTATCACGCAAGAAAAAGATCTTGGAGATCGTGAATAGTTCTCTGAAAACTTCAGTTCAATGAGGAGCAGCAGTCAAAAAGGCCTACAGAATGTCAGGAACTATTAGGAAAGGGATAGAAAATAAGACAGAAAATATCAGAATGCCACTGCAGAAATCCATAGTATGCCCGCATCTTGAATACTGTGTCCATTTCTGGTCACTCTCTCTGAAAAAAGATCAAGTGGAACTGGAAAAGGTTCAGAGAAGGGCAATAAAGATGATCAAGGGTATGGAATGACTTCTACATGAGGAGAGACTGAAAAAGATTAGAACTCTTCAGTGTAGAAAATAGATGACTATGGGTGGGGATATGATAGAGTCTATAAAATCATGAATAGCGTGGAAAAAGTGGAGGGAGAACAGTTAGGTACTTTTTCCCAAAATACAAAAAACAAGGGTCACCCAATGAAATTAATAGGCAGCAGGTTTATTGCAAACAAAAGGAAATACATTTCCACAAAACATACCATTACCCTGTCCCACTGCCAGAGACAGGGTACTGGGCTAGGTGGACCAGTGGTCTGACCCAGTATGACCGTTCTTACGTTCTTAAGAGTTTAATCCCACATACACAGCAACAGGTAATCTTCAAGCAAGTGCTCGTTTTTGTATTTTGCTACAAATCCAGTGTCTACAAAGAGTTTGCTGAATCACCAAAACGGGTTGCCCAGGGAGAAGATTAGTCCACTTACAATGAATCCTCCTCAACAAGCTCCATCCTTAACGACACAGATTCACTTACCCAGGTATGGGACGTGTTTGAGCCGTGCTTACCAATGCAGCGTGGATGTTCGCAAGTGAGTTTGGAGAGCATTAGCTAGCATGCATGGGTCCCTGGACTCACATATTCTATGCAGTAGTATGCTATACATATTCTTTGTGCCAATATATGCTCACCATTCCTCTGGTGTAACTCTATTGGCAGTGCTTAAAGCGGTCTGAAAAAAGTGTGTGTGTGTGTTGGGGGGTCTATCCCAGGCTGGGAGCAGCAGCTTTGGTAAGACAGTGCTTAAAGTGTGCTCCTCAGCAACCTGGCTTGTTTATTTAATTTGTTTGTTTATTGGCCAGGTCTGTAACCCCACCAACTTTAAGCACTGGCCATTGATGCCTGGTCTATTTTTCTTTACTTCCTGTCCCAGATTGCACTGCCATGTTTTTTAAATGGTGCATTTCCCTTTAGTGGTGATCACTACAGATGGACAAATCAGTCTCCAGGCCCTTATTCCATTTTTATTCAGTCTGGTAAACTCCCATTGAACTAAGGACCTCAAGATTTGAACCTTAGCTTCTAAAGTGCTTTGGGATCCTTTGATGCTACATAAATGCCATGGGCCAGAGCCTTATCTGGTGCAAACTGGTGGAGCTACACCTATTTATAACAGAAGAAATAGGGCCAAATGGTGTAAGAGGCTGTAGGCAAACTGTTTTTGCTGTTAAGTCATAGGAAGTAGCTAAGCACAAGACAAAGCTGCTAGTTTCATTTCATTTCACCCAGGAAAATGATAAAAGACAAGAACACCCTTTTACCAATGGGTGAATACTTTCCACAAAGTGATCATTCCATATCTGACCTCTCCGTCCTCCTCCTCAAAGGAAACCTGCACAACACCTTCAAAAGGCCAGTTTGGGAACCTAAATTCATGACTCAGCTAGACACTAAAAAACACGGACTCAACAGGGAGACTGTTTTTATGGCTCATTACAACAATTTGCAACACACACACACCCACTGCTGCCTGCTAATCCTTAAATATCCACTTCATTTTAAGTGGTCTCCCACAACATGTGTTTAACAGCCTGTCCCAACTTGTATTTATCTCAGACACTCGAATTTCCTTCCCTGGACTGGAAGAAGAGCTCTGTTAAGCTTTGAAGCTTGAACGTTCCACCAACAGCAGTTGATACAATAAAAGATATTACCAATCTTGTCACTTTCATTAATACCAGACATACTCCCACCCTGCCCTGCTGATTCCTGGCACCATCTGCAATGCCAGGAGCACCCTTCCCAGTCAGCCCTGCTGCCACAGGAACCCACCGTTCCGCTTGCCAGTCAACAGATGTTGGCCACCCTCTGCAAACTGCTGAATATTTAAGGTGTTGGAAAACAAAAGCACTGTGCACCTGTTTGACACATATTAGAAAATTCTGCTGCTGCCAGTACTTAACTGCAGGGTTATCCCATCAGTTTATCTCCAGTGGGAAAGTACCATTTAGTCTAACAGCCAGCTGGACCAACAAGGATTAGAGATACAATGCACCCTGCCATTAAAGAATGGGTGAGACCTTGCACTGTTTAAATCCTTCCTGCTCCTGATAACGCCTGCTCTTCCCCCCAGCATATCCCATCATCCCTTTGATGTCAACTGGAGGCACTCAGTCTAAAGCAGCCATTAATGTTGATTAAGCCTAATCAGTCCCTAATGCCCACTTAAATCCTGTTTAAAGGAGAGCCATTCAGCGCATCCTAAGGAGGAGACAGCACTGGCTAAAAGAGACATTCAAAGGTCCAGGATCAAAAGGAGAGAGTGCTGGTCAGGTAATTCAATACAGCCCGGTGCACTTAATGCAGGTGCCAAGCCTCCATTATCAGCTGACTCAAACTGCAGCCACCTTCAGAAAAAGGTAGGGCACCACACAACTCTTCGCTCCAGGGGATTGATTAAACTATGAGTTTCCCTCACTGGGTCTGATTCTGTTCTAAAGGGCACTGGGGAAAATTACAAGTAACTCTACGGAAATTGATTGTGTCAATAAAAGGTAAAACACGGGTCCTAAGTCTCCACTGCCTTATGCTGGGTGAAGTCATTGACACCTGGACAAAGATGGTATAAATTGCTATTGTTATCTGCTGGTGCGTGTGTTACAGGTCCCTCTCTGTGCCCATCTGCAGCGTATATAACACTTGGTCTACACTAGAAAAGTAGGTTGGTTTAACTACGTCAGTCTGGGGTTTGAAAAATCCACTCCTTGAGCGGTGTTGTTAAACTGACCTAAATCCCCATGTAGACAGCGTTCTAGCTACCACTTCTCATGCAGAGGCGGCTCTAGCTTTTTTGCTGCCCCAAGCACGGCAGGCAGGCTGCCTTCGGCGGCGCGCCTGCAGGAGGCCTGCCGGTCCTGCGGCTTCAACGTACCTGCCTTCGAATTGCCGCCGAATCCGTGGAACCAGCAGACCTCCCGCAGGCAAGCCGCCGAAGGCTGCCTGACTGCTGCCCTGGCAGGGACTGGCAGGGCGCCCCCCGTGGCTTACCGCCTATCATAAACAGATAGCTAAGGGTTAATGTCTCTTTCACCTGGAAAGAAGTAACCTGAAACACCTGACCAGAGGACCAATCAGGAAACAAGACTTTTTCAAATCTGGGTGGAGGGAAGTTTGTGTGTGAGTCCTTTGTTCTTTGTCTTGTGCCTATCTCTCTCTCGGCTATGAGAGGATCTCTGTTTCCTGCCTTTCTAATCTTCTGTTTCCAAGTTGTGAGTACAAAGATAGGTTTGTTTTTTTGTATTTACATGTGTGTAGTTGCTGGAGTGCTTTGAATTGTATTCTTTTTTAATAAGGCTGTTTATTCATATTTCTTTTAAGCAATTGACCCTGTATTTGTCACCTTAATACAGAGAGACCATTTTTATGTATTTTTTCTTTCTTCTTATAAAGCTTTCTTTTTAAGACCTGTTGGAGTTTTTCTTTAGTGGGAAACTCCAGGGAATTGAGTCTGTGCTCACCAGGGAATTGGTGGGAGGAAGGAGTCAGAAGGGAAAATCTCTGTGTGTTAGATTTACTAGCCTGACTTTGCATACCCTCTGGGTGAAGAGGGAAGTGCTTGTGTTTTCCAGGACTGGAAATAGAGAGGGTGGAATCCCTCTGTTTAGATTCACGGAGCTTGCTTCTGTGTATCTCTCCAGGAACCCAGGGAGGAAACACCTGGAGGGGGGAAGGGAAATGGTTTATTTCCCTTTGTTGTGAGACTCAAGGGATTTGGGTCTTGGGGTCCCCAGGGAAGGTTTTTGGGGGGACCAGAGTGCCCCAAAACACTCTATTTTTTTGGGTGGTGGCAGCTTTACCAGGTCCAAGCTGGTAACTAAGCTTGGAGGTTTTCATGCTAACCCCCATATTTTGGACGCTAAGGTCCAAATCTGGGACTAGGTTATGACATGGTGGCAGCGTTTGTGGGAAAGATAGAATCCAGAAGCCAGTAGGAATATTATATTTTTCTTTTCTCTGCTAGGGGCTTTTAATCAGAGAGAAACAGTTTGGTTTTAAAAGGAACCAGAGAGAATTTTCTTTTCTCTGCTCTCTCTTGCAGTTTCTGGCTTGCATATTAAGCAAGGAACCATTAAGCTGTAACCGCCCCAGGCACACGCTTGGAGCACTGGTGCCTGGAGCCGCTGCTGTTCTCATGGAGGTGGAGTATCTGCACTGATGGAAGAACGCCTCCTGTCGGCGTAGGTGTCTACACTGAAGTGCTACAGCAGCACATCCGCAGCAGGGCCAATGTGCCACTGTACCGTTTTAAGTGTAAACAAGCCTCCAGAGAGCTTTTATTGCTGCTACAGTGGCGGCAGCTCATGCTTTTAGCTCTGAAAGTCCCCAGTGCAGGCCCTACGGTGTCTGCTAAGCCAGCCATCACATAAAGGGGGTTCTCCTGTAATACCCCAGTGAGTTACGTCTACGTCATAATGATTCATTCACTTTGTCCAAGTATAAAGGCATGAAAAGCTGTGGAGAATGAGACCAGGATCAGATAAAGCCCATTAAGCCTGATGGGATTTTGCCCTAGCAAAATTTATGTAGAAGAACAAAGGCATTTAGTTTTCATGGTCTTTACTCGGCTGTTCAGTCCCCCAGGGTTGTGTTCAGAAGCATTTATAGACCCTTAGCAGCTGAAGATGGGAAAGACCTCGTGGATCATCACGTCCATTTTCCTGAAAGAAGTAGCAGATAGGCTCCGACAGAGGGCACATCAAGTGCAGTATTTGTTTAATATCTGATAGCCAGGCTCCAAGTCTCCCAGCCTCGTGCAGCATGGAAGGAAGCAGAGGTGGGTATCCTGGAACTTGATCCCAAATAATGAACAGACTATGCAAGAGTCTAAAAAGGCTTAACACAGAAGCAGACAATATTAAGACCTGTGGTCTACCAATGTTTTCTCCCTGCGACTGTGTGATCTGCCCAGCATTTGCCAGATGCAGGTGGGTGGGGAGGAAGCAGGATAGTGATTGTGACGCAGGATGGCTTGTTCTGAATTTGGGGCTAATAGAAAGTTGGTCCAAGCATTGAGCTGTCACATATCAGAAAGCAAGGTGTCAAACAAGCCCCTTTCACCAAGTTTAGTCGAGTTACAAGAGATTGTCCTGGAAGGCAGCACCCCGGGAACTCCTGCAAAGCTAATATCTGACCCAAAGGTAAAAAACTGCTGTGGAAAATGCCACTAAACTTAAATGCTTATACACCGAGAAGCCATTTGTAGCCTGCCATTGGCAGAATCCAGGAACATTGTTTTAAAAATAAAAGTTAATTTAGGGATTGTAAAATGGACCAGGGCTCAGATTCTCATGGGAAAGGCCCATTTCCCATGGGAGTTAGGCATTTAAATACCTTTGAGGATCTCTGGGCCCAGGTTGGTAGCCCTGAAGACTGAAGTCCTCTGTAGAGTCCAAACAGCAGCAGCCCACACATTGTTTACCCCACTGTTCTGATAATGTACCTTAAAGGAGACCACACCATTGGGCATTCCCCCCTCCCTTTTTTGTGTGTGCCTTTTCTATGATCTATAGGGACAGCCTGAAAAGTCTGTGTTTTCTGTTGTTATTTTTCTTTTCCGTTATATTGTGTTGTACTGTGTTATTTTTGATGAATGACTAGATTCAGTATTGGATTAAGTGTCGTGAAATCAGTCTGAGCTATGCCTGGGTGCAGTTTATTTCTCAAATCAAAGGAAACAAAATGAACACAATATACAGTTTGTATTACTACCAAAAGTTGTTATGACAAAGATCACAGCTGAACTGAGAACCCTAATGGGTTAGACACTGCACAGTCCCTAGCAGGAGACCTAGGGTGACCAGATGTCCCGATTTTATAGGGACAGTGCTGATTTTTGGGTCTTCTTCTTATATAGGCTTCTATTACCCCCCCACACCATCCCGATTTTTCATACTTGCTGTCTGGTCACCCTAAGGAGACCCGATGAGCTTGTGTAACCCACAAGTTGGTGTGTTGTTACATGTCCCTCTCCGTGACACATCGACAGAGGACAGGAGGCTATTAGGGTATGTCTACACTGCAGCTGGGAGAAACATTCCAAGCTCAGGTCCCATTGCCTTAAGTCATCACAGCCCCCAGCTACAGACCCTGGCTCTTTAGCTCAGCCTGTAGGGCAGTGGTGGGCAACCAGCAGCCTGTCAGAGTAATCCACTGGCGGGCCATGAGACAGTTTGTTTACATTGACCGTCTGCAGGCACAACCACCTGCAGCTCCCAGTGGCCGTGGTTTGCCGTTCCTGGCCAATGGAAGCTGCTGGGTGGAGCAGGGGCTGAGCACCCAGGGGAAAATTAGAAGCCGGTGCATGTGCAGCAAAGCACATACTTACATCTCCCTCTGTTTAGCACATGCTTAAGTACCGCTAACTTCAATGGGTGTCAGGCACTTCTTTAAATGCTTTGCTGAACCAGAGCTTGAATGATTTATGCAAGATCAGAGCGGGGAATTGGAACCCAGTTTTTCTGAGTCGTGAGCCATGGCATTAACCATGCGACCAACCTTCCTTCTTTAGCTCTAATTTTCTCCATCAACGAGGCGCTTATTATAATGAATTTTCTGTGTGTGTGTTGTAAGAGCGATTAGATCTGCAAACCAACACACCCACCAACAGGATCATGTGTCAGCGCCTGCACTGCCCTCACGTCTCCATCGAGTTCAGTCCTGCAGAGACTGAAACTAATGATTTTTCTCTCTTGGCTTGAAGTCAGTGCTGATTCTCTCACACGCACATACCTGCAGTGTACATGTGTCTCGTTAACACAAAGTAATCCGCAGATAATGGAATTGTAAGAGAGTGATTTGACTCACACATTGCATTTGTATCTCCAGGAGATCAATACCGCTGAAAACAAGACCATATGTGATTTCACTGGCAATTTCCCACCCCTATACACCTCTTCACATTCTTTTTTTAAAGGGTGTGATTCAAATTTGTGAGATTCTGTTCTTATTATTAGAGATTGGTCCAAAACCCACTGAAGTCAATGGGAAGACGATGAGCATTGGCATCAAGGGATTTAAGATCAGATCTTTCGTGGACAGGCCTCTCCATAGTTTATTATTAATTAGTTGTTGTTATTATTATTATTATTATTATTATGATGATGTATTTGTAGGGTGTGTGGTGCTTTACTGGCATGAAGGGGCCTTATCCTGATCTCACTTACACTGGATTTATCCATATGTAACTCTATTGACTACCGTTGAGTTACTCCTGTTTTATGACTCAATCCTGCAAGGTGCTGAGCACTTCTGAGGGATGCTGAGCACCCTCCATTCCCATGGACATCAATGTGAGCTGAAGGCAGTCAGCAACTCTCAGATGACCTCAACACCTTGCAGGAACTGGACCCCAGAGGAGACATGAAGGGAATCAGGCCCAAGGTGCCTGCCCTGTGGAGCTCATGGGATACCGACAAAAGGAAGGGTATTGGATAGTGATGCAAAGCATAGTAATGGGTGGTGATAAAGTTCAATTCATGACTTGTCTCTATGGGAGGGGGGTGCACTGGTATAACTCCACTGGTGCGAGTATCTAGGGGGTTGTAATGGAGGGGGACCTGTAATACACACTCACCAGTGGGTTAAATAAAGACAAGACAACAGTCTAACAAGCAGGGCACGCTGCACTGGTTCAGTTACTTTCAACACTAGGGTGGTACATCTATACTATGGGGTTACATTGGTGCAGAACAACCCAGTGTAGACAAGGCCTAATTACAGCCAACATTTGGTTTAGAATTTTTTACCCTGAGTTTCCTGACGATAATTTCCCCTTGCCTGCTAGTTAACATGGTTGTGTTATTCCTTGTATTGTCATAGCACCTAGAGGGGCGGCTGAGCTCTGGGCCCCTTTGTGCTAGGTGCTGCACAAACACAAAGTAAGAGCCAGTCTAAGCAGACATAGCAGGAAGGACGCATTAGCCCCATTTTAGAGATTGGGAGCAGAGGCGCAGAGAGATTAAGTGATTTGCCCAAGGTCACATGGGCAGACTATGCCTAAACCACAGGGACAGCCTTACTTTCTAGGGGCACTGGCTCTATAGGAGTTTTAGAAAAGATGCTTTATAAGGGGGAGCTTAAAGGCCTCGACATGGGCTCAGTGGCCAGGTCAGGGAAGTGGTCCCAGAGTGGAAGGAGTCCCAGTGAGACCGAGAGAGGGGGGTTTGTGGGGCCCTTCCCACCCCCTCCACTTGCAGTCCCCCTGCCCCTCCCCCCGGCATCCCCCGGGGGAGCGCTAGGTGGGCAGAGCGGGTTGGAGTGTGACGCTGCCCATTTTTCTGGGGGGGGCCCCAAGTGGCCGGGGCCCCTGGGCACGGACCCCATTGGCCCAGGGGCTAATCTGCAACTGAGGTTAGCAGGGGGCAAAAGATCTTGAATTTTAAAAAAAGAACAAAACTAAGATCTATGTGGTGGTTTAGCAGTTTTGCCTTAGGTTTATTTTAATTGTCAAACCGCCTTTCTAGCTCTGGCTGTTTGGGTGAATGATTGAAAACAAAGCTACGAATCCAAAGGAACAGCCCTTTCGTCTGGGAGTCAGGTAGACTCTGGAGACATTTTCAATCTGTTCTTATAATGCCTCATCAGTGGTATGCGAGGGCTAGATCCGGAGAAGGACTCAGGGGTTGCAACACCCAACTTTTAAGGGCCCTTCCAGCCAGTTGAATTCACAGCCCCAAATTAGGCAGCCATTGATATGGGGAATTTAGCGCCTAAAAAAGGAATTCACAGAAGCCAGCATGCTGAATCGGGAGCCACCTAAGCAAGTAAGTAGGAAATGCCCATGAGGAAAAGCCTGAGTCCTGCCCCTCCTAAGGAGTTAGGTGTGGATCTCCACTCTGACTTCACAGCTGGGAATCCTCTCCTGGAGTTCAGTCCCTAAGCCAGGGCAGCCCTTTCTTGGAAATAAAAACAAAGGGGAGGGACGAAATCTACTTTTAGCCAATTGGTCATGGCAGTCCCTGGGGGAGGTGGGAGACCTGCCTTCAAATCTCTGTTCCACCTGAGTCATAGCAGGGATTTCAAACCACATCTCCTGGGAGAGTCTCCTAACTCCTGGGCTATAGAGTCATTCTCTCTCCAGCCCAACAAACATTAAGTATTAAATTAAATATAAATCAAAAGTGGAACAGTATCTACAGGCGAGACCGAGAGAGACTTATCCTAGAATGCCCTGCAACTGAGTGGTCAGGGCATTGCGGTGGAGGATGTAGTGTCTCTAGTCTCTGCTCTAAATCAGGCAGATTGAGTGAATGGCCTACCTGCTGGTCTACTGGGACACTGCCCAGCCTCCAGCAAGCTCCCAGCTATAGTTTGGACAGGGTAGGACCAGACTGGAGTGAGATAGGCAGGGGGATGCTCAGTTTGTGACTCCTGCCAGAGTTTAGGTGTGAGCTAGGACACTGAGCAGCAGGGCAGTGTTGGGATTTAGGCAGTTTTGTGCATGCAGAAACTTAAATACTGAGGGAATTTAGGTACCTACAAGGTTAGCCGACAGCTGAGCTGGGGTTTTGAGGATCTCAGTGGTGTTTAAGTGTTGGTCTGTGGTGCCTAAAGTAGCATTCAGGTGCCTAATTCCCATTGTGGATCTAGCCCTGAGCATCTTCCAGTAGGACGTTAAGCTACATGACTAACATCTGCGATGTGTGGTTCATTTTCTCTCTCGTCTTCTCCTTTCTACTATGGTAATCGGCTGAGCATAAGAACCCGGACAGGAAACCGATCAACTGCTAGGAGCCTGCAAACAACCAGCAGTATAGGCGGCCCTAACTTGACACGTCCTGCAGACCCACTTTGTTATAGAAACCGTAGGGAACAGCTTTATTTAACATAGAAAGAAACAGTGCCATCTACTGGCTAAATCCCAGCATTGTCAGAAAGCTGGGGTCAGAGTCTGATCTCCTTTGCACCAAAGCCAATCCAGAGTCATTCCATTCATGTCAGTGAAGATTCTCACCAGTGTAAATGAGACCGGAGTCTAGCAAAGGATGGAACAGGGCTGAGTTAGTGGATCAGTAATACCCTACACACCTCCATATAAGCAATCTGATTCATGCCCTGCATGCACATCCATAGCATCACTAGAGTATGTGACACAGGGCAATGTGCTGAATATGTTAGTGCTAAACAAATCATAGAATCTCAGAGTTGGAAGGGACCTCAGGAGGTCATCTAGTCCATCCCCCTGCTCAAAACAGGACCAATCCCAGGACAGATTTTGGCCCCAAACAGCCCCCTCAGGGATTGAGCTCGCAACCCTGGGGTTAGCTGGCCAATGCTCAAACCAATGACAGGTCCTGGCTCTACTGGAGATCTTAGAGGCTCCAACAGTGAGGTGCTCATCGCCACAGGGTGTAGCAGAGGATGAAGACTTTTGAGCTATTCCTTCAGGGTAGGGAACAGAACTGGCTTACGAAAGTAACAGAAGAGCTAGGACTCCAGGGAATTACCCAGTTGCTAACATATGAGCGGTCACTCATAAGGGGATTTGAAATTGGGATTGTGTCCTCTTTGTCTTATTTCTGATGCATAACAAAGTGCTGGAAGGGTATTTTTTGTTGAGTTTGTCCCCAGAAAAAGGGTTTGAGGGTTTTTAAATTATTTTTTGCCTGGTTTTTTGGCTTTAAAAATGCCAGAAAATGAAGTTTGGTCTCTCCTGATTTTGCAGGAGTGCTTGATTAGGTGGAGGATGGACATTGCTAGCTCTCACACCTAAATTGAAGAAGAAGGGTTGCTGAATCTTTATCAAAGGCTTCTTTTCTTCACAAAGTTAATTAGTCATTAAAGCTAAATAAGCGTGAACCAAAACAAAAAAACGGGCCTTATAAGCAGTCTTATAAACCCTCACCCTCTCTCATTGTCACAGCTTTCACTCCCAGGGCTTTTACAATGTCATCATTTCACTAGCCTCAGATAGTCTCTGAAGTTATATGAGACCCAATTGGCTAATGCAAAAAACAAACCGAAAAACGTTTTAAAAAAATCTGCAAACTTTTCAGACTTTCTTTATCCATCGTAAAGAAGCAAAAAAGGGTACAGTCCCAAGGTTTTCCCCCAAAGTCACTTTTAGTCACTAAATAGTTGACAACTATCATGAAAGCAAAGGCACTTGGTGCAGTACTATGCTAGCTGTACACATGCATTATGTAGTCGTTTCTATTATTCCTGTCTGGACTAATAGTGGGTTTGATCCGGTGTGGTGTAGAGGAACCTCTTGGGCTCAGTGATGGATTTTTCACACCCTGGAATACCATATGTCTGTCAATCTAAGGCCTCGTCTACACTATGCGGCGGGATCGATCTAAGTTATGCATCTTCAGCTATATGAATAATGTAGCTGAAGTCGACATAGTTAAATCAACTTACCATGGTGTCTTCACCGCAGTGAGTTGACTGCTGCCGCTCCCCCGTCGACTCTGCCTGCACATCTCGCCGAGCTGGAGTACAGGAGTCGATGGGAGAGCGCTTGGGGGTCGATTTATTCTAGATGCGATAAATCAACCCCTGCTGGATCGATCGCTGCCCGCTGATCCAGCCAGTAGTGAAGACATACCTAAGTGTTAAGTGTAGACCAGGTTTTGTATCAGCATAGCTATTTCCGTATGAGAAGGGGAATAAGCTGTAACTTAAGAGTATGTCTATACTACAGAGTCTACACTGGCATAACTATGCTGACATAGCCCCCTAATGTAGATACAATGTATGCTGACCGAAGAAGTTTTTCTGTCAGTGTAGAAACACCTTCTCCCCAAACAACGTGAGCTACATGGACAGAAGCACTCTCTACTCAGGGGTTTTGTCGGCATACCGTGGTCAGGGGGTGGTTGTTTCATGCCCTGACTGCAGTGCCACAGCTATGCTGACCTAACTTTTAAGCTACGTCTAGACTTGCCATTTAAAGCGCAAAATGTCATTTTTTGGCGCTAAAACCGTGGGAGCGTCTACACTTGTTAATGACTTTTTGTGGTAAAACTCAGAAATTTCACCACAAAAAGAAAACCACCTTCAGGAGAGGTGTACAGTTCTTCCCGCTGTTCTTTTTGCGCTGTTGTGAAAGTGAAGACACGTTCTACTTGGTTAAAAACCTTTTGGCCTCCGAAGGATATCCCATAGTTCCAAAAGTGACCACTCTGGCCAGCATCTCTGCTGCTCTAATGCCAGGTAAATGGACATCTGCCCCTCCCCCTGTAAGCCCCAGGAAGTTTGAAACTCCCTTTCCCTTGTGGGGGGGGAAGGCAGCCAGACAGCGGGGGGGTTTTAAAAACCTCATGAAAGAAATAAGGAAGTAATGGAGCTGCTGGGACATGAAGCAGTGTCATGGGGCACTGAGCAGGGACTCAGAATGCCTTCCACTTATCCCCCCACTTCCTTCAAGACCTAGCGAGAGAGGTGCACTGTGGGATAGCTGCCCTACAGCGCTGCTCTCATCCGCGATTTAAGTGCTGCTAGTGTAGGCAGTCTCTGACACCTGAGGAATTAAGTGAGTACACAAACCAGTGCTTTTCTTTCACCGGTTCCATATCACTGGGGAAACTTACAGAGCAAAAACTCTGCAAGTGCAGACATACCCTTATGCATAGACCAAGCCTTATGCTGGCATAGCTTATTCCCTTTCCCATACAGGAATAGCTATGCTGACATAAGCACCTTTATACTGATATAATTGCATCCTTACTAGGGGTTATACTAGGTATTTCAGTCAAAAAATCATGCCCCTAACAAACCAGTTACACCAGTACAAAAATCTGAGTGTACACCAAGCCCTAGGCCTGGTCTACACTAAAAAGTTAGGTCAACTCAGTTATGTCACTCACAAAAATCCACACCCCATAATACCATAGTTAAATCAGCCTAACCCCTGGTGTAGACTGTGCTAAGTCAATGGAAGGATTCTTCCGTTAACCTAGCTACCACCTCTTGGGGAGGTGGATTAACTACAGCGATGGGAGTACCCTTCCCGTCGGCAAAGGTAGCATTTACACTGATGTGCTACAGTGGCTTCAAATGTAGTCAAGCCCTTAGGCTTGGTCTATGTGTAAAATTTTGCTGGCATAGCTACGTCAGCTAGGAGTGCGAAAAAGTCGCCCTCTGAACCAACACAGCTATGCTGGCAAAGCCTTACCATAGAGACACATTTACTGGCAGAAAAGTCGTCTTGCCAATGTAGCTTATTCTCAGAAGAGGAGTGTCCTGGATCTGTTGTAACTGCTTGTTCTTGGCACATAGGTGCAGAGTAGCTGCTGGTTTTACTCTTCATTTGATTGTATTTTTAATGTTGGTGCAGTGCCTCGAGCTAAAGGTGGGTGCTATTTGGTCTATCGTGGGTGTGATTTGCAAGGCATTTTGAAAAGATTTTCTGTGTAGGCATAACTTTCCTCCCCATAGGTGCTGACTCCGTGAGTGCTCCAAGGCTGGAGCACCCACAGAAAAAAATTAGGGGGTGCTTAGCACCCACCAGCAACCAAGATCCTGCTCTCCCCTCAGCGCCTCCCTCCCTCCCCACTGATGAACTCCTCTCCCTCCCTCCCAGTACCTCCTGCATGCTGCAGAACAGCTGTTCATCAGCATGCAGGAGGCCCTGGGAGGGAAGGAGAGGAGTGGGGACGGGGGATGCTCAGGGAAGGTGAGGGGTCGGGAAGAGGCGAGGAAGGAGTGGGCCTTTGGGAAAGGGGTGGAGTGGGGGCAGAGCTAGGGTCGGGGGTTGGGGGAAGGGATGGTGTGGGGGTGGGAAGAGGGAGGGCAGGGGTGGAACTTGGAGGAAGACGTGGAGTGGGGGCGGGCCTGGTGCAGGGGGTGGTTTAGCATCCCCTGGGTAGAGAGGAAGTTGGCGCTTATACTCTTCCCACTGATGTCAATAACAATTTACCATTGACTTCCACGGGAGCAGAATAAAGCCAAAACTGAGCACTTTAAAAATCTACCCTATGTATATGTAAGGCCTTGTCTATATTAGAAAGAGTTGGCTGGCATAACTATACCAATATGGCTATAACAGCAAACCCTCATAGTGGAGACTCAGTTTGTACCAGCCAACCCCGACCCCACAAGCAAAATTAGACCAGGTCTACACCTAGAACTTAGGTCAAGCTAGCTCAGAGTTGTGACACAGGTCATGCCCTGTACGATGTATGTAACAGCCTTGGGGTTTAGAGAGCACAGCCCCTTTCAAACCTTGTTCTGAGGCACAGGAAGGGCTGGTTGTTGCAGGTGGAAGTAGGATGACCATCTGTCCCGTTTTTAACAGGACAGTACCATATTTAAGCCCTCTTTCGGGTGTCCTGCCTTTTTTTAAAAAACAGGCAAATTGTTCTGTATTTTCTGCTCCCCCGCTGGTCAGTCAGGGCAGCCCTGGCTGCATCTTGTTTGCCTCTGATGGGTGAGTGCGGTGCAGGAAGGTGGTGGCTGGTCAGTGAGAGCACATGTTGGCCTCAGGCGGGGTGGAGAGGTGGGGGAGAGGCAGCCCTGTAGGGGAAGGGAGGGGTGTGTGAAACCTAAAGCAGGATTCTCAAGGGGGGTTCCGCAAGCCCTTTCAGGGGGCCACTGGGTGCCAGTGCCAAAACCCAGAGCTTCAGCCCCAGTGCCCCCCACAGGGCTCAAAATCTGACCCCAGATCATCCCCAGTGCTCCCAGTGGGGCAGAAGCCTCCTGAGCCAATGGGCAGAGCTGGGGGACATCAGAGATGTTGCCCCCCTTAAACTGCAGTGGAAGTGCAGGGAAGTCCAGGGGGCAGCTCCACCCCCCCACACACACCTCCTTCTCTCCTCGCCCCGCCACAACCAAGACAGGCTGAGTGGCCTGCTGAGGTGACTCAGGGGTGGAGGTGGCGCTCCCTCCCTGGACCTGCCATATGGAGCTGGCTTTAGCCTCCCTGGCACCTGCCCCCAAAATAGAAGTCGTACTGCACCTCTGCCTGAGCTCCCCACTCCCACGCCTCCAGACCAGACCCCTAAAGTCCCCTTCCCCAGCTGGGCCCTGGAGTTTTTATAGCATATGGGGGGAGGGGGTTACTGCATAGTTCTGATTGATTGCCATTGAACTTGCTTAAATTTGAGCAATTTTACTAGGTGTTCCGTATTCAGCATAGGGAAATATGGTCACCCGAGGTGGAGGAGTATGCCAATCCTGTCCAGCCGTATGAGCTCTACGTTGATGCAAGCTACACCGGGTTAGGAGCCATTCTTTATCAAAAGGGCAAGGGCGAATTCCGGCCAGTAGCTTTTGAGAGTCAAGGCCTCAAGCCCCCTGAGAGAAACTACTCTGCTCATCAAGTGGAGTTCCTGGCATTAAAGTGGGCTGTGGCAGAGAATTTCCATGACTATCTGTGGGGCCAGATTCGTCATAAAGATTGATAATAACCCTTTGCCATACATCAAGACAATAGCGAAATTATCCACAATGGGGGACCGTTGGTAAGTGCCTATGATTTCACTCTGCCGTACTGGTCCAGGAGAACAAATATGGATGCAGATGCCTTATCTCACAGGCCTCACACTAAGGATTTATCGCCCAATGATCAGATGAATGCGGGGACCTCTGAACTGAGAGGAAGTCAGCGCCTATGTTCCAGCGCCCCCATTGGGAACTATGTGAAGCAAGTTCCCCAGTCTGATTCCACGGCAGTGTGAAGGTTGGAGGTAATTTCTGAGGATTGTTGGTCAGCACTGCTTTCCGATTTAAAAAATGCCAAATACATGTCTCTTGCAGTGGATGAATTAAGCGATTTAAGTGATACTGCCCAGCTATGGCCGTTTGTTGGATTTTATGGTGGTGAAATTTTCAAGGAAGAATTTTCATACTTAGTACCACTAGAAACCTACATCACAGGAGAGATCATTTTTGAAAATGTAAAAGGCTTTTTTGAAAAAAATGGTTTAGATTTGCAGAAAGTAAACTTGCTTGTCCCTCCCGTGATAAGGAAAGAGAAGGGCTTTGCTTCACATTTGGCAGCCTTCATCACTTCACTGCATCATTCATCCATCTGTCCTGTGGGTTAGTTATCTGGGGACTTGAAAAAAAAAACAATGAGTATTGTGATGCAATCAGTGAACTACATATGCTCAACTTCTAGCTTGCAATATCATCTTTTTAAAGCTCTTTTACTGGACGGTTCTTTTATGATACAGTGACTTGCTGCAGCACAACGATGTTCACTGGTTAAGTAGGGGGCCTGTGTCAGTGAGTTTTCATGCACTGCAAAAAGAAATAATAGAATTTCTTTCAAATCACGAGACGAACAGGGCTTGCGCATTCCTGCAATTTATGAACGATGTCCCCTCTATGTCACAGGTAGCTTTTTTGTGCGATATGACTGGCCACGTTGAATGCCCTCAATTTGCAGCTCCAAGGCCGTGCAAGCAGTGTTGAGGATCTGTTTGAAAAAGTGTGTACCTTTCAGAGGAATCTTTAAATCTTTCAGACAGACTTCAGAGGAAAGATCTTGCACTTTCCCACATTGAATATTGTTGCTACAGGTGAAACATCCTGAAAATGATGCAAGAATTCCTAAACAATCTGATTGAAAATTTTAAAATGCGATTTGAGAATTTTAAAATTCCAGAAGATTTGCTTTTATTTGTTAATGATCCATTAGCCGGCTGTGCCAATTGACCTTTCCCTTCTGAAGCAAAGAATATTCTTGATTTAATTGGTGAAGGTGCCTTTCAATTAGAAAATGTAAGGCTCCAGAGCTCAGATGTCTTGGAGGCAAAAGTCTGAGAAATGGGACTTTGTGATTTCTTAGACTCAATATGCTGACCAGTTTCAGAATAGCCAGAATCTAGCCATCTATCTTTTAATGATACTCAGATCAACATATTTCTGCCAATCTGAGTTTTCTACCATGAACATTATAAAAAAATAACAGTGCAATCACCTGACATGCATACGCCTTGCCCTGACCTCCTACAAACCCCTCTTCACAAGCTTGCTAGAGATCGTTGATCTCTCCTCTTCCATTAGTCACAAACATGAGTTATAATGTTGATTTTTAAACCTTGTTAAAAGATAGAAACACTAATACTTATGGTGCAATCAAGATCTTTATTTACTGGCAACTGAAGTTTTTCAGGGAGAAGGGGGAGGAATCAGCCTTCTTTGCAAATGACCGCCTCTTGTTATAAAATTCTCAAATTGGCCCACGGATACATCTAATTCAGTATCACAGGGCTAGGGGCACCATCAGAAGCCATACCCACAGTCTATTCAAGATTTACTAGAGTTCAGGACTCTCAGTTTCCCAGACTGAAGGATCAAGATGTGGAGCACACCCAGCGAACTGATCCAGGGGTGATGGAAAGGCCACAAGGGCACTACAATTATACGTAGTTAAGTGGACCTAACCCCCACTGTAGAAGTCTGTGGAAGAATTTATCCGTTAGCCTGGCTAGCACTCGAGGGGGTGGATTTACTACAACAATGGAAAAATCCCTTCTGTCACTGTAGCAAGTGTCTACACTACAGGCTACAGCAATGAAGCTGCAGCGGTGCCACTGGTAGTGTAGAGTAGACATACCCTTTGGTACACCCACAAATACACAGTTGTTTTGCTGGTATAACTGCATCAGAACTGGAGGCATTTACTGGCACTGCTGTGTCAGTCAGGGATCACACCTCTTCAAGCCCCTGCCTGCACCAGTGGCATCATAAGTCTGTAGTGTAGACGTCACCTCAGTATAAACAGTTACGTTTTCCTTTCTTTCTTCAGCTGCAGTTCAGTAGGGAGTACCTTCCTCACAAGAGAGCAAGGCTTATCTACAAACACAAGTTGTACCATTTTAACTGTACCAATCCAGTTAAAGCAATACAACGTTATTGTATGGTGGCCATTATACCAGTATAAATGTGCTTATAGCAGAGTCGTTTATACAGTAAAAAACCCCACACGCCCTAACTGACATAGTTATACCAGTACAAAAAGTGTACTGACCTGGTCTACATTACAAGTTTAGGTCGAATTTAGCAGCGCTAAATCAAATTAACCCTGCACCCGCCCCACAACGAAGCCATTTACTTTGGCCTTGGCTACACTGGTGCTTTACAGCACTGCAACTTTCTCGCTCAGGGGTGTGAAAAAACACCCCCCTGAGCGCAGCAAGTTACAGCGCTGTAAAGCGCCAGTGTAAACAGTGCCTCGGCTGTAAGCTAATCCTCTCGTGGAGGTGGAGCACCTGGAGTGCTGGGAGAGCTCTCTCTCAGCGCTGGTGCCACGACCACACTCGCACGTCAAAGCGCTGCTGCGGGACCGCTGTACAGCTGCAAGTGTAGCCATACCCTTTGATATAAAGGGCTCTTAAAATCGATTTCTGTACTCAGCTCATTCTTAAGAACCAATTCTTCCCTCCCCCAGGCCATCACAAGTGTTTCATGGGGTTTGGGAGTTCCCAAAGAATATCTCACAGATAGCGCTAGATCTAAATGTATTACACAGTTTTACTAATTTGTCTGATTTTTTTGCCTTTTAATCAGATCCATTTTTTCAAAAATTTGAAATGGTGATGACTTTTTTCATGAAAAGTCATTATTTTTCATGAAAATTTTCTACTTTAATTTGTCTCCTTTCTCCCTCGTTTCCCCAGTTAGTGGCATGTTCTAGACAAAAAACAAAAAATAAAAACAAAAAAACTGATGGCAGTTACTAATAATAACTGTCACATCAGGATCTATGAATAGTTTCTGCAATGCTTGAAAATTGACATTCCTTTGTGTGTACAAATATTTAATTTTTGACTGTGGCTGCGACTTTAAATACTAATAATAGAATGTGTTTAACTCTTTCTATAGTCAAAGTGCTGTGAAAACATTACTTCATTAATGGAGGATAATTAAAGGGTATTAAATATGTCTTTTCAAGTATGGGAACTAATCAACTTCCTTTGAAGTGTTCTGAAATGTACTCTGCCCAATGCAGGGATCTTAAGTATCTTTCTAATGTGAAATGAATTTTCTTTAACACTGATTGGGCAGTGGCCCCCTTGTTACCAGCAGCTACAATCAAGCTGTCTTCCTGACATGTGTTACGCTGTATGTCTAGGACACAGGAAATAGGGTTTGAAGCTCACAGCTAGGAGCAAAAGCTAAAATTGAGGATTTAATGAAGCTGGGATTGAGTAGCCAGAGTGGTTCAGTGAAGCAGTAAATGCAAACACATTATCACCTGAGAACTTGCTCCAATTTCACACCAATTAACTAGGAATGAGAGAGGAGGGCTTGTGCTGGATGCAGAGATGGCTGATAAGGTGAATGGGCAGAAGTGGTTCATATGCAGAGCACCTTGTGCCAAAATGAATTTCTTTTAGATAACACCAAGTTCCAGCAATTCTGTCTTCTGGAGAGAGCCGGTAGTTACTGGAGCAGCTTTTATTAGGAGATATTTAAAGAATTTTAGAAATTGGGATGCCCCAGAAGAGACGTAAGGGTAGAACGTAATAAAGCACTTGCTGCTAATCTCAGCAGTAGGACATATACCAGAGGGCTGGGAAGTTTCAAAGGAAGCACCTCGTGAAAAATGGAGGAAAGAAGCACAATGCAGAGGAATTATCAGGCTGATTCAGGTCTCTCTGGAAAGCCATTTGCCTGAAGGCCACTACTGTGAGGCCCAAGTCCCTATGCAATCTGCTCAGGCCTTGGGGTACAGAGTTTGTCCCTGGTTCTAATCCAGTTCAGAGAGCACCCAAAGCCATACGCAGGTTGTGTGACTTGCATTGGTCTCACTTCTGTCTTAGGTGCAACCACTTGGAAACCTTGATTCACATTTCAGTGAAAAACTCCAGTGTGCCCGAGGAATGTGCTAGCTCATGGCCACTTCCATAGCCAGGGTCCAGCCCATAGAATCCCTGTGTACCAGAGACTTCAGTTTCTAAGGTGTTTGATATGGCTATTGCTCGTGAATATTCACAAAAGGGGACAATCTTTCACAAGTACCCCTGCGATGACTCAGTGGAGAAACATGAGTCAATGGAGCCCAGCCCAGATCCCAAAGCTGTATAGGCTCGAAACATCCATTGAAATCAACGCAAACCAAGCGCTTAAATACCTTTGCAGATCTGGGCCTAAATCCATAAACTAGAAGCAGTACCAGACTCATAAACATCTGATGTGAACCAAGCACTGGAGGGGGACAGGCACCCATGCTGTGTTAATGTACGTTACGTTTCCCTGACCACCCTAGCATGGGAAAGCTCATCCTGAGCATCAGAGCTCCACAGCAGTTCAGATCCCTTTAGGGGTCCTCTGTGGGGGATGAACCCAGAACCATGGGCTCTAAAAGCATGGGCCTCTGCTGTGCTTATCCGGCAGATGCCTGCATTCTGGTTGCTCAGGGCACAGTGTGGTTAGGAGGGAACATGACCCTGTCAATAGTAGGGGTGTAGAAATAGCTACAAATACCCAGCTGCCTGCACATCCCTTTACGAAAACCATGATAAATGTCCCATCTCATGTACTGTACACAGCTCGGTACTCCAGCCCCTGTGCAAATCCACAGTGCCATTCCCATTGCATTCTGCAGCCTGTAATTATCTTAATGGTAACAATTAAACTATTGAGTTACGTGTAATGGGTTCATGGCTCATACACTAGACTAGGCAATCCCCACGAACATGCGGAGCCAGCAGGAGTGTGAAGCCTGGCAGATCAGTCAGAGCCGAGGGCAGCTTTCTGGCTGGCAGTTGTTACTAGTTTCAAGTACCTGCAGCTCTCCAGAATGGTGCCAGAGAGAGGGATGTAATGATGGACGCATCTCAGCACAGAACAGGTACAGCGGGAGCAGGCTAAAGCTTCCCCGTGTCGCCCCTCTCACTGTGCCGTGGAGGGGTTATATTTCCATGCCAGGAGCAGGGGTAACTCAGTCTCCAAATCTGTTCAGCCCTTGTCTTCTCTGCTAACTATATATAGGAATTTGGTACATTGATGAAGCACCGTTTTTAATTCTGTTCTAACCCTCCCCGCCCTCGCAAAGCCTTGGTTTAAAACCCTGTTGAGGCTACTAAATGGCTGGCAATTGTCATATTCTAGAGACAAGATGGGATATCATATAAGATCGTTTATTGGACCAGCTTCTGTTGGTGAGAGAGACAAACTTTTGAGGATCTGAAGAGAAGAAGAGTTCTGTGTAACCTCAAAAGCTTCTCTCTCTCACCAACAGAAGCTGGTCCAATAGATTTCAGAGTGGTAGCTGTGTTAGTCTGTATCAGCAAAAAGAACGATGAACCCTTGTGGCACCTTAGAGACTAACATTTATTTGAGCATAAGTTTTCGTGGGCTAAAACCCACTTCATAGGATGCATGCAGTGGAAAATACAGTAGGAATATATATAGATATAGATATACAAAGATATATGAATATATGATATATGAAAAAATGGTTGTTACCATACCAACTCTGAGAGTGATCAGTTAAGGTGAGCTATTATCAGCATGAGAAAAAAAAACTTTAGTACTGATAATCAGGATGGCCCATCTCCAACAGTTGACAAGAAGGTGTGAGTAACAGTAGGGGGGAAATTAGCATGGGTGTCTGCCTTGCATATTTCCCTGGCCCCAGTCACTGTAGGATCTTAGGTGAGATTCATAAAGGGACTTAGGCATTGCAATGCTGAATGTCATGGCACCTAACCCCTAGCACCTAACAGCACTGCGATCCACAGAGCCAGTTAGGTGCCCAGGCTCCCTGTACAATGAGTGGGGAGAGAGAGAGATGCCAAGGATGTGTTCCACAAAAGCCAGCATGCTAGGATGGAGCCATCTAAGCTAGCCAATGGGCGATACCGACAACAAGGGTGTGTGTTAAGCCCTGCCCCTCTCAGAAACAGGCAGATGAGTGCTCCAACCACTGGATCACGCTCACACATGACTTAGGCAGCCAAATGTCTCTCTGTCCCAGGTTTGTGATTCCTGCCAGGGCTTGAGGAGGGAGATAGGTGTCGGGATGCACAGAGTGAGGTGGCAGGGCACAGGTTCAGTGACAGCAATGTAAGAGCCTAGGAACTTTTAGTTTGAAAATGTAGGTGCTGAGTGAGTTTAGGGGCATACAGAGTGTTATGGGAGATTTGTGGATTGCAGTGATGGCAAAACTCACCATAGGCACCTCAGTACCTTCATGGATCCCACACTTAGCACCTCACATTCTTTAGTGCATTGATCCTCCCCACAGCCTTATAAACAGGGCAGTGCTATTGCCCCTATTTTGAAGAAAGAGGACTGAGGCACAGAGAGGCTAAGTGACTCACCCAAGGTCATACAGAAAGTCTGTGGCAGAGCACAGAACTGAACACAGGTCTCCTAAGTCCTAGGCTAGCACACTAACCAGTGGACAGTCCTTTCTTTCCTATCTGAGCCTATGATTGTAAACTCTGTGGGACAGGGATCACCTTCTTGTTCTGTATTTGTACAGCACCTCACATGACGGAGTCCTGCATCCATGATTGGGGCTACTAGGGGCTAGCACAATAATAATCATTTCTATTCTGCTTAGGTTCTTATACCATCGCCATGCCAGCCCATCACCTGTTTATTATTTCCTATTTATGTTGCAGTACTAGTCAGAGAGACAGCCAGGGCCCCATTGTGAATTGTGTTGTACAAACATATATGAAGACATGGTCCCTTCACCAAAGAACTTTACAACTAGCAGTAAGGAAATGAATAGCTAAGGACATCATAAATCTCCCACTGTCCACATAATGAACTGGTGTTGCTACCTCTTGTGAGTCTTGCAATATTGAGTGTTTTTCTCAAAGCCTGAGTTTCTGGAGCCATGTGAGAATCCCAGCTTTTATTTGTTTGTTAAAAAAAGAGTTTCTGGTTGCTGAGAAAAGCTAGAAAATGTGAACCCAGAAGGATCAAAAACTAGAAAGCAGATTAAGAAAAAAACAGAATTCCTTATTTTTCAAATCTCATGCCTTTTAAGCCAATCTCGTGATTTGTTAAACACTGGGCATTAGCAAATCTGCTGACAGAGAGCGCCAGCTTCTCTGCTCTGATCCAGCCCATTTTCATGGCCGCAGTGGCACAGAGAGGCTATAAAGCTAGTGGATCCTCCAGGCTCAGGGAGCAAAAGGGAGTTTCCAGCGAGGGTAGAGCCAGCCAGCACCCAGGCTCCCTCATCGGGAGGACGTGCCGAGGGAATAACCGCAGCCCTATAGCTCCAGGGCTATACTGAGATAGTCTATTACAGGTCTGAGCAGCGAACTTTAGAGCAGGTTTGAGGTGTAGAACCAACCAGGGAATTACAGCCAGTCCCTATGTAGCTGCATTTGGGGAATGCTGGCTGAGAACACAGTACAAAGAAATGCATATTTCATCACAACAAGCAGATCTCTGACTCCTGGGTTTTCTGGGGTTCTGCCTCAATGTATTTACCCATTATCAGTGGCAAATACTGATCAATATATTTATGGATTGGTAGAATTTTTTAAATAAATAAATTACCCATGATTTCTGTTTGTTTGGAATAATGTTGTGTGTGTCGTTTCACACTATAAAGCACTATGGATTTAAAGTAGAATTACGTCCATATATGGAGTTGTGCTTGATCATTACATGTCACTAATGTGCACCTATGTTTTTTTTTATATTAATTTCCAGAAGGCTTTGATGCTGTGTGTATGTTTTGAGATTGCTGATGAAAGGTGCCCATGTTGTGATCAAATCTGCATTTCTTTGCACGTGATGAGAACGAAGTGCAAATGTGTACAATGAGCAGGGGAGGATTTAATTTAAGCACATATTTTTAACAGTGAGGGTGAGTAACCGCTGGAGAAAACTACCAAGGAAAGTGGTGGATTCACCATCCCTTAAAGTCTTTAGATCAAGCCTGGATGCCTTTCTGGAAGATATGCCTTAGCCAGGCACAAGTTACTGGGCTGTATTCAGGGGTGAGTGAGTGAAATTCTATGTCCTGTGATACACAGAAGGTCACACTTGGGATGACCAGATAACAAGTATAAAAATCGGGATGGGGGTAGGGGGTAATAGGTGCCTATATCAGAAAAAGCCCCCAAAATCAGGACTGTCCCTATAAAACTGGGACATCTGGTCACCCTAGTCAAACTATTAGAGGGGTAGCCGTGTTAGTCTGGATCTGTAATCAAACTAGGTGATCTACAGATCCCTTCTCACCTTAAAAATCTATGAAACTGTGAAAGAGTAAAATCTTAAGGCGGCACAATCTTAACACTAGAGTATCCCTTTAATTTTCTTTACCTGGTCGCTTTCCCCGCAAAGGATATGTGTGCTGGTGAAACTGGCTTTATCTCATGTTCTGCTTCTCTCCTGCTGCGCAAAGGGAAACATACAGCTCCAAAAAGGCCAGCCTGCCTCTCTCTATGCAGACAGAAAGGGCTGGGTGTCTGTGCTTAATTACACCCTGAAAGAACTGCATTTAAAAGACAACAGTGAGGTATTTAATTAATACTTATCATTAGCACATGTAGGAATGCCTAGCAGCAAATTGCAACAACAAAGCAACTCCATTTTCCTTTGTTCACTTGGGATAAATTAATTTAAAAAATGAGTAAGTAACCCATTTGCACCAGATTTGTGAACCTTTGATGCAGTGGGCCCACTCCGAAAAGTAAGTGCTGTGTGACCGTAGTAAGTATCTGTGGGATAGAGCCTCTAGATTGTCAACTCTTGAGAATAAGAGTTCGGTCTTCATCTGTCTATTTATCTTTCTATCTAGGCAGTTATATTGTGTTCATCACCACCGCAGCATCTGAGCACCTACTTGTCTGTAAATTACCTAGTACCCTGTGGGCACTATAAATAATAATTCAATTCCTAAACCTTCAGTACATAGTTTTAAAGAATTGGTCTATAATCCACCGTCATATTGCCTCCTTCTCTCCAGCCCATAAGGACAATGTTACCTAATTAGGATTAGGGTCAGAAGAACATTGCTCCACAGTCAGCCTAGGAAATGTTTTGAAAAAACATATGTTGCGTCTCTAAAGACAGGTTTAGAGACCCCCAAAGTGGCATAGGCAGCAGAAGCCTTAATGAAAGGATGGTCCATTTTCAATGACCCGTTCAGCACTTGGCCCCTCTGCTAAGACTGGCCAATAGGAAGTGCCAAGTGTGAGCAGAGCAGCTACACTGCAAAGAAAAACCCATGGCGCCAAGTCTCAGAGCCCAGGTCAATTGACTCAGGTTGATGGGGCTCGGGCTTTGGGGCTAAGAATCACAGTGTAGAGGTTCGGGCTGATGCTGGAGCCTGGGCTCTGTAACCCAGTGAGTGGGGAGTCCTGGGGCCAGAACAGCTACAGGGCTATTTTCAGCCCTGTAGCCCGAACCCCACAAGTCTGTAGTCAAGTGACCTGGGTTCTGAGGGTATGTCTACACTTCAATTAAAAACCCACAGCTGGCCCAGGCCAGCTGACTCACGGGGCTCAGGCTAAGAGGCTGTTTGATTTCAGTGTAGACATTCAGGGTTGGGCTGCAGCCCAGGCTCTAGGACCCTGCCAGGTGGGAGAGTCCCAGAGCTCAGGCTGCAGGCAGAGCTGGAACATCTACTTCACAGTTAAATAGACCCTTAGCCTGAGCCCTGTGAGCCTGAGGTAGCTGGCACCGGTCAGCTGTGGGTTTTTAATTTCACTGTAGTCATACCCAAGGCCCGGGTCTACACTGGGGGGTGGATTGATCTAAGTTACGCAACTTCAGCTATGTGAATAACGTAGCTGAAGTTGACTCACTTAGATCAACTTACTGTGATGTCTTCACCTCAGTGAGTCAACTGCTGCCGCTCCCCCGTCGACTCTGCCTGCGCCTCTCTCCAAGCTGGAGTACAGGAGTCAACGGGAGAGTGCTTGGGGGTCAATTTATCACGTCTAGACTAGACATGATAAATCAATCCCTGCTGGATTGATCGCTGCCCGTCGATCTGGCGGGTAGTGAGGACATACCCTTAAGACTCAGGGCTGTGGGTTTTTCTTTGCAGTGTAGATGTACCCTTGATCATGAAACTGGACTGAGACCACCAACTCATTTATTGTAAACTAAGGCTGTCAATTAATCACAGTTAACTCATGTGATTAATGAAAAAAATTAATCGCGATTAAAAAAATTAATTGTAATTCATCACAGTTTTAATCACACCGTTGAACAATAGAATACCAATTGAAATTTACTAAATATTTTTGGTTTTTCTATGTTTTCAAATATATTGATTTCAATTACAACACAGAATACAAAGTGTACACTGCTCACTTTATATTATTAGTTTTATTACAAATATTTGCACTGTAAAAATGATAAACAAAAGAAATAGCATTTTTCAATTCACATCATATAATACTGTAATGCAATCTCTTTATCATGAAAGTGCAGCTTACAAATGTAGACTCTCTTTGTTATGTAACTTCACTCAAAAACAAAACAATGTACAACTTAGAGCCTACAAGTCCACTCAGTCCTACTTCTTGTTCAGCCAATCATTAAGACAAACAAGTTTGTTTACATTTATGGGAGATAATACTGCCCATTTCTTATTTACAATGTCATGAAGGTGAGGACAGGCATTCTCATGGCACTTTTGTAGCTGGCATTGTAAGGTATTTACATGCCAGATATGCTAATCTCTTGTATGCCCCTTCGTGCTTCGGCCACCATTTCAGAGGACATGCTTCCATGCTGATGACACTCGTTAAAAAATAATGCATTAAATAAATTTGTGTCTGAACTCCTTGGGGGATAATAGTATGTCTCCTGCTCTGTTTTACCCACATTCTGCCATATATTTCATGTATAGCAGTCTCAGATGATGACCCAGCACACATGTTGTTCATATTAGGAATACTTTCACTGCAGATTTGACAAAACGCGAAGAAGGTACCAATGTGAGATTTCTAAAGATAGCTACAGCACTGGACCCAAGATTTAAGAATCTGAAGTGCCTTCCAAAATCTGAGAGGGACGAGGTGTGGAGCATGCTTTCAGACAGGGCCGGCTCCAGGCACCAGCCCAGCAAGCAGGTGCTTGGGACGGCCACGGGGAAGGGGCGGCACGTCCGGCTCTTTAGCAGCAATTCGCTGGCGGGTCCCTCACTCCCTCTTGGAGCGAAGGGCCTGCCGCCAAATTGCCACCAAAGACTGAAGTGGCGGTGGTAGAGCTCCTGCACATGACGATAGCGGCTTTTTTTTTTTGCTGCTTGGGGCAGCAAAAACTCTGGAGCTGGCCTTGCTTTCAGAACAAGGTCTCAAGTTGCAGTGGGGGAGGTTTAGGTTGGATATTAGCAAAACTTTTGGAATGGGTTACCTAGGGAGGTGGTGGAATCTCCTTCCTTAGAAGTTTTTAAGGTCAGGCTTGACAAAGCCCTGGCTGGGATGATTTAGTTGGGGATTGGTCCTGCTTTGAGCAGGGGGTTGGACTAGATGACTTCCTGAGGTCCCTTCCAACCCTGATATTCTAAGATTCTAGAATGCAGAAACTACAGAACCCAAACCACCAAAAAAGCAAACCAAACTTCTGCTGGCGGCATCTGACTCAGATGATGAAAGTGAACGTGCATCGGTCTGCACTGCTTTGGATCATTATCGAGCAGAACCCCTCATTAGCATGGACACGTCCTCTTGAATGGTGGTTGAAGCATGAAGGGATATATGAATCTTTAACACATCTGGCACATAAATATCTTGTGACGCCAGCTACAACAGTGCCATGTGAACACCTATTCTCACTTTCAGGTGATGTAAACAAGAAGTGGGCAGCATTATGTCCTGCAAATGTAAGCAGACCTGTTTCTCTAAGCAATTGGCTGAACAAGAAGTATGACTGAGTGGACTTGTAGGCTCTAAATTTTACATTGTTTTATTTTTGAATGCAGTTTTTGTAATACGTAATTCTACATTTGTAAGTTCAACTTTCATGGTAAAGAGATTGTATTACAGTGATTTTATGAGGTGAACTCAAAAAATATTATTTCTTTTGTTTTTTATAGCACAAATACTTGTAATAAAAAATAAATACAAAGTGAGCACTGCACACTTTGTGTTCTGTGTTGTAATTGAAATCAATATATTTGAAAATGTAGAAAACATCCAAAAATATTTAAATAAATGATATTCTATTATTGTTTAACAGTGTGATTAATAATGCG
The DNA here is from genome assembly GCF_025201925.1 of Gopherus flavomarginatus. Lineage (NCBI taxonomy): Eukaryota > Metazoa > Chordata > Testudines > Testudinidae > Gopherus > Gopherus flavomarginatus. The sequence continues at coordinate 273,041,101 of NC_066619.1, read as the reverse complement.
ATTAATCACAATTAAGTTTTTTAATTGTTTGACAGTCCTACAATACGCCAAGGAACAGCTGGCAGGTGGCAATGACTTTTAGTCACAATTGACCTGCGATGGATGCATAGTACATCTGCAAAGCTCTGTACCCTTTACAGGTTGCATCTCATTATTGTGCATATACCCTTGTTCCACTCTAATCGATCCATGTTGCCCCTAATGCTTTCATTTGCCACTATTCTTGATAGGGGTCCATCCAGCACGTTACTCTGAGACCTCATCTCCCATTCAAGTCAAAGACAGTGTAAAGGCACTCAGCACCCCTTGCGGGAAGTGATTAGTATTTTAGGGGGCAGGGCTCTAGCTGCAAAGAGGTTTTTCTCCTTGGAGTTTTTTTCAACCATATTTTCGGTCAAATTAATATTGAGGTTCTTGTGGCCCATGTGAGTTATTACAGTTGTTACCAAATCCCTCCCTGCAGCATTGAAGTCTAAGAGCCAGTGGCTGAAAGTTGAAGCCAGCATAGTTCAAACTGGAAACAAGATGTCATTTCAGCCACAAGTTTTTGGGCTAGATGCAGAAGTCACTGTGTGGAATTCTGCGCCTGTGCTATGCAGGAAGTCAGACTAGATGATCACAATGGTCAGTTCTGGCCTTAAAATCAAATAAACTAAGAATAATATTCAGGCCCATCACATCTGATAACAATATTCAAAAATACTTAAAAATGCTAATACGCCAAGGTTACCACTACCAAAATCTCTAGTATTCATTTGGTGGCAATAGCCAAACAAGCATTACAGAAGACTGCCCTCTACTGGAAGGAAATATCTCTGCAGTCATTTAGTAATTTGGGCTTTGAGGCTTTTTTTATTTTCAGCCTTGGTTAAATATCTTAAATCAAAATTATTTTCTCTACCCATTCTTGCCACAAAAAGGTTATTTCTTCAGTATCCAACATCTGGAAGAGACACTGTGATAATGCTACTTGTTTCTAGAACCGGTTGAATAATGGGGCGAAAAATAGATGTTGCAAATACATTTGTGATTAAGTGACTTGAATGATTCATTACTATTTGTGTGTTTGTGCTAGTCAATATATTGGATGGTCACTGGTATTCATGAAAATATTTGTCCTGGAAGGTTACTGAGGACCATATTCACAATAATAATTCATTATTCAATATTTATCATCATTTTTTCCAGTTAAAAAGTTTCCACAGACTGAAAATAATTCATCTAAACTATTAGGTGAATACTTCTCTGTATCTTATATATTTATATGGCCCCCATTACCACAGTATCTGAGCATCTCACAACTCCCTTCTGAGCTAGGGCAGTGTTATTATCCCCATTTCACAGGTGGACAACTGAGGCACAGGGATGGCAAAACACCAGGGAGTAGAGAAATCTGGATCCTGTCCCTGGCTGTTTCCCTGATTTCTAGTGTGATCAAGGACAAATTGTTTAATGTCTCCAACCCAGATCCTCAAAGTTATTTAGGCTCCTAACATCCATTGATTTTTTTTCAGGGGAAGTGAGCATCCCAAATGCCCTTGAGGATCTGGACCTACATGACTTTTCCAGGATCATACAGGAAATCTGAGACAGGACAGAGAATTGAATCCAAATCACCCAAGTTAGCATCCTAGACACTGGACCATTGTTCCCTTTCAGTAATAGTAACAATGATTATGAATAATAACAAATCCACCGGCAGAACTGAAGAACGGTTTGCTTACACATCTCATTTTTCTATCCACCGATATTTTCACAGCTCTATTTGTTCACCTCTGCTACTGATCTACCTGCGTAATTAGCTATCTTCACTGCATTTTTTTTCTCTCACAGAGATGGATCAGATTTGCAAACTTTGCATTTGGATGCAAACCTGGGATAGATTTGATAAAATGGGGGATTTATACCCATCATGAAATGGCTATAAAACCTATCATGAAATGAACAAAGATTAAGGGTTAATTGATTACTTGAACTACATGCCCACGCAGGACAATAATGGAGAGAAAATCACGAGGTGCTACATTAAATTCAGAGGAGTAAAACTGGTGTTTAGATGGGCATAAATGAGAGAGGAATCTGGCTATAGCGCTCAATGGAGTTGCCAGGCTGTTTAATCATGAATAGTGGTAGTATTAATAGTGAGTTACCAGGTAACACTTTTAGTGGAAAATAACAACTTAGAGGTGAACAAATTATCAATAACGGGGAAGGACGTTAAGTGGATATTTTGATTATTTAAAGAACAAAACAATCGTTCATTAGTTAATTCAGCACTGAGGGACAGATCTAAATCATTGACTTCTTCTGATATTCTAATTTATGCCAGCTGAGCATCTAGCTCTAAATTTTTATTTCAGAGGATCTGGGGCCTGCTTCTTCATGGCACCGCTCCAGTTTTACAGAGTTACTCTGGCATGAAACTGCAGTAACACAGCGGTGAATTGGCCCAGCTGTGTTTGACACCAAATGTGTTCAAAGCCTGTTTGACGAGAAGCTGGGCTTTTATGTGATTTTCAAAGGAATGGGCCAGAGCGCCCGTGCGTGATTGTGAAAGGGATCAGGCAGACTCGGCTGTCCCTGAACTCAGCTGGAATTGCAGATCCCAGCACCTCGCAATATTGGAGGGTAAGTCAACAGTCAAAATGCTACATCAGTGCAGCTGTAGCACTTCAGTGTAGACCCTCACTAAAGCGATGGAAAACCTCACCTATGGCCATAGTTAATGCACCATCCAGAGAGGCAGTAGCTAGTTCAGAATTCTCCCACTGACCTATTGCTGCCTATGGCAGGATTTAGGTCTGCTTCACTATGTCGCTCCGTGGTATGGATTTTTCACCTCCTTGACTGACAGAGCTGGGCTTACCTAATTTTCCAGTATAGACCTGATCAGAGTCTTGAGCCTGGTCTACACCTAACCTATGGTCAACCTACCTATGTTGCTCAGGGGTATGAACAATTTACACCAGTGGTTGGCAGCCCATCAGGGTAATCCGCTGGCAGGCTGCCAGACAGTTTTTTTACATTTGCATGGCCACCTGCAGCTCCCACTGGCCATAGTTCGCCATTCCTGGCCAATGGGAGCTGCGGAAAGCAGTGGCCAGCATCTCCCTGTGGCCCGCACCGCTTCCCACAGCTCCCATTGGCCGTGAACAGCAAACCATGGCCACAGGGAGCTGCAGGCGGCCGTGCAAATGTAACAAACTGTCTGGTGGCCCACCAGAGGATTACCCTGACAGGCCACAGGTTGCCCACCATTGATTTACACCTGCAAGACATAGTTAAGCCAACATAAGCACAGTGTAGACAGCACTAGATTAACAGAAGAATTTTTCCATTAACCTAGCTACCATCTCTCAAGGATGTGGATTAACTCCAGCAATGGAAGAATCCCTTCTGTTGCTGTAGCAAGTATGTTCCCTATGGTGCTGTGGGTGCATTGCTGCAGTGCCATAGCTAGGCTATTGTCACATCTGTAGCGTAGACATATCTTGGGGAAGAGAGAAGGGGAAAAGTTCTCTGCATTTATTAGCCAGGCAGAGGAAGTCAATAAGATGCAGCCAAAGAGCTAGAAGCAGGGATCTCAGCCCAAGCAAAGTTCTCAACTTCTCTTACAGCCTAAAAAATCCCATGCTTATTCACTTCACAGCACTTACTTTTAACCTGCCAAATGGCACCAAATCATAAAACTAATCCTCCTACGATGGAACTTATTTTGACATTGAAAGGGGATTTTTCCCCCCAGTGTAATTATTCCTATTTTTTTTTTCTTTTTAGTTATATGATATTCCCCAAAAGCTATGACTTGTAGAGGCAGCTCCCCAGCTCACTTACACATTGGGTTATTGTACCAATATATTCATATATAAAGTGCTATTAAAAGAGTTGAAACTGCAATCCCTAGGCAGGGGAAAATTCCCATTCCCCATTCATTTCAATGGGCGTTTCCCGGCAAAAGCGCCTGCTGGGGGATTTGGTCAAAGGTTTCTGTGCAGCTGGCAATGCAAGATTGGAAGCTAACTAAGATCGCTGTCACCAGGTACCAGATCTAAAATCAGGCTAATGCTGGCTGAATATCATTTGCCTAATAATGAAGTTCCCAAGCTTTGCCATTATTGGTTCCGTGCATTATTCAACCAACTGCACTTCAGGTAGGCCAGGTGTACAGCTAAAACTTAGGTCGCCTTTGCTATGTCACTCAGGGGGTTGAAAAATTCTCACTCCTGAGAGCTGTCGTTAAGCTGACATGAGCCCTAACCAAGACCCCACTAAGTCAATGGAAGATCTCTACCTCTCGGAGGTGTGGATTAACCACAGCAACGTAAAAGCCTCTTTCGTCACTGGAGCGAGTGTCCGCACTGTGGAATTCCAGCAGCACAGCTGCAGCACGAAACCTGTGCCCCTGTAATGTCTGTAGTGTAGACCTAACCTCTGGCGCTGATCAGAAATTCCATGCCTTTCACTCAGCTTGGGCAAGGAAAACAGGTGAGTCAGTTTCACTCATTTCTAGTTATTTCACCTCCTGGTTCTCATGCACTAGCACAAAGCTGCAATCACTAGGCTGCAAACTCTGCAGTGGATTGTTTAAATACACACGGCCCTCTTTACCCCCCTATCCCCTGTTTTCATCAGAACTTTTACAAATAATGGGAAACACAAGGTAACTGAGATCATATCTTGTATTGGACTTGGACCAACATCTGTTGATGAATCAGACAAGGTTTCAAGAGCTCGTCTCGTTCACCAACAGAAATTGGTCCAGTAACAGATATTATCTCACCCACCTTGTCTCTCATTCTTGGGACCTCATCCCTACATTTCCTTCATGCTGGTCTATCTATTTCAGGCTTTGATATGTTTTTTGTTGTTTTTTTTTAAAGAATAAAGCACTGAAACACCGCTTCCGAACACTCCCTTGCTGTCTTCACCAGGAGGCAGAGCAGAACCTCATGCTACTGCCTCGTAATTGAGCTGAGGAATGCAGTCACATGATGCTCATCCATCTTTCTTTACCAGGCCTGAGAGCCTTGAGCATACCAAGAGGTATGGCTCAGGCTATTTCACCAGCGGTTTTGAGAGGATAGCAGGCCCTGAGGCTGTGCAATCAGAGCAGCCTTAGGGGCAATGCATTTGGGATGTTCTACAACACCAAAGGCTCAATTCAGGAAGGCCTTCCCATCTGCAGGAAAGGATCCAGCACACACTTAAGACCTACTGAAGTCAATGGGTGTTAACTACAGCACTTGCTTTCCTAAGTTGGAGCCAGAGAGCTAGGAGGAAGAGAGACCAGACAAATGGACAGTGTTAGGGATCCCTGCAAATTTATAAGGAAACCTTGTGTCAGTGTTGGCCTGGGGAAGTGAGGGTGTTACAAGAGCATTGACCGTGTTGTGCATAGACACAAATTATGTTTAGAACCAACAATGCCTCTAACTCAGAAGGTCTCAGAGAAGACTGTGTGCTGGTGACTACGATTGCCACTATTTCTGTATATGGAACCCTTATGTGAAATACCTTGACCATTGAAACAAACTGGTTTGTTTGTATATGGTTTTCTCAATGGGAGATGTCAGTCCTGCTCGGGGATATAGGACAGGGCTGATTGCACTGGGTTAGGGCTAAAGAACTGTGTTTTGGAAGCCGATGATCCTCTGCTGTATTATTCCCCATGATGTACATATTCAGGTAGCTGAGAACTGTGGGAACTTTGTACATTAACTGCCATGGGTTATTAGATTTCTTAAAAATAAGATGCATTAACTAATAAGAGCGTTTTCTCTCTTCCAGTTTGGATTGAGGGGAACTGCGACACCTCCATAAACCAGGCCAAGAGCCAAAAGATCAATTTTCTCACTAGCGCTAAAGGTCAGCCAAGATTATATTTATGAACTCTCTTCCTATGAAGAAACTGCTTAAACCTTGAGAATTAGCAAATGTGCCAGAGGGGGCCCCACCCCAGTCATTATCCCAACAAGAATATCTCAGTCAGGATGTATAGTGCCTTTAGGCGATGCATAAGCCATCTATCAGTGAGACAGGAACGCAAAGCGCCCCCAACATGCCCACGGCAGTCACAAGACCCCAAGTGCTGCACGTTTGTTTACACTTGGATATGGCAGATGGGCCCAAACAAAAGGCTCCTGCTAGTGTTTTGCCATAATCCATCTCCATTAGGTGGACTGCGAGGATGACACTTCCTAAAGCAGGGCAGAATAGGAATGGTAGAGATATCTGAGAGGTTCTTTTGACTGGTCTGCCCCTGAGATATGCACAGCACTTGCTTTTAAGTCATTGATCATAGGCTAAGAGCAGTGACAATATTTCTGACACTTGCAGAGATCACATTATTCTTGAGTAACAGTTGGGCTACATTAATCTGCCATCCCCTCCCACTGAACTATGTTCGTTTCTTCACACAAAATGACAGGCCTGGACCATGATGAGCCAGTGCTGATCACAAGCACCAGCAATGCAAGTGATTGCCTGGGCCCAGAGCTTTTGGGACACACACTTGCAACAAACAGGCTGGCCTGCTCTCCTCTTCAATGAGCATGAGCAGATGGAGCATCCCTACCTGATCCCATTCCACTGAAGTAGCATGGGGACCACAAAGGGTAAGGCCAGACCTGTGCAGATCTAAGGAGTTTCTTCTGGCAAACAATCAGCTGTTAAATGTATCACTTTAATTCCGCCAGTAGATCAGTAGCCACTGATGGCCATCACTAGTAGAGCGCACCTTACAAAGGAAGTCGTTGTAAAGAGAGATTGGCTCTGTGGTTTTGGTTCTGATCTAACATCCCAGAACTTGGGAGATAATTGGATCTGGCTTAAAAGTTTGAGCTGGATCCTCTCTTTTATAGAGGACAGAACCTGTGCAGCACATGCTTCTCCACTGTCAGGGCAGCTCTTATGCTGGTGTCCCTGCGCTGAAGGGCTGAGGAGAGCTCGGCACACAGAGCCAGGAATGTAGCCTGGCACATCCCAAAGTTCTGCAGCCGTTGCTCATCATCCCAAGCCTGCATTACAATGTGGTTTTCAGTCATTACCCCAGTCGGCAGGAAGGATCATAGAATCATAGAATATCAGGGCTGGAAGGTGTAACAATGCGGTTCTGGTGGGACCCAACTGAGAGTGCCAATTCAGGACAAATTGCTTAAAACAGGGCAGTTACAGCCCAAGGCCGGGGTTTTTCCACCTCTAAGGGAAACCAAACCAGCCAGACAAAAGAGGACTTTGGTCTCACCCCACTGGCTAACCCCAAGTCACACAAGCAATTCCCTTAGACACTCCAGTTTCCCAGTATCACCACCAGTGCTACTCATCCTGGGGATGGATGGTTATGAAAACCCACAACCCAATAAAAGAAAAAGGTTCTCTCACTCCCAAAGAATCAAGCCCCTGACCCAGGTCAATATACAAATCAGATCTATCCGCAAATCACGTTGTTGCCAATCCTTTAGAATCTAAAATCTAAAGGTTTATTCATAAAAGGAAAAAGGTAGAGATGAGAGCTAGAATTGGTTAAATGGAATCAATTACATACAGTAATGGCAAAGTCCTTAGTTCAGACATGTAGCAGTGATGGACTAAACTGCAGGTTCAAATCCAATCTCTGGAGTACATCCACAGTGGGGATGGGTCATTCAGTCCTTTGTTCAGAGCTTCAGTTTGTAGCAAAGTTCCTCCAGAGGTAAGAAGCAGGATTGAAGACCAGATGGAGATGAGGCATCGGCCTTTTATAGTCTTTTCCAGGTGTAAGAACACTTCTTCGTTCTTACTGTGGAAAATTACAGCAAAATGGAGTCTGCAGTCACATGGGCAAGTTCCTGCACACCCTGCTGAGTTACAAGTTCTCTCAATGGGTCAGATGAATAGCTGATGGTCCTTAATGGGCCATCAAGCAGGCTAAGCAGAGCTAACACCAAAACTTGACTGGGATGTCACCCAGAAGCACAGCACAAGTTTGAAATACAGACAGTAAAGAGCCAATATTCATAACTTCAACTACAAAATGATACATGTATACAGACAGCATAATCATTACTATCAACCCATAACCTGGTCTTAGACACCTCATTTGATCCCCTTTATGCAAGATTCAGTGCCACTACAGGAATTTGGTTGCAACCATGTTCTGTGTGGTCCCAGATTATATCAATAATGTCACAGAAGGGACCTCAGGAGGTCATCTAGTCCAAACCCCTGCTCAAAGCAGAACCAATTCCGAGCTAAATCATCTGAGACAGGGCTTTGTCAAGCCTGACCTTAAAAACCTTGAAGGAAGGAGATTCAAACACCTCCCTAGGTAACCCATTCCAGTGCTTCACCAACCTCCTATTGAAATAGTTTTTTCTAATATCCAACCTAAACCTCCCCCACTGCAACTTGAGACCATTAGTCCTTATTCTGTCATCTGCTACCACTGAGAACAGTCTAGATCCATCCTCTTTGGAACCTCCTTTCAGGTAGTTGAAAGCAGCTATCAAATCCACCCTCATTCTTCTCTTCTGCAGACTAAATAATCCCGGTTCCCTCAGCCTCACCTCATAAGTCATGTGCTCCAGCCCCCAATCATTTTTGTTGCCCTCCGCTGGACTCTTTCCAATTTTTCCACATCCTTCTTGTACGTGGGGCCCAAAACTGGACACAGTACTCCAGATGAGGCCTCACCAATGTCAAATAGAGGGGAATGATCACGTCCCTCGATCTGCTGGCAATGCCCCTACTTATACAGTCCAAAATGCCGTTAGCCTTCTTGGCAACAAGGGCACACTGTCGACTCATATCCAGCTTCTCGTTCACTGTAACCCTTAGGTCCTTTTCTGCAGAACTGCTGCCTAGCCATTCGGTCCCTAGTCTGTAGCAGAGCCTGGGATTCTTCCGTCCTAAGACTCTGCACTTGTCCTTGTTGAACCCCATCAGATTTATTTTGGCCCAATCCTCTAATTTGTCTAGGCCCCTCTGTATCCTATCCCTACCCTCCAGCGTATATACCACTCCTCCCAGTTTAGTGTCATCTGCAAACTTGCTGAGGGTGATGTCCACGCCATCCTCCAGATCATTAATGAAGATATTGAACGAAACCAGCCGCAGGACCTATACTTGGGGCACTCTGCTTGATACTGGCTGCCAACTAGACATGGAGCCATTGATCACTACCCGTTGAGCCCGATGATCTAGCCAGCTTTCTATCCATCTTATAGTCCATTCATCCAGCCCATATTTCTTTAACTTGCCAGCAAGAATACTGTGGGAGACTGTATCAAAAGCTTTGCTAAAGTCTTCCACTGCTTTCCCCTCATCCATAGAGCCAGTTATCTCATCATGGAAGGCAATTAGGTTAGTCAGGCATGACTTGCCCTCGGTGAATCCATGTTGACTGTTCCTGATCACTTTCTTCTCCTCTACGTGCTTCAGAACCGATTCCTCAAGGACCTCCTCCATGATTTTTCCAGGGACTGAGGTGAGGCTGACTGGCCTGTAGTTCCCCGGATCCTCCTTCTTCCCCTTTTTAAAGATGGGCACTGCATTAGTCTTTTTCTAGTCATCCGGGACCTCCTCCAATCTCCATGAGTTTTCAAAGGTAATGGCCAATGGCTCTGCAATCACATCCGCCAACTCCTTTATAACCCTCGGATGCAGCATATCTGGCTGCATGGACTTCTGCTCGTTCAACTTTTCTAAATAGTCCTGAACCACTTCTTCCTCCACAGAGGGCTGGTCACCTCCTCTCCATGCTGTGCTGCCCAGTGCAGCAGTCTGGGAGCTGACCTTGTTCATGAAGACAGAGGCAAAAAAAGCATTGAGTACATTAGCTTTTTCCACATCTTCTGTTACTAAGTTGCCTCCCTCATTCAGTAAGGGGCCCACACTTTCCTTGACCTTCTTCTTGTTGCTAACATATCTGAAGAAACCCTTCTTGTTACTCTTAATATCTCTTGCTAGCTGCAACTCCAAATGTGATTTGGCCTTCCTGATTTCACTCCTGAGTAGTCTCAGTGCCGCTAGAGGGGACAGCGGGACTGGCTGGCTTCAGGCAGGGGGGTGCAGCAGGGGTTGGCTGGAGACAGGGCTGGGGGTGCAGGGCTGGTGTGGGAAGGGCAGGGGGTGCGGCAGGGGCTGGCTGGAGACAGGCTGGCTGCGGGCAGGGAGTGCAGGGCTGGCTGGAGAGTGGGGAGGGGGTGCGGGCAGGGCAGGGGGTGCAAGGCTGGCTGCAGACGGGCTGGTGCAGGCAGGGCAGGGGGTGGGGGACTCATGCAGGCAGGGGGTGCAGCAGGGGCTGGCTGCAGGCAGGGGGTGCAGGTACAGGGGGTACAGCCCATCCTGTATGGTGAGTGCCCCCTTCCTCCTCGCTCCACCACCAGGGTAGCAGCAGCAGCCTGGGGCTCCCCTGCTTCCACTGCCCTGGCCCTGTAAATAGCAGATGGAGCCCTGGAGAAGTAGCAGGGCTCTGAGGGCTATTTAAAGGACCAGGGCTGCAGAGGCAGCTGGAGCCCCCCCTTCTACCTCAGGGCTATTTAAAAGGCCCAGGACTCCCCTGCTTCTACTACCCCAGCCCTTTAAATAGCTGAGGGAGCCCTGGGGAAGCGGCGGGGCTCCGGCGGCTATTTAAAGGACTGGGGCGGTACAAGCAATGGGAGCCCCAGACTTTTTAAATAGCCGCCAGAGCCCCGCAGCCCTACCCCAGGGCTCCAGGAGCAGGGCTCTGGTGGCAATTTAAAGGGTCTGGGGCTCCTTGCCGGTACGCCATACTGGGGCTTGGGCGCGGGGTCCGATTCAGGGGAATTGGTTGAGTTGGCAAAGCCATCCCTGCACCACACTCAGGAGGTGTGTGAGTTACAATCCCATCAGTCAATGCTGGTTTCTCAGGCTCCACTGTTTGCAGCTGTTCTGCGAATGTCATCACCAGCCTTGACTTGGTTCTTGCTATATCCCACAGCAAACGGCCCTCCAGGAAATCATCATGTTCCTCACAAGTCTTCCAGCAGCTCTGCAAATAGCATAAGGCGTTCTATGCTTGCAGTGCTTATGACAACAGTGCAGAGCTGTGCAGGCTCCATACTTGTGTCACAGATAGTGGCCAGCGACAAATCCTGCACAGGTTCATGGGATTTTCAAAATAGGAGTGAAAATTATGGGCTAGAGATGGCATTAGGGGGTGCAGAAAGTTGCAGGATGGGAACTTGACCCTGCCGTCCCAGCCTCCCCATGAGACTCATTTCTGCCACACCGTGTATTGCCAGAACTTCCCAAAAGTCAGTGCACTGGATGGTGGTGAGTTGCACTCTTGGATAATTACCCATGGTGCACCACACTGTGAATGAATACAAGCGCCTCTGGTGAGTACACATTGTGCCATGCAAGGAACCAAGTACCTACACGCACAAGCAATATATTAACTTTATGCCCATGCAACTTGCGTTGGCAAAAGGTTGTAGTGTAGACACGCCCTATGTTATTCTCTTATTACTATAATTCTGAACAAAAGACTCCAATTACCGAAAGGACTAATTTTTCAATTAATTTTAACTCAAGCTAACTGACGGATTTAGTTGTAAATTCCCATACAATTAAGTAGAGTAAGGCTCTGAATCAAGAAAGCACTTCACATGTGCTTAAAGCAAAGCATACACTTTGAAGCGCTTTCCGCAATTGGGGTCCAAGTGCAAGGGGGAGGATATACTATATTAACAGAGAGGTAGAGTCTCTGTTTTAGCTGCAAAACTCAACTAAATCTCATCTGGAGCCAAGACCAGGACCTCCCTAGTTCTAATCCCAAACCAACTCCACGTACTCCCATGCTGGCCAAAAGAAATAAAAGAAATCTGCCCAGCTGCCAAAGCTTCCAGCTTCCAACCTGAAATCTTCAATGCACTTATACATTGTATGAGTTCCTATGAGGGAGTTGGCTGATGTGATTGCAGAGCCATTGACCATTATGTTTGAAAACTTGTGGCGGTTGTGGGAGGTCCTGGGTGATTGGAAAAAGACAAATATAGTGCCCATCTTTAAAAAAGGGAAGAAGCAGAATCTGGGGAACTACAGACTGGTCAGCCTTACCTCAGTCCCTGGAAAGATCATGGAGCAGGTCCTCAAGGAATCCATTTTGAAGCATCTGGGGGAGAGGAAGGTGATCAGGAACAGTCAACATAGATTCACCAAAGGCAAGTCATGCTTGACCAACCTGATTGCCTTCTATGATAGGATAACTGGCTCTGTGGATATAGGGAAAACGGTGGACATGATATACCTTGACTTTAGCAAAGCTTTTGATACAGTCTCCCACAGTATTCTTGCCAGTTAGTTAAATAAGTATGGACTGGATGAATAGACTATAAGGTAGATAGAAAGCTGGCTAGATCATCGGGCTCAGTGGGTAGTGATCAACCGCTCAATGTCTAGTTGGCAGCCGGTATCAAGCAGAGTGTCCCAGGGGTTGGACCTGAGGCTGGTTTTGTTCAACATTTTCATTAATGATCTGGGTGATGGGATTAATTGCACCCTCAGTAAATTCGCAGATGACACTAAGTTGGAGGGAGAGGTAGATATGCTGGAGGGTTGGGATAAGGTCCAGAGTGACCTAAACAAATTGGAGGATTGGGCCAAAAGAAATCTGATGAGGTTCAACAAGGACAAGTGCAGAGTTCTGCACTTAGGATGGAAGAATCCCAAGCATTGCTATAGGCTGGGGACTGACTGGCTAAGTGGCAGTTCTTCAGAAAAGGGCCTGGGGATTACAGTGAACGAGAAGCTGGATATGAGTCAGCAGTGTGCCCTTGTTGCCAAGAAGGCTAATGGTATATGGTGCTGCATTAGTAGGAGCATTGCCAGCTGATTAAGGGAAGGGATTATTCCCCTCTATTTGGCATTGGTGAGGCCACATCTGGAGTATTGCATCCAGTTGTGGGGGCCCCCTCTACAGAAAGGATGTGGATAAATTGGAGATAGTCCAGCAGAAGGCAACGAAAATGATTAGGGGGCTGGGGCACATGACTTATGAGGAGAGGCTGAGGGAACTGGGTTTATTTAGTCTGCAGAAGAGAAGAGTAAGAAGGGATTTGATAGCAGCCTTCAACTACCTGAAGGAGGATTCCAAAGAGATGGAGCTAGGCTGTTCTCAGTGGTGGCAGATGACAAAACAAGAAGCAATGGTCTCAAGTTGCAGCGGGGGAGATCTAGGTTGTATATTAGGAACAATTATTTCACTAGAAGGGTGGTGAAGCACCAGAATAGGTTACCTAGGGAAGTGGTGGAATCTCCATCCTTAGAGGTTTTTAAAGCCTGGCTTGACAAAGTCCTGGCTAGGACAATTTAGCTGGGGTTAGTGCTGCTTTGAGCAGCGGGTTGGACTAGATGACTTCCTGAGGTCTCTTCAAACCCTAATCTTCTATGATTCTAAGATTGTTCATACAAGAAGCTGTGCTATATTTGTACAGGTAAAAGAAATGAGCTGGAGAGATGGTAAACACCACAGGGAAAATGTGAGTTCTGCATGTGTACATTGCAATTGCACTTGTCTTCCATGTGGATGCACACAAGACTATATTCCCATTGGTGATATCAAACCATGCTTGAGTTCATGAAGTTACTACAAGCCTGTTGGAGGTTGGGTTCGGTTTTTGTTTTGTTCTGGTAACACATGCATCCACATTGTAAGAACAAAAAACACCTCTCCCCAGCAACCACAGCACCTACCTTCCCTTAACTGAAACAGCTTCTCCTCTTTGGACGCAGAATGGCTTCATCTCCCCCACACGGAGAGTTTTATTGTTTGGCTACCCCACTATTTTCAGAGATGTGACTTATTCCGCATTTAAAAGTTAGTTGCCCACATTCACGAGTGCCAAATTGCCTGCCTAACCTGTGTGCCCTATTACTCCAACTGCTTGTGCAGCTCCACTATTTGTGCATGCAAATAGCCAGTTAGCTGCACTACCGACAGTGCAAGTACCCCATCTGCAGGCACTGAATGTCTGTGCATGCAAATAAGGCATGGAATTGCCCATAGAAAAATTCACGTATTGAATTGTGAAGATTAGTCGCTCGAAGTATTGTTGAAGCACCTGCATTTTTTGTTCATCTAAATGGAGATCCAAGTCTCCAAAGACTCTCTATGGCTGCTTAAACAGTATTAGGGTGACCAGATGTCCCGATTTTATAGGGACAGTCCTGATTTTTGGGTCTTTTTCTTATATAGGTTCCTATTACCCCCACACACACTGTCCCAATTTTTCATATTTGCTATCTCGTCACCCTAAACAGTATACAGGCAACAACTGGTGAGCACTCTTCCAATTTATGATCTATTTTAAAATGCAGAACGAAATTAGGTTGCAGTGCCCTCTGGTGGACAGTTGAAGAAAATGATAAAATTCAGCATTTGCAAGATATCAAAAAGGGGATACAGTAAGCAGAATTCAGCAGTGATTTCACTTAATGTACTTTGGACAGCAGTTCATTTTTATTACTTATTCAAATTACAACATAACTGTTCAGGAAAACAATACAGCAATTTGTATTATATTCCTCTACAGATTTTTTTTTTATTAGAGAAGGAAAGATATGGGATTGTAATAATTGCGTAAAACTGTAGTCAGATAACAATTCATGTTTGTAAGGCACTTTGAAGATAAATTTGAAGAACTTTTCCATAAGGGTTAACAGGGATAAAAGCTGTATGGGTCCAGAGACTTTAAACAGGATTCTATCAAAGTTACTCTAAAAACCCTATAGAATTTGACAGACAGCCTTTCCATAATTTTTTTAAACCATTTGTGACAAAGTTCTTCCTCTACCTTGGTGGGTCCTGTGCTTATAGGCAGATTTGCTCACCTCAGTGATCTTTCCCACAGTCTGGATCAACTTCTCCTGTGTCTGATCAGGAGTTAGGAGGTTTGAGGGGAACCCGGACCTGCCCTCTACTCCAGGTTCCAGCCCAGGGCCCTATGGATTGCAGCTGTCTATAGTGCCTCCTGTAACAGCTGCATGACAGCTACAACTCCCTGGGCTACTTCCCCATGGCCTCCTCCAAACACCTTCTTTATCCTCACCACAGGACCTTCCTCATGGTGTCTGATAATGCTTGTACTCCTCAGTCCTCCAGCAGCACACCCTCTCACTCTCAGCTCCTTGTGCCTCTTGCTCCCAGCTACTCACACGCACTTCCTCTCCTCTGGCTCCTCCTTGCCTGACTGGAGTGAGCTCCTTTTAAAATCCAGGTGCCTTGATTAGCCTGTCTTGATTGGCTGCAGGTGTTCTAGTCAGCCTGTCTACCTTAATTGGTTCTAGCAGGTTCCTGATTGCTCTAGTGCAGCCCCTGCTCTGGTCACTCAGGGAACAGAAAACTACTCATCCAGTGACCAGTATATTTGCCCTCTACCAGACTCCTGTACCCCACTGGTTTGGGTCTGTCACACATTCTATAGAATTTGATCGAGAATTACAGAATTCTATCGCTTAGGTTACAAGTTATATGGAAATGTTATAATCCTCTATTGAGTTCATTAGGACTTTCCTAGGAAGGGAAATTATCAGAAAGAATGTGCATCATTAAGTCAGCCTTGTCCTTTATATGGAACTGCCCAGGCATGGCACTCTTCAGGATCAGATGAACTCCACCTAGGTGTGTCTGCGCTTGGCAATGGCTTCTATTCTGTCTCTTAGGGTTCTTGCCCAGTCATCATCTCTCCTCAGGGTTGTGGAC
The DNA here is from genome assembly GCF_025201925.1 of Gopherus flavomarginatus. Classification (NCBI taxonomy): domain Eukaryota; kingdom Metazoa; phylum Chordata; order Testudines; family Testudinidae; genus Gopherus; species Gopherus flavomarginatus. Next base: position 273,025,398 of record NC_066619.1, on the reverse strand, counting down.
CTGGTCTCCATCGCGTTTAAAGCTCGTATTTCAGGTTGAGCTTCAGGAACAAGTTTTGCTCTGAGCACGGCATCCGGGAACTTTGCTGCTGAGGCGGGTGCTAAGCAGCACCTGGGTCTGCTGCGAAAGAGAGAGAGACACATAGGATGTCATGTACTATTAGTAATTCTGGGGTCCGTTGGGCGTAAACCCACCCAAAATAAAAGACCACCCCCTCAGCTAAAGGGGCAGACCCACCGAGTCTAGGCTACTGGCGATTTCTGGGGAAAATTAAAGAGAAAACAGGAGTAGGGTCAAAGGTTAATAATGAGGAAGCCAGAGGGGGACACTGAGCAGATAACTCCAGAAAGCATCCACAGCTCCTCAAAGGCATCTAAGGAGTCAACAGACACCACCCAGAGGAACTGTGCCTGGAGGCATGATCTGAGAAGAGAGTGGAAATAGGCCCCATGGTCGCAGAGCACCCCCGGTCCAGCTTCCTCCTCCCAGTGTGATGGATGGCTGACTTGGCGAGTGAGGTTGAAAAGAAGGTCCTGCAACTCTGTGGGGCACAAACCGAGTGTGATTGGATCAGGAAGTGCAGGAAAAAGTGCAGGCACAACCTCAGAGGTTATGAAGAAGCTGGGAGAGAGGCTGCAACCTGATGCACCCGTGCTGATGTGAGCCAGGATCTCCCCCTTGCCTGAAAGGAATCTTGCCTTCCATTAGTAGCTTCTTACTTGCTGAGATGGCAGTCCAACTGCTTATAATGGTAGTGAACAGCCACAGCTGAGTGGGGACATAACAGGTAGCGATTATCTTCCCAACAGCGTCTCATTGCCTGAACAATGTCTTCGTCAGATGCTGAACATGAGCTCAGTGCTTCAGAAAGCTGGAGAACCCAGGACGAGGGGGAAAAAACCCGCCAGAAACAAGACCCCCAACAATTATACACAAAAACCACAAATGAATGTACAGATCAATGTCAAATCATTTTTAAAAATGTATTAAAAGTTCATTCTGTGATGTTACCACTTGTATGTAAGACCTTATTTGTCAGCATCTTGAATGTAAGAGAGACGGGTACTTCTGTCAGACACATTGATGTCATCAACAGAGGCAGTCCAGCCTATGCAGGGATTTTGCAAACCCAGGTACGTCAGTTAATAACTGCACTTTGTTGCAGGACACAATGCAACTGATGCCGGTATTTGAGGATATCAATCCCAAACCCTAATGTATGTGATGGGTGCAATAATACATATCTTTTCCGATTTAACAGGGACTTTGTAGCGTTTCTTTCCCACGGAGACAACAAACAGTGAAACCATTAGTTTACTTTTCACCTTTGATTTTTCTCCCTTTCAGCCTGATGCCTGATTCACCAAAGCTCTTGCTTAAAAGATTAAGCATGCATGTAGTCCCACAGAAATCCATAAAACTACTCACAATTTAAAGTTACGCACTTGATTAAAAGCTTTGCTGGCTCAGGGTGTTGGACAGTGAAATTACATTGTTGGGGAGCGTTTTGGTCCTAAATACAAATAACGCACATGCTACTGGACTGGGGTTTCTAGGACTGCAGGGGAATGTTTAAACACCAACAAAATAATTGTAATTTTAAAAGAGAGGATTATTTGACAAGATATCTATGCACACAGGTTTTGTAAACGCCTGTCTTCCGCCACCCTACCTACAGATACCTACATTTTAGGTTTGAGACGACATGGCACGAACCCATTAATACACTTGCAATATTCATATTTATTCTGAAAACAGTTGATTTTCTTTTTTAAATTGTGATGGAAAAATATTAACTAAACACACATGAAGGGACTGACCTTTCTGTGCAATCCTTCTGGGAGTGTAAGGTTTTTCGACGTGTAAAACTGTTCCATCAGAGTTTTAATCAAGCTGCCATCACAGTCCGAAAGCAGCCATAAGATTCTCTCCATATTGTAAGGTTCCTATAAAAACACACACCACACCCATGAGCCTCCATCCACACAGGATCAAATTCAGAATCTGGAGCACTGGTGATCTCTAGTTGGATACTTAGTGCGGTAGATACTACTGTACAGCACGGCTGAGCACCTCTTGTGTGGTCCATGGGAGTTGGAAATGCTCAGCTCCTTGCAGGAGCAGGCCTTGTATATCTGTGTCCAAATAAATAGAGCAGGAAAAAGAAAAGAGGAGATCCAGGTGGAGAGTAAGCCTGGGGTCCTGCCCTAGGCTCGGGGTTCCAGAAAGAGCCCCAGAAGGGTAAATTCACTATAGAGAGCACAGGAACCTCCAGAGGTAAACCAGAGATAGGCAAAGTGATAGGGAGGTGCAGTAGGAACCCTGGGAAACAGCAACAGAGTCCTAGATTGAACAGATCTAAGTTGCTAGTCACAGGGTCCCTGGGCTGGAACTCAGAGTAGCAGGTGGACCAGGGCTCCCCTACCAGCCACCAGCAAAGTGGCACAGGACCTGCAACTGGAAGAGAAGACTGCCTGAGACAACACAGAAAAAGCTTGTCTGGCGAGACGTTGTTACCCCAGATCAGAAGGATGATGTAGTGACCTGGCTAGAGACCAGGAAGACGATTAGCAGAAATACTGACATCTTGGCAGAGACCCAGGATTTTTTAATTGAGCTCCAGGATGAAGAACATGGTCGACAACTCCACTTCTCAGGTACAATGGAACTTTCTACCACAGGGGAAAAGCTCATCTATACAGGAGACAGAGCTGTCCCGAAGACTGTCTGAAGCTGTGGAATGACCTATCAGGACCTATGGACCATCACAAACCTCCCCACCTTCTCCAAATGCCAGCGACACTTTTCCAGCCTGCCCTTGGTACAATAAACACAAGCAGCAACACATAAACAAAACAAAAATCCCTATCAAAACACCACACTGCACACACACTTCTCCCATGATGGAGACAATCAGAGGGCAAATGAATCACATGTGACATGTTAGTCACATCACTTCATGCACTACTGGAAGGCACCCAGACTCTGTAATAAGGAGGGTGGTGTAAGAACAGATGTAGAACAGAATATGGATATCAAAATAATTTTAGTAGATGTATCATTCAACACAGTATATATGATCTCTCCTGTTTAAGCAGACATGTACCTGAATATCCATTGCAGAAGCTAAAGTTGACTTAACACTCCCCGAGAATGAGAAATCTCCATGCTGAATTGTCCTGTGGATAATGTCGTTATTATTTACCACAGCGACGAGTTGGATTGGAAGTCCCATTTGCTGTGCGATATATCCAGCTAGGAATGAAAAATTCAAGAACATGGGCTTCAGCCCCACAATGAGATGTTCATAAGGCGGATTTACAAATGAAATCATTGCTCCTCCTTTCGTGCAAAATTATCAGGAGGGGCCAAAAGTTATCTTTAATATACAGGTATAGCTTAAAGAAACTACACCTCCCAGTACGCAATGCTCCATTTGAGCAGCCTCACAGCAAGAGAGACCACCACCTGGTTGGTCCTGGACTCTCTGTGGACCACACAATCATATTAAGAGATGTAGTGAAGAGAGGGGCCTCTGGAAAATGCTTTTCATTCAAATAGGATGTTGCCAAGAGTTCAGAGGTCACATGTTAATGCAGCTTCAGATAGATGCTCCTGAAATATCATGAATGCAACATTTTACATCACTCCTTGTATTGCTTTTCCAGTAGATATTATTCCCTTAAAGCAGGGGTCGGCAACCTTTCAGAAGTGGTGTGTTGAGTCTTAATTTATTCACTCTAATTTAAGGTTTCACGTGCCAGTAATACATTTGAACGTTTTTAGAAGGTCTCTTTCTATAAGTCTATAATATATAACTCAACCATTGCTGTATGTAAAGTAAATAAGGTTTTTAAAAATGTTTAAGAAGCTTAATTTAAAATTAAATTAAAATGCAGAGCCCCCCAGACTGGTGGCCAGGACCCGGGCACTTTGAGTGCCACTGAAAATCAGCTCGTGTGCCGCCTTCGGCACACGTGCCATAGGTTGCCTACCCCTGCCCTAAAGTTTAAAAGGCCAGAACTGTAATGTTAGGAGAGAGCTGTTACCATGGTTGCCCCCTCTCCCCCCAAGCAGGATAAAATTCACGTGCAAATGGATGTATAATGAGCCACAGGTACACACAGGCCAGATTAGTTGTACTTCTACCCAATAAAGTGGAGAAATGGTCTGAAGTAAATAGGATGTAATTCAATAAGGACAAATGCAAAGTACTCCACTTAGGAAGGAACAACCAGTTGCACACATACAAAAAGGGAAATGCCTGCCTAGGAAAGAGTAGTGTGGAAAGGGATCTGGAGGTCAGACAAGACCATAAGCTAAATATGAGTCAACAGTGTAACATTGTTGCAAAAAAAGTGAACATAATTCTGGGATTAAATAAAAAAGTAATCTTCATTTGAGGACAAATGAACTTTATAGCTTGATGAATCAAGAATTTTCAGAAAGCATCTTTTATAAATTATTTTTTTTCAGAATACAAATGTATTTATATTTTTCACAGCTATAAAGGCTTTATTTAAATTGTAGTCAAGCTCAAGAATTTTGTCCTCAGGTCTAGTGCACTTTCTTGTGATAACTATTTAATTTCTCAAATATATTTCTGTTCAATAATAACTTAAGAGCAAATCCTTAACACAGTGCACAGTCTATATATGCTTACACTATACTGGAAGAGATCTGTGGAAGAAGGAATCCTCCCTAAAATGGCGCAGCGTTGTTTTGTGGGTGGTATTGGAGCCTCCGAGATGCTGTAGTCATTGGACTCCTGTGCACTCTTACTTGGTGTGGAGTGGAGTAGTTGGGACCCCAGCTCATCTGGGGATTGGTCCTGCTTTGAGCAGGGGGTTGGACTAGATGACCTCCTGAGGTCCCTTCCAACCCCTGATATTCTATGATTCTATGTACTGGCAGGAATATTGTAAGAAAGATACAAGAAGTAATTATTCTGCTCTACTCAGCACTGATTAGGCCTCAGCTGGAGTATTGTGTCCAGTTCTGGGTGCCATATTTTAGGAAAAATGTGGATAAATGACAGACAGTCCAGAGAAGAGCAACAAAAATTATTAAAAGGTCTAGAAAACATGACCTATGAGGGAAGATTGAGAAAATTAGGTTTGTTTAGTCTGGAAAAGAGAAGACTGAGACGGGATATGATAACATTTTTCAAGTACATAAAAGGTTATTACAAGGAGGAGAGAGAAAAATTGTTCTTCTTAACCTCTGAGGATAGGACAAGATGCAATGGGTTTAAATTGCAGCAATTGCAATTTAGGTTAGACATTAGGAAAAACTTCCTGTCAGGGTGGTTAAGCACTGGAATAAATTACCTAGGGAGGTTGTGGAATCTCCATCATTGGAAATTCTTAAGAGCAGGTTAGACAAACATCTGTCAGGAATGGTTTAAATAAAACTTAATACTGCCATGAGTGTGGGGGACTGAACTAGATGACCTCTCAAAGTCCCTTCCATCCTATGAGTCTATGATTCTATGTATTCATGTCTAATTAAGAATAATCAGATCCTCAGTATTTTCTCTTTTCAGTATCCAACTCATTCTGTTCATGTGTATTTCTAACATGCTCATCCTCATATTATCTACATATGGCACCACAGCACTGTTCTGCGTCTTGTATGGTACCAACAATGCTGTTGATACTTAAATATTACTAATCATGATTTAAGTGGTTCAGAAAAAAAATACAAACTCCCTCTTTATCGCAAGCCACTTTTTCGTTTTAAGACCCCCCCCCCCACCGCCCCCGCACACACACCAAACCTGTGAGATTTCCTCCACCCCCTGTTGGCACAACAATTTCCACAGCTGGCAGTGGAGTCATGTCCATGGATGGAGTGCATTGAAAGTAAGCATAGAAGTAGTGAGCGATCTGCACCATAATCCTAGACCAGTTGATTGAGTTCAAGCTCATCAGATTGTATTTTCTAGCAAAATCTGCATCAGCGAACAATTCTTTGATCGGCTCGTCAATTTCATCGCTATTTCCATGAGCTGTGGAAAAGAGGAAGGAACAATCAGGAGTATTAACAGAAGTGCTGCTGAAATTAGTGAATTAGGCATAAAACAGTTGCTTTTACCTACCAAATAGGATTCAAGACTGATAGGTTATTCTAGCCATCAAACTGGATTTGCTGAGCTAGGGTAGGCACACATATAGCGGTCCGACTGAAATATTTGGATCCAGGTGTGGGTTCCGATTGTGAATTACTCAGAATTTCCAACTTTTAAGGGTGTCTGGATCTGGGATTTTGGATTGGGCCCATCTATATGTTATTCCAAGGTCATAAAATGAACCAGTGGCAGAACCAATGTCTTACGGCTCCGAATTCTGTTTAGTAACTCAGAACGCTGCCTGGGCCAAAGGGAGTCATGGTAGGGCCCTACAAAATTAATGGTTCATTCTGGTCCATTTCACAGCCATAGGATATGAAAATTGGTCAATTCCATTTTTTCCAGATGTTTATATCTGTAATTTCATGGTGTTGTAATCTTGGGGGTCCTAACTCAAAAGGGGGTTGTGGGAGGGTCACAAAGCTGTTGTAGGGGGGTTGTGGAATTTCCACCCTCACTTCTGTGCTGCTTTCAGAGCTGGACTTGAAGGCAGCAGCCCCGGAAGATTCCTGGAGGTGGACGTGGGTCTGATCTTCTTCTGGTCTGGGAAACCTATTCAGACCTGAAGAAAAGCTCTGTGTAAACGCGAAAGCTTTTCTCTCGCACCAGCTGAAGTTGGTCCAATAAAAGGTATTACCTCACCCACCTTGTCTCTCTAACATCCTGGGACCCACATGGCTACAACAGTACTGCATACAAGTTATGCTGTTTGATGGCCCAACATGGTACACCCACAGTGGGAGCAGTTTGTAACACAATTCCCGCAAGGCTATCTACAATTAATGGCTAGTTCACATTGGGATTGACATTAACAGCAACCCAGTAATAGTATGAAGTAGATCATCCAACAAAATGCAAACCAATAAACACATGGACATTCTCTTCGATCACCGTCGTCATCTGCAGTTCTTGTATCTGGCTGCAGAGATCTTTGGGTAAGAGAACAAAGATATCCATGTTGTTTTCCCCTCGCACACTTTCAATTGCCGAGCTACCGGTGTCTCCCGAAGTTCCTGTTTCACATGAAAATAATCAAGGACAAAATAATTATATCTACTAATTAAGAGTTAATTAAAGACTGAAAGATCAGGCACATTTGTTTTCACACAGAAGAAGGGTGCACTTGTCAGTCCAGATCATTTTTGGTTAGTGCCGGGTATACTGGAAAATGAGCACTTCCCAATAGGCAAGTGTCTGCATCACAAATCACTATCAGCAGAGACACCAAAGAATGAATGGGAGGCTGAACAGGTAGATGTCCTCTTTAGGTCAAGTGAGGCATACTGGCCACCCTGTTCTGGAGATAACTAGGATGTAAGCCTCCACCAGGGTAAATGCAGAGTATATTGCTTGCATCCATCTGTTTAGCTGTAACCTACCGACTAGAATAGTGATGTGCCTCTTCCTTTTCTTCAGGAAGTACTGTAAAAACTGTCCTGTGCAGGACAAGGACAAGTCCTTAAAGGCATAAGTTACACCATGCCAGAGCTCCAAAACATTCAATCCATTCTTCAGCCTGGCCAGATGCACAACATTTTTGTGTCTGAACCTCTGGAAGGCGCTGTCAATCAGATCTGGAGGGAAGCAGTTAAAGGGGATTGTTAGAATAGGTACCAGGAATAACCCTCTAACCCATCACCTGCATGATCATGGATTGCCAAGCTCATGAGAATCTTTACTGAAAAACCAAAGACTCTCCAGTACCGCAGAGCTAAGGAAGTGATAGATAGAAGCCCAAGACATTATCCTCTTACAAATTAAGAGTCTGATCCTCAGTGTAAATTGGACAGGTCCACTGACTTTAACAGAGCCATGCTGATTTATACCAGCCAAGGGTCTGACCCAGTCAGATCTATTTTAACAATTAAAACAAGAATCAAATAATGTTGCAATGAACAGGCTCAGGTGGATGGTCCCCACTGCCCTCTAATGGAACAGTGGCCAGTCTACACCGGGGGGAGAGGGAGGGAATCGACCTAGAATACACAACTTCAGCTGCGAGAATAGTGTAGCTGAAGTCGACGTATCTTAGCTCGACTTACCTCGCATCCTCACAGTGCAGGGTTGATTGCCGCGGCTCCCCAGTCGACTTTGCTTCTGCCTCTCGCCGAGCTGGAGTTCAGCAGTCGATGGGAGAGCAATCAGGGATCGATTTATCTCATCTACACTACATGTGATAAATCGATCCCTGGTAGATCAATCGTTACCCACCGATCCAATGGATAGTGTAGACGTACCCAGTGAGACTTTGGATAGGGGCTATATTAAAATCTAACTGTATAAAGAGAACTGCGCAACTGCCTGTCAGAGGCTATTTATGGCTGACAGCTAAGGAGATGCTGCTTTTACAGCAGGAGAATCCAAACTCTTTTCCCACTGTTGGAGAGAAATTTAAGCATCCATGGAGTGCACCATAGTGACAACTCTGAAGCACCATGAGACCAATGATCTGTTACAAGGTGTCTTTACCAAAACCTACACCTGGCTTCATGTTACATGCTTGTTTTGTGATCCATTTTGCCAAGGGAAAATATAGAACCAGGAACAACTGGCAGAAGGAGGAATTCATTTGCCACATTTGCTTTTACATCTGTTTATAAATATGTGTTACTTAAAACAATCTGGGCCAAATTCTGACAGGGTGCTACCCAAAGGCATAGAAAAACCACAGATACAGCAAGAGAGGAAATTTCCTCCTTAATTCTGTCTACACCAATCAAAAGCCACATACGGCTCCACAGGTCTTCTATGATAGGAGCCACAAAGGTTATATAGCCTGCTTATCTTTTCCATGCATGCCCTCTGATACACCAAAGATCTCAATGGATATGCTCCAATGTTCCTAGAAGGTGTCTTCTACATGGAACAGCCAGGTGGGCAGGGGCTGCTGCAGCCAGCATAAAGATGCCCCAAACCACCGATTTTGCAACATTATACATACTGTATTTGCACCCACTTGCAGCAGAGATCTGCCTTCCTACAGCAACCCGGGAAACTGCATTAGCCCTTTAAGAGAATGATATTTATAGACAGAGATAGAATTTGGTCCTTTGGTTGTTTAAAGAGAATCTTCTGCTAGTCTTCAGAAGAGGAGCTGATCTCCAACAATCTGGTTTAACGACAAGACACACCAAGTGGATGAAATAATTGAGGAAGGTAAAGGACAGGGTAACATTATAATAACCAAGGAGATTCTGGCCACTAAGGGCCTTCATAGGTCCAGTGAGGATCAGGGTTATTAGGCTGATGGGTTAATACAGGGTAAAATAATAGTCTCATCTAAGAGCTTTGATACAAATAGCGTGAACCCTACAGCAGGTTGCTTGGATTGATGTCTACTTTGCGTTTACCATTCAGCTCTTTCCGTGGGATTAGTTCAGATGAGATGAAGAGTGAACTCAGCTCCTTCACCAGCTCTGGATAGGAGAAGGTACTCCATGTTCGCAGGGTGTTATAGTCCAGCGTAGGGATTTCCTGGGGCATGAAAAGGCCACCATCCGGTGCATAGCCAGAAAAAAGGGCTCCTTCAAAGTCAATGCTCTTGGCTTCTCCTCGAGTGCTGATGTACCTCATGTTTCCAGCGTCGCTGCAAGAGACATGATAGTTACAAGAGGGTGCCCTGAAGGAGAAGTCTGAGGTATCACAAGACAGGGAGACAGACAGATAGGTGTTTTGTGGATGCTGCTGTGCCCTTTACTGATTGGTGTCATGGAAACTGGGGACAAGACTGGCTTCAAGACTGATTCATCAAGGCAACTAGTTCTCTGGAAGTGCAAGGGCCTATTCTCAGGCCAGGACTCTCTGAGGAGATAAGAGGGACCCTGCATGTTCCATGGGGACTGGGAGATTTATTTGGGGAAGGAGATAACTTATTTCTCTATAGAAACACTTCTCTTGGTACTGCTCCTGCTCAGAGAGCACTACTGTAGCTCCTCCTGAACCCAGAGGGAGCTGTGGTGGCTCAGCATTTTGAGAATTAGGCCCCTAACTTTATCCTGAGAATTGAGGCCTATATAACTTTAGCACAGCCAAAACAGAAGATGGCACCACACCACAGACCTGGGTGAGGGGACTGCCTAGTAAGTAAAGTTCACAAGCCAGTGGAAACCAACTGGACCAGAGAGACCCTGCTTATAGCATACCGGGGAACCACATCAGCACTGTATGAGATGGACACTGACACACAGCTCCTAAAAATGCTAGCACAAGGCCTGCGCCCACAGTCTGAAATCAATGGCCAGCTTTCCACTGAATGCAACAGGAAGAGAATTCAATAGTTTTTCTAAAAGATCTGCTGTGGGAATTATTTTGGGCAAGTTCTCTAGCCTGTGCTATGCAGCAGGTCAGACTAGATAATCACAATGGTCCCTTCTGACCTTGGAATGTATTAGAGATATTAAATATTAACCAGTAAGTATTAGGTCCGCCGACCTCAGCAGCCCCGCGCCGACCAATCCCAGCCCCAGCCCTAGCCCTGCCGACCGGCCAACCCCAGACCCAGCTGCACCAGCCAGAGCGGCCCCAGCCTTGCCGGCTGAACCCAACCCCTGTCCCAGCTGGAGCAACCCCAGGCCCTCTCCCTTCAATCAGTTAACCATTTAAACAATATAAAATTAATCATTTAAACCGTTAACTTTTAAAATGATATTTTGCATTCCTAGAATGCGTGAAGGCCTCGGAATCTCAGCTTTCATTGGAAAATCAAAGTTTTTAGCCATCATGTTCGTGGATTAAAGCTGGAAAATGTGAACACTAAAGACGGTAAAAACACAGCAAATAAAAGGAGCCTCAACTCATTCGTTTTAAAACTGTCATGATTTTTCAGGAGGCCTGGATCAGGATATTTCGATGTTGGGGGTGACAACACTATACACAGTATTAGACTGTAAGCAATTGGGTGCAGGGACCATCTTTTTGTTCTGCGTATGCACAATAAACCATCATACATGTAGGAAAACTGATGGTTTCCGATTCAGGCATGCAGCACTGGAAGAACAAGGTGTCCCCGCACCATCTGGAAAGCTCTCAGACAGAGCAGGGTGAGATTTTTCAGTGAAACTTTTTTTTTCCTCCAAAAAATACAGATTTGGGTAGAACAATGTTTCCAAATGTGTGTTAAATTCACCAGATTGGTTCAATCAGGGGGGGAAATTCTGGCATTAGGTTTTTTTATTCACAATTACGTTTTATTTCAAAATCTCCTCCAATTTGATTTGAAAAAAACAGCTGGAGAATACAGCCTGCTGGAGGGCCCCAGAATGAGCCTGGCCAGAGAACCCAACAATCCATTCCCAGCCCAGTGCTGTTATGCTAGCGGGGGAGGGGGGATGCTCGCCCTTGCCAGGTTTGTTTGCAGCTTTGGGGCAGCGTTTTGCAATGTCCAAGCCAGAGGCACAGCCCCGCTTCTGCCAGGGGTAGCGTCTGCCGGCCGCAGCCGCGGAAAACACACCGCTGTGCAAATCAGAGCTAGTCACCACCTGGCAACAAGGCGATCTGCAGCCACTCACGCCCTGAGAGCCGCTGGTCCCAGCAGGAGTCGGGCTGTGGGGTGCAGGAGCCCAGGCAAATACCCCCACCCCCGGTCAGTTACCAGCTTCAGCCCCTTGGAGCTTTGGAAACCGGCAGCTGATCCGGCCCATCCGCAGAGCACGAGCGGGTAAGGCGAGCCCAGCCCCAGGCAGCTGGCTGCAAGGTTGCCCCAGCAGCAGAAAGCAACGTCCTCTCTTCCGAGCAGGGTCAAACCAGCCCAATAGAGCCGTCCTGGCCCTGCCCAAAGCGGCTGGGGTTTACTTACTAATTAGCAAGGCATCAGCCACCCAATGCACAAGCAGACTAGACTCCGGAATAGAGCAAAACGAGGAGCCTCCCGCCAGCTAAGGGAGCTTTGCTTGATTTACCAGCCAGTAACAACCAGCCCTCTAGGCAGCAAGCCAGCCTTTGCTGTGTGCTCCCTGAAAACACTCCCCACTCCAACGCACATGGGGACTGCAGGTTCCTCTGGAAAGAGGACTCCAGTTGTAAGTCAAAAATCTGCATAAAGAATCTTTGCACTTCCATCCGTCCATAGATCTCTGGATTTGTTGCAGATCACAATGAATAAAGCTACACATTCCCGCCCCCACCCCCCAAGCAGGTAGGTAAACAACTAAAATCCATGTTATACAGATGGGGGAACCAAGGCACAAACCGGTTATGTTACTTGCCCAAAGTCAGACAACAAGCTGGTGGCAGCATCAGGGCTAAAACCCAGCTTTCCTAGGGCCCATTTCTCTGTCTTAAACACAAGACAACCTTCCTTTCTTTCTAGCTTCTTTTTCTTGCATCAGTTTATATAGGTTTGTTTTTACAGGGCTGTATGTTGGGGACGAGGTGAGTACAGAATGGATGCTTCAGTGCTACAAAGTGAGCTGCACACTGGATATTTGGAAAAATGCACTCCCAAGTCTTACAGGACTTTTCCTCTGTGTGTATGTGTGTATGCACATGGACCAGAGAGATAATTATTGACTTGCAAATTGTTCTGATAATCTCCATGTAAAGTGCTCAGATACTACAGCAAGGTGCATGGCATAAAAATCTCTATTGATAAATAAATGTGTATGATCACATCTCCCAGCAAGCTATGAATGTGCCTGGCGCAAATAGCATGGGGCTTACTTGGCCACCGTATCAGAAGTCCTTATACCTTAGCTGTTACCTCAGGCATCACTAGATGAGAAGTACTTAGGGGCAGGGATCTTGTCTATGTTTGGTCAAGTGCTCTGACATATTTGTAACTAAAGGAATCCATATGTCTTGAACAGGTAGATCATAAACTCTGCATAAGGAAATGAGTTGTGCTACACACAGTATTTATGTAGCTTATGTTCAGCTGTCATACAGGAATAACTGAGACAGGGACATCCTTGGTACATACAAAGACAGCTTTGGATCACACAAGATTTCACCAGAGAGAATGTCATGCAGTCTATTTGCAAGAATTCTTAGAGTTGACTGTAGAAACCGTTTTACATATAGTTGACCTTTTAGGATAAGATTCATTGTAGGTGGCCATGAACTCTACCATCCCTGGAACCAACCGCCAACTGTGACCGGACATTGTCATCACCATTGAGAATCAAAAGAAGATCGTCACAATGGACATCAGAGTGCCCTTCGAGAACAGGATCCTGGCTTTCCGCGAAGCTCAAGCGGTGGAGAAATACTCCCCTTTGGCCAACACCTTGAGAGCTAGGGGTTACCAGGTTCAAACTCACGCTCTGTGATCGCCAGAGCCCTGAGCGCATAGGACCCCTGCAACAAGCAAGTGTTGCGGGAATGTAGAACTGGTCAGTGCTACACTTGGCTGATGCAGCAACTCGTGGTGTTGGATGCCATCCGGTAGTCCAGGGACATCTACCTAGAACACATCACTGAACATCGGCAATACCAGCAGAGATGGTCTAGGGTGCCGATGAGAAGCACGGTCAGGAAAGTAACTGGAATACTTCCCTGATGGATTGTATTTTCTAACGGACAACCTATCCTAAATTCTTAGTTACTGAGGGACAATCTTCACTCATTGCTATATTTGCTTTCTACAACCGCATTCTAAACTGCATTGTTAAATTTATTAACCTTCTTTTGGGATATTGCAGTTTATGTACTATATGTATTCTATGACTTTTAAGACAAACTTTGTACTTTTGGATAATTTAAGCATTATACCCATATGTATAGACACACTTTTCTTAACCTGTGTATTGTATAATTTTAGCATTAGCTTTAATAAAAATTTTTAAATCCATTTAGCATGTTATATGTTCTCTGTCTATGACTCTATGCGTCCCTGATTGGTAGAGTGACCAGATGTCCCGATTTTATAGGGGCAGCCCCGATTTTCTTATGCAAGCTCCTATTACCCCCCACTGCTGTCCCGATTTTTTACATTTGCTGTCTGGTCACCCTACTGATTGGTCTTAAGAGTTTCCACCTCTAATTTCTAATATTCTGTGTTTTTGAGAAAAATACTCACTCTTTTCTAGAGGATCAAGAATCAGGATAATGCCACGTTGCTGTGAGTAGCACATGGCTGATCAATGTCACCATATATCAGCTCAAGCACTGCTATGGCACTTAATGGGACTTCGACCCAGAAAAATCAGATCCAAAGGTACAGAGCAACGCTGATAACTACAATTGAGTCTAAAGCCTCAGTCCTGCAAGCACATATGCATGTACTTCATTTATGCACACGAGTAAAGTTCAGCAGATGCACAAAAGTTTGCAGGATTAGAACCGAAAAGAGCATAAGGGTTCATCTATCTGCCTTGGTCATTAGTGTTGTGATGTCACAGAATAATTAGAACCGCAAAAAAGTTCTACTCTAATGGGTTGCCTAGTCCTTCCCTGGTACATTGTGGTAGAAATCAGGAGTACTTGTGGCACCTTAGAGACTAAGAAATTTATTTCAGCATAAGCTTTTGTGGGCTGCAGCTCACTTCTACTCTGAAACCTGTGGTAGAAATGGTTTCCTAGCTGTCATAGCTCTTAAGGCCAGAGGAGACCACGTCGATCATCTAGTCCTGCATAACACAGAGAGAGAATTTCACCCAGGAATTCCTGTATGGTGCCCAACAATTTGTGGTTGAATGAGAGCATCTCTTTTAGAAAGACATCCAGTCCTGATTGAAAGACTCCCAAGATATGAAGAATTTACTACATCCCTTGGGACGCTGTTTCAATAGTTAATTGCCCTTGAGATTAAAAATGTGTGTCTCATTTCATTATTCCTGAACCATTGTTTGGAGATGGGTGTCAAGTTCAGCTCTGAATTTGTTTTATTTAGATTTACAATAATGCACCAAAAAGAGGCCCAGTTCCCAAACTCTAGATGCTTTTGACCATCGTTTAAAAGAACAGCTAAACTGTCCTGCTAAAATACGTATGTGGGCATTTTCAAATTTACGCAGCTCCTTTAGCAGACACAACACGCAAACATCAAGATGCGATGAATGGGCTGCCCAGCAATGGCTGGCAAAAACCTGAGTGCACCAACTGGTGATACCGATACTGCATTTATATGGGGCCTTTCATACAAGTGGATATCAATGTGCTCCAGTGCAACTAAGGGCTTTGTCTTCACTGCAGCGTTAGCTCAAGTTATCTCCCCTTGGGTTAATTCCCCCCAAGTTAGCCAGCTCCAGTGAAAGTGCTTATGCAGCAAAACAGCACTCGGAGCTGCACAGACTGATCGGATTAGCCGCAGAGTGTTTGCTTTGGCAGCACAGAGGAGCTGCATCCACACTGCATTGTTAGCTGGAACAACCCCACTCCACTTGAATTCCAACTCATACCCCCTCCCGGGCCAGCTAGCTTGAGTTTAAAGCACCACCCAACTTTTGTGCACGCACTGGAGACAGGTTAGGGGTCACACTTGAGCTATACCTGAGCTAACACTGAAGTGAAGGCAAGCCTTAGTGATCAGCAAATTCTGCTCTTCTGTAAGCCTTCTGCCAGTGAGAGTTGGCAGCAACACGGGCCTGGTGCTCGTACCCCTACAACCCCACTGACAACAGACCTTGCTACTGAATGCAAAAACTGAGAGTGCAACGCTAACTGCAACACACAGCTGTGTTACTGCTTTAACTATAGAAACCACTGCAGTTAAAGCAGAACCCCCTAGTGTGGATGGAGTTATACCTGTATAACTTATTCCCCTACATTTTGGGGAATAAAGTTATCTTGGTCTAAGCACCTTTACACTGGTGTAACTGCATTCACAGCAGGTGTTGTACTGTTTTCACTATATCACTAAGGGTGCGTCTAGACTACCCGCCGTATCAGCAGGTAGCGATCGATTTCTCGGGATCGATATATCACGTCTCATCTAGACACGATATATTGATCCCCAAACACACTCCCTTCGACTCCGGAACTCCACCAGCACGAACGGCGGTAGCGGAGTTGACGGGGGGAGCCGCGGACGTCGATCCTGCACCGTGAGGACGAGAGGTAAATCGATCTAAGATACTTCGACTTCAGCTACACTATTTACGTAGCTGAAGTTGCGTATCTTAGATCGATCCCACCCCCTAGTGTAGACCAGCCCTATAAAAGCAGCTCCCCTGACCAAAATAGCTAAATCGGTATAAACACCGTGTGCAGACCAGGCCTAAAGTTGCACGATTAAGCATGCAAAAGCAAGGAACTTCAGAAGCCAGGGCTGTTCTGGCCGCTCCTCTGTCCTTGGACCTTTACCTGATGACGGTAGTCTCTGGGTATGTGATTACATGTTTTTTCTCTGATAACTGTAAATAATACACCATTTGCTGCAACCTTACATACTCCCCAAGTAATTCACACAACCAGTATTGATGTATTTAAAGGTTGTATCATAAAGCCTATGCACAAAAGGAAGTGGTTTGTGCACCCAGTCATAACTTTTGCCTTTCCTGACTTTTTAGTGCTTAACCCTACAGCCTTCATGTTGGATTAATGTATTTTTGCACTTAATTTCCTAGGTTGTTAGGAGTTTTTCTTGATTACAAAAAAAAAAGTGTGTGCACATGGGTTGGAGTCTGGGAGGAAGTGCTCAGTCCTCTAGGGATATTAGCAGGCTCCCTACCAACCTCATTAGTAAATTACAAGCTTGAACACTTAACAGCAAGATATTAGAATCATAGAACTGGAAGGGATCTCAATAGGTCACCTAGTATTATCTAAGAGTCCTGTGGCACCTTATAGACTAACAGACATTTTGGAGCATGAGCTTTCGTGGGTGAATACCCACTTCGTCAGATGCATGTAGTGGAAATTTCCAGGGGCAGGTATATATATGCAGGCAAGCTAGAGATAATGAGGTAGTTCAATCAGGGAGGATGAGGCCCTGTTCTAGCAGTTGAGGTGTGAAAACCAAGGGAGGAGAAACTGGTTCTATAATTGGCAAGCCATTCACAGTCTTTGTTTAATCCTGAGCTGATGGTGTCAAATTTGCAGATGAACTGAAGCTCAGCAGTTTCTCTTTGAAGTCTGGTCCTGAAGTTTTTTTGCTGCAGGATGGCCACCTTAAGGTCTGCTATAGTGTGGCCAGGGAGGTTGAAGTGTTCTCCTACAGGTTTTTGTATATTGCCATTCCTAATATCTGATTTGTGTCCGTTTATCCTTTTCCGTAGCGACTGGAATACAAGCTGTCAGGAACAGTATCCCTGATGATGCTACAGCACAACTGGCTGCTGAGCTCTGTGCCTTTATCCTCACACACAACTATTTCAAATTTGATGACAATATATATCTTCAGATCAGCGGCACAGCTATGGGCACCCGCATGGCCCCACAATATGCCAATATTTTTATGGCCGACCTGGAACAACGCTTCCTCAGCTCTCATCCACTCACTCCCCTTCTCTACCTACGCTACATTGATGACATCTTCATCATCTGGATCCATGGGAAGGAGTCTCTGGAAAAATTCCACCATGATTTCAACAGCTTCCACCCCACCATCAACCTCAGCCTGGACCAATCTACATGGGAGGTCCACTTCCTAGCCACCACGGTGCAAATAAGTGATGGTCACATTACCACCACCCTATATCGAAAACCTACCGACCGCTATGCCTACCTTCATGCCTCCAGCTTCCATCCTGGGCACATCACACGATCCATTGTCTACAGCCAAGCACTGAGGTACAACCGCATCTGCTCTAACCCCTCAGACAGAGACCAACACCTACAAAATCTCCACCAAGCATTCTCAAAACTACAATACCCGCATGAGGAAATAAGGAAACAGATCAACAGAGCCAGACGTGTACCCAGAAGCCTCCTACTGCAAGACAAACCCAAGAAAGAAACCAACAGGACTCCACTGGCCATCACATACAGTCCCCAGCTAAAACCTCTCCAACGCATCATCAGGGACCTACAACCCATCCTGGACAATGATCCCACACTTTCACAGGTCTTGGGTGGCAGGCCAGTCCTTACCCACAGGCAACCTGCCAACCTGAAACATATTCTCACCAGTAACTGCACACTGCACCATAGTAACTCTATCTCAGGAACCAATCCATGCAACAAACCTCGATGCCAACTCTGCCCACATATCTACACCAGTGACACCATCACAGGACCTAACCAGATCAGCCACACCATCACCGATTCATTCACCTGCTCATCCACCAATGTAATATACACCATCATATGCCAGCAATGCCCCTCTGCTATGTACATCGGCCAAACTGGACAGTCGCTATGGAAAAGGATAAACGGACACAAATCAGATATTAGGAATGGCAATATACAAAAACCTGTAGGAGAGCACTTCAACCTCCCTGGCCACACTATAGCAGACCTTAAGGTGGCCATCCTGCAGCAAAAAAACTTCAGGACCAGACTTCAAAGAGAAACTGCTGAGCTTCAGTTCTTCTGCAAATTTGACACCATCAGCTCAGGATTAAACAAAGACTGTGAATGGCTTGCCAATTACAGAACCTGTTTCTCCTCCCTTGGTTTTCACACCTCAACTGCTAGAATAGGGCCTCATCCTCCCTGATTGAACTACTTCATTATCTCTAGCTTGCCTGCATATATATACCTGCCCCTGGAAATTTCCACTATATGCATCTGACGAAGTGGGTATTCACCCACGAAAGCTCATGCTCCAAAACGTCTGTTAGTCTATAAGGTGCCACAGGACTCTTTGCTGCTTTTACAGATCCAGACTAACACGGCTACCCCTCTGATAGTATTATCTAGTCCATCCCTGACAGGTGTTTGTCTAACCTGCTCTTTCAAAAAATCTCCAGTGATGGAGATTCCACAATGTTGGCTAGTGTCCCATTATTTCAGGTAGGGTTGCCAACTTTCTAATCGTTCCTTCCCCAAGGCCTCGCCTGCCACTAATAACACTTCCCGTCCCCCTCGGTGGCTCACTCTCCCCTCACCCTCACTTACTTTCACTGGGCTGGGGTAGGGAGTTGGGGTGCAGAAAGGGGTCAGGGCTCTAACTGGGGATGTGGGCCCTGACGTGGGGCCAGAAATGAGGGGTTCAGGGTGCGGAATGGGGCTCCAGGCTGGGGCAGGGAGTTGGGGTGTGGGAGGAGGTGAAGGCTACAGCTGGGGGTGCAGGCTCTAGGGTAGGGCTGGGGATGAGAGGTTCGGGGTGCAGGAGGGACTCTCGGCTGGGGCAGGGGGTTGGGGTGGGAGGGTGACGGCTCCGGCTGGGGATGCTGGCTCTGGGCTGGGCCAGGGGATGAGGGGTTTGGGAGGAGGGTTCAGGGCTGGGGCAATGGCTTGGGGCACGGGCTTACCGCAGGCAGCTCTCAGTCAGCGTGCAGCAGGGCTAAGGCAGGCTCCCTGCCTCTCCTGGCACTGTGCTGCATCCCGGAAGTGGACACACGTCCAGCTCCTAGGCGGGTGGGCCAGGAGGCTCCTTCAGCTGCTCTCGTCCACAGGCACCACTCCCCCAACTCCCATTGGCCACGGTTCCTGGCCAATGGGAGTGCGGAGCTGGTGCTTGGGATGCGGACAGCACGCAGACCCCTGTGCCTCCCCCACCTAGGAGCCGGACCTGCTGTCTGCTTCCAGGGTGCAGCGCCATGCCAGAACAGGTAGGAACTAGCCTGCCTTAGACTCGCAGTGCCACCGACTGGACTTTTAACAGCTCGGTCAGCAGTGCTGACTGGAGCCACCAGGGTCCCTTTTCGACCGGGCGTTCCAGTCAAAAACCGGACACCTGGCAACCCTAATTTCAGACTGAGTTTGCATTTCTATACTGGTGCACGTGCCAGTGTTTGCCATTAAAAGTACACAGGAGTTACATTGATTGCAGTGCTTGCTGATTACAATCTTCTGTATGTACAGAGCACCACCCACAGTAGCATTTAGTCGCTGTTAGGCATCCATAGCATTTAAAATACTGCACTGGCTTTCATTAACATGGATTTGATTGGTTAGGTCCCCTCCATCCTCCAGAGACATCTAAAGGCAAAGTTGAGGGGAGGAAGGAAGGAGCAAGGTTGGGGATGGCTAATGCATGGGGACTTTCCCCTTAGAGATTTAGGTTGAGTGGAACCATAAATGCCAAGCAACCCAAAAGTCTGTCAACCCCAAAGAACAGATGCTGCAGGGATCAAATAATGTAACCCACAAGAACCAAACCCAGCAGGACTCCATAGTCTTTATTCTACCAGAGCAACGTGTACTATTCTTATTAAACACTCGGTGGCAGCAACCTCTACTTCCATACACAGTGCCATGGGGCGCTAGCATTTTGCTATACCTATTTTACAAATTGCAAACAATGAAATGCAAGTGCAGGGGTCTGGCCAGCTGTGCATTGCACAGATCCTTTCATCCTCCTAATCAGATTCTGTTAGAATTATGCAGGGCATTTCTTTGGGCAGAGATGTTTTATTCACCACCCTGTAAATGATAAAATTTGGGGGAGCAGGGAGTGATTCTACCCAGATTTCTCCCCTTTCCCTTTTAATTCTCTTATACCTCCAAGTTCTCTGTATTGGGCTGACCCTACCAATGATAGTTCTTTCTTTTGTATCATTTACAGAGTGCACTGAGGTTATACAGCACTTACAGAACATAGATGGGTGCCTGCATACACATTTAACCTTAATGATCCGGCTGAGCTCTTACATAGCATTTTAGAAAGGAGAGAAGTATCATTAACCTCATTTTTACAGGTGGGGAAACTGAGGCCCGGCCGGTCATACAGCAGCACCTGCAATAAAACTAAGCTCTCCTCTTAGTCTAGTTTCCTAGCCACTAGCACACGCTGTACCAGCTTTCAAGCACACACTTGGGCTTCTCAGAGATTTCTCAGGCTAGCCTCCAAATTCCCAGGCCTTTCAGAGCTCCCTGAGAGGAAGGTGGGTGGAGAAGGAGAGCACGGGAATGGATTATGAGGGCTTCATCACTAGCAGCCTGAACTTTAGAGTTAGCAATGAGTTGCCTGCAGTGGGAGCTGAGAGTGCTCACCCCTCAGGATCAGGCTCGAAGCCGTGAATGAATCCCTGCTTTTGGTGAACCCAAAGTCCGCCACTGCCAGCTGCTGCCACACTCTCCAAACATGCTTTGATTCTGCTCAGATGCCATAGGCAGATCCCTAGCTGGTATAGCTTGTCAACAAGACTCTACTGAAGTCAGTGGAACAACACCAGTTCATGCCATCTGCAGAGCTGGCCCATGGTTTGTGACTGGCAATTTCCCTCCTCAGGAGCTAGTTAGTTTGAAGAGAGCAACCAGAACTCCGTGTCCTCTGCCTGGGTTGGAATATGTGGTTCTAGTTAGCTTTAATCTCACTGCTACGCATGACATGGAACGCTCCTGCACCCCTTGCTAGAGAAAGGGACATCCTGTGTGCAGACAGACAGGCTGATGTTTGCACACACAAGTACCTGTTGCCAGATAACGACTGCACCATCTGACTCCGGGCTGGTCTTATGAGTGCCTCCGTCCAAACTGGTTTGGGTCAAACCATTCCCGTGTTAGGGAGGCTGGGAAGGTGTCACAGCTGCACTGCGGCAGTTTTCTGGCACAGTCCCTCACGACTCTTGCCTCACCCTGCAGGAACTTTCCTGAACTTTATGGCCACTACCTGGGTCATCAGGTGCAGGAAATGAAATGTCTTGTACCTGTCCATAATGCCCTGCACTCATCTACCACTGCCCTAGTGCATCCAGTGGGGGCTGGAGGGAGATTGTAGGATGTTCACCCTATTTCTCAGAATACCCTTCTGGTCCCACAATGTTTTGCAGGTTCTCCCACAACCCCTTGTTGGGGAGCAGTGCTGGGAACTGTGGAATGGGAGTGCTGTGTACTATTTGCAGATGCGAGGACAGTTGGGTCCAGCACCATACAAAACTAAAGGCCTGCCCCCTCAATTATGGGGTAGGAACCACTAAGCCCAGGCCACAGAGTGCTAAGTGTGGACACTATGAACTGATTTACAGAGCCAGGCTAGTAATGCAAGAGCAATGGATGCTAGAAACTCTTGTAACATTTAGCCTTGCATCAGAGCCATTTTTGTGTATGGACAGAGCTGGAAGGAGCTGCTGGATAGGCAAGCAGGATCCCAACCGCTGTGTCCATCTAGGCATAACTAACATTACCAACTCCCCTTGGTGGGATAACTCAGACATTGACTTTTCCCCCTCTTCGATTCCTCACTCCAGTAGAATCTGGCAATCACAAGAACTGAGAATGCAGGAGACCACTCAGCAGCAGCTTTACTTACACTTGTATCTTTGTTTTAACCCAGCCTTTGTTCTCCTGTTCCTCTTTCTTGTAGCTAAGAAATAAATCCAAGTCCTGACCACCTCTGGTATTCAAGTTCCCCTGGCACTTTTTCTAAAACAAGGAGTGTCACCTCTGTTATTCTGGCTAAACTCATGTAACTAAATTTTCCCTACCTCAGCTCCCCCATCGGTTTTGACTGGAAAAAGATATTCTCCACCTCCTGTCAAAATTGTGGTGTAATGTTGCTGTGAAGTGCAGAGCTGCTTTATTCCCTCCCCTCCCCAGAGGTGGCTGCATTTCATGGGTCGGAGAAAGCAATCCCACCATATCCAATTCCCTTTCCTGTGGCGAGATCTAACTTGGTGTTGTTTAAAAACCTTCAGTTAAAGTTTCTGTAGACGTGTAAAATCAGAGGGGCCTGATTTTCAATGACATTTAACACCTGCTGCCATTCCAGTGGAAACTGCAGATACTAGAAAATTGGGCCCATTCTTAACACAGAAGAAGACAAGGTCCCTGGCCTAAAAAGCTTGCAATGTTTTCCTCTTTGTAGAGTAAAACAACTAATAACTCATCCATCAGGAGAAGATTTAAACTCAAGATCTTGTAGGATAAATATTAATTTTCTGTGCAGTCATCCATCAACATAACATATTCAACTCAAGTGTCATTATAAATTCTATGGCAGAAACATATTTTAAGTTCTTCTACAGTTCACACATCATAAAGAATTTGACAGGAATGCCACAGCACAGGGACTACAAACCCCAGTTCTCCCCTCAGCTAAGTGCTAGCTAGCTAGATGTTAAACCCCCAAACTAAAATCAAACAAATCTAAATAGTAAGTAAATAAATAGATGATTCACTGGTCTAATCCAAAGTGGTATTTCCTCTGGTTCTGTCTGAGAAGTAGACAGCACTGGAAGATTTTGTGCATTTATATCTAAGGCTATAGGGAAACATTGCGTGTACAATGCCTGCCCAGAACATTAGGTAATTACTTGGGGTAGCTGGATTAAAGCTGGCTCGTGGGGTCTCTATGAGATGCAATTACATCATGTGATTGCAGTGTAAATATACCCTCTGGATCATATCACCGTGCACCCTTAATCTTCTTTTAATGCCTTTTTATTGATATATTTATATGGATATATTATTAAATCTGCAAACAAACCAAAGTGCACAAAATTGCCCTTTTGGCATGACAAATATACATCCCCTCTTCCAGATACAGTGTGTGTTAAAGAATGACTATCATCTGACATGGGCTCAGAGATAACATTTCCACGTGGGTGAACTTTTCCCACTTCCTCCCCAATTATTCTGTATTTTGGAGGGCAATAGCTAATCAGGCCAAAGATCAGTGTGGGGAAAAAGACAAGCTGGCAGAATTTGAAAGAGGATTCAAGTCCTTTCATCTCAGCGTCTCATTGTAGATTCTCAATGCAGAAATGAGTTTCACAGTAGGTTCTAAGGCACCACTGCCCCTGGTTTTGTTCAGTAGAGCAAAGTGCAAGACAGTTGTGGAGACAGAGGTCACAGGAAGCTTGAGGGCAGGATTATGCCACTCTTACTCCCATCTATGGGACATTTCAAGTGGGTAAGGGTTCACCAACGGAAGGGTTGCACAACCCAGCCCTAAAAATCTGGCAAGTAAATTAAATGCAAGGGCCAAATTTTATCTCAAGAGCTGTATATGCATGTGAATGAAAATGAATGGGAAATGCCTCTTGGGCTCTGTGCCCACAGCCTGAGAGAAAGGAGAGTCCAGTGGCTAGCCCAATAGTCTAACAGTTGGGAGACCCCAGTGCAATTCCTTGCTCTGCCACAGACTTCCTTTGTGACCTTGGGCAAGTTACTTCATCTGTGTGTGTGTCTTTTCCCTCCCTACAAAATGGGGACAGTAGCACTTTCAGAGAGCTGTTTTGAGGAGAAATATGTTAAATAATGCAGGGTGCTCAGATCCTAGTGATGGGGTCCATAGATAGAGCACAGAGCATGGTTTGGGGTAGGAAATGGGGAAGAGAGGACATGGTACAAGTCATCTTTATCCATACAGCACCTTTTAAAGCATGCTGTTTCCCAAGTGACATCCGGAAGGAAAATAATTTGATTACTAACACTCGTACATTTCATGATAGTGATTAATAACAGTAACTAGTTAACAATAATTCTTGTCTATACCTATGCAAGGCTTAAAAAGAAAACTTTACGTATACAGGCCCTGAGACAGGTCTGACTTGCACCAGTGCAAATGAGGAGTGACTCTGCTGCAGTTACTGCAATGGCATTGGAATCAAACTAATATAAGTGAGATTACAATCAAGCTAATGACTTGGGCTGGGTACAGAGCTGACCATTCTGAATTAGGGGCGCAATATAAATCGGAACCTATTATTATTTATTATAGTGTGTTGTGGTAGCACCCAGGAGCCCCAGATATGGATCAGGACCCCATGGTGCTAGGCTCTGTACAAGCACAGACAAAAAGATGGTCCCTGCTCCAAATCCAGATGCAAATAGTGGGGCTTGAGAAGATCCCCGCTGATGACAGCAGTGATGCTCCCAGCACATGAAGTCCTGGAGTCACCACGTTTCACTGAATATCAGGTAACGCATGAGACCGTAACAGCCCAGTTATGCCAGTTACATAGCAGGGAAGAGAGTAAATTAGGGCTAGATCATACATTTAGATGCACAGAGTGAGCAGCTTCTGTGCTCCCCAAAGGGCAGAGATTGCACTTGTCCCTGACCCTTGCTCACAGAATTCAAGGGGTGGCAAGTCTCCTTATTTCCACGCATCCTTTTGCACCCCCATTAAGGACAAGAGACACTCTGGCTCTTACTGACTAGCCATGCATCATGGTGTTTCATTGACACTGATACGTTCCAGCTTCTCCAAGACTCGCTGGAATTGTCAGAGGGTGCTTCACAGATAAGAATGTCTCACAAGGAAAATGCCACTGTGCCCTGTAAAATGGGCCCAAGCTGATTCCAAGTAGAGTTTAACTCCAGATGTCACTCTATGATCAGATTCTGCATTAGGATTAAGGCCGGGCCCAACCAGGGCAGGTTTGTTTTTTCTTTTTTTTTTGGCGGGGGGCGGGGAGGCATCTTACTCAAACATGAGACCGTAGAATCGTTCGGTGCCTTTCCCGTTGATTGGCAGAACAAAACAACCATGCAAAGCTGTGCCACCACAAAGTCATGATCTCCTCCTGCCATCAGGGAAGCATCTCCCCGCATGGTGACATCACGTTGTGTCACTGCACCACAGCCCCAGCACTCCCGAAATAAAGGAAGGACTCTAACTGCAGAAGAAGAGGCAGACCTAGGCAAGTCACAACTGTTCTGTGAATTTCAGGACACCGGGCATCTCCACCCCAACTGTCAGTGGCATCTCACCTCCGCAGATGCTAAAACCAGCAAGGCAAATCTATAGGACACTGGAGGATACAAGAGAATACCCAACAACTTTGAATGCACACATTGATCCAGTGTCATATGCAGAGTTGCTGGAGCTGTGTTGGTTCTAGTATATGAGAGGGACAAGGTGGGTGAGGGAATATCTTTTATTGGACCAACTTCTGTTGGTGAGAGAGAGAAACTTTCATGTTTACGCAGAACTCTTCTGATCTGGGAAATGTTCTTAATGTCTCAGTTAATGGGCCACTTCACCTTGAACGGTCCCTTGAAATATGCTTTAACTACGTACTCCAAACAATCTGCTCCACCTTGTATTTAGTTGTGACACTCGGAGTATGTTTCCCAGACCTGTAGAAGATCTCTGAGTAAGCTTGAAAGCTTGTCTCTCACCAACAGAAGTTGGTCCAATGACAGATATTACCTCCAGAGCCGCCCCGGGGAGAGGGGGGCAATTTGCCCCAGGCTCTGGGCCCCACAGAGGCCCCCATGAGAATATAGTATTCTATAGTATCGCAACTTTTTTTTTAATGGAAGGGGCTCCTAAAATTGCTTTGCCCCAGGCCCCCTGAATCCTCTGAGCAGCCCTGATTACCTTACCCACCTTGTCACATTCATCCACTGTAAGAGGAAAGAAGATTCTCAGGGAGAACCTGCTGTCTGAGGCCATTGACTCTATACGTTCCACTTTCAAGTATACGCACTGGGTAAACAGAAGCTAAGATAATCAGTTAAGATTTGGCGGGACACACTGAGTGAAATTCAGCCCTGTTCACCGTGACTCAGCACAACGGCTACACCTTGCATAAATCCCCTTTAAGTCTTCAAAATAGGGGCCTACACGGTATGTAGGCCTGGGACTGGCCTTTTGCACAGGGGTGAATTTTACCCCTTATGAGCATTAATCACTGAAGTAAATCATGTTGCAGCCTTCTGAACAAGCTGCTGTGCTTGCAAGGACTTATCAGGCAGCTGATAATGATGTAATCTAATCTAGGAATATATGCATCAAGGACAGGCATTCGGTAATTAACACAGGGTGAAATCAAACAAGATATTGCTACAAGAAACCCCATATTAAGAGCTTGTCTAGTCCTGAATAACACCATGCATGGAAGCCTTTTCTTATAGAATCAGACTGTTCACACATGGAGTAATTCAGGAATACCTATTCCACTTTAAGTTCATACACTACCTTCTTCTGAAATAACTTTTATGTGTAGATAGGCCCTGAGACAGCATTAACTTAAAGGAGACCTGCAAAGAAAAAGAAAAAAAAACCTGGATTTATGCCATTTTGTGCTTCTGTATCAAACTGGTAATAAAACCCCAAGTCAGGAGCATTTCACCAGGTTTGGGGCTTTCACAAATCCACTGGTGACATCCTCTAAAGCATGGGAAGGCAGTAGGAGCTAGTGGCCAGATCACTGGCCTGGGACTCAGGAACTTTGTATTGGGTTTGCCACTGGCCAACTGGATAATCTTGGGCAAAGTCACTTTGCCACTCTCTGCCTCAGTTTTCCCATCTGTAAAGTGGGGGAAATCATAGAAATGTAAGGCTGGAAGGGACCTTGGGAAGTCATCTTGTTCATCCCCCTGTGCTGAGTCAGGATTAAGTATACCTAGACCATCCCTGACAGGAGTTTGGCTAACCTGGTCTTAAAAACCTCCAGTGACTGGGATTCCACAACCTCCTTAGATAACCTGTTCCAGTGCTTAACTACCTTTCTCACTAACCTACACTTCCCTCACTGCAAACGAAACCAATAATGTTTTGTCATACGCTCAGTGAACATAGAGAACAATTGATCACCACTCTTTTTACATTGTTTTCCATATTTGAAGACTGTTCTCCACCTATCCTCCATCTGCCTTCTCAAAACTCTAAACTAGGGGTGGGCAAACTTTTTGGCCTGAAATTGTATGGAGGGCCAGTTAGGGGAAGCTGTGCCTCCCAAAACAGCCAGGCATGGCCCGGCCCCGGCCCCCACCCCCTACTCCGACTCCCCCTGCTTCTCGCCCCGATGGCACCCCTGGGACTCCTGCCCCATCCAACCCCCCATTCCCTGTCCCCTGACCACCTCTGGACCCCTTCCCCTTCGTGCTCCCCACCGCCCCATCCAACCCCTCCTCTCATTCCTGACTGCCTCCCTCAAGTCCCTCCTCCCATTCAACCCCCCTGTTCTCCGCCCTTTGACCACCCCGACCCCTATCCATACTCCCACCCCCTGACCACCACCCCGATCTCCCCTGCCCTCTATCCAACGCCCCCTGTTTCCTGCCCCCTTACTGTGCTGCCTGGAGCACCGGTGGCTGGTGATGCTACAGCCGCGCTGCCCAGAGCACCAGGACAGGCAGCCGTGCCACCCGGCTGGAGCCAGCCACGCCACCATGCAGCACAGAGACCGGGTCCTGCCGCCCAGAGCATTGCACCGGTGGCACAGTGAGCTGAGGCTGCGGGAGACAGGGAACAGCAAGGGAGGGGTTGGGGGTAACCCTCCTAGTCCAGGAGCTCAGGGGCCGGGCAGGAGGATCCTGTTTGCACACCTCAGCTCTAAACTAACCATGGCCAGTTCTTTCAACCTATCCTCACAGGTCCAGGTTTCACTAAACCTTTTATCATTTTTGTTGCTCTCTCGTGGACTCTCTCCAATATGTTCACGTATTTCTACGTGCACCTACACAGCAGCGGAGACCTTGCTTCTGTGCTAGCTCTGCTTGAGCTAGTGTGCTAAGACTAGCAGTGTAGTCAGAGATAGCAGAGGTGGCAGCTTAGGCTAGACACCCAAGGACAAACCCCCCTGGACCTCTGCTGCCATGATTACCCCCAGCTAGACTGCTATTTTTAGCACACTATCTCTAGCAGAGATGGCTCATGTCTGTCTACTGAAGTGAGGAAGTACGCTCCCAGTTGCAGTGTAGATGCACCCTCAACATGCATCCAAAACTGGCCAAAATACTCCAGCTAAAGTCTCACCAGTGCCAAGTACAGCAAGACAATTACCTCCCCTATCTTACATGCAGCACTCTTGTTAATACACCTGTCCCTTGGGCAATGCTCTGGAACTGTTCCCCACAAAGCCAGCCATGACTTTGGGGAGCCTCCTGTCCCTTGGAGCAGACTGTCTTCAGGGCAAGAAGCTCACACGGCTTCACCTTCCTGGGTCTGACCTTGGAGCATTCAGCATATGCCCCTCTGTGTGCTTCACACAGCGAGTCCGCCCAGGCGGGGTCCTGGGGAAACCAGAGGGTCCTGCACGCACCTCCACTTCGCAGTCAGACGTGACTCTCAGCCAGCCAGTAAAGCAGAGGTTTATTAGATGACAGGAACACGGTCTAAAACAGAGCTTGTAGGTGCAGAGAACAGGTCCCCTCAGCCTGGTCCATTCTGGGGCCCAGTGAGCCAGACAACCCCATCTGCCCTCACTTCTTGTCCCCAGCCAGCTCCCAACTGAAAAACCCCCTCCAGCTCCTCCTTTCTGGCCTTTGTCTCTTTCCCGGGCCAGGAGGTCACCGGATCTCTTTATTCACCTTTAGCTATTCCCTTGCAGGGGGAAGGGCCCCAGCCATTTATTGCCAGGATACAAAGTGTCAGCCATTTATGCACAATGAAGACTTAAAAAAAACATAGGGGAAACTGAGGCACCCACACAGTATTCAGAGGAAACATTAAGAACAGTCCCGCTTCGTCACAACACCCTAGAATGGCATTTGTCTTTTTCATTGCAGCATCACATTGCTGGCTCATAATCAATTTGTGATCCACTATAACCCCCAGATCCTTTTCAGCAGCACTACTGCCTACCCACTTATTCCCTATGTTGGAGTTGTGCATTTAATTTTTTCCTTCCCAGGTGTAGTATTTTACACTTGTTGTTATTGAATTTCATTGTACTGATTTCAGACCAGTTCTCCAATTTATCAAGGTCATTTTGAAGTGTTATCCTGGCTGCCAAAGTGCTTGCAACTGTTCCCCTCCCCAAGCTTGGTGTTATCTACTGACCTGTGTAGAACCCCTTTTAACATGTCCACTCCATGTGACAGCAAACCATTGAAAACTACTCTGAGTACAGTTTTGCAATCAGTTGTGCACCCACCTTATAGAAATTTCATCTAGACCATATTTCCCTAGTTTGTTATGAGACTATTATTAGAGACAGTATCAAAAGTCTTACTAAAGTCCAGATATATCACATCCACTGCTTCCCACCATCCATTAGGCTTATTACTGTGTCAAACAGTAAATTAGAATGGTTTGGCATGATTTGTTCTTGACACATCCAGTGTGGGTATTACTTATCACCTTACTATCCTCCTGGTGTGAACAATCTGATTGTTTAGAACATAAGAACGATCGTACTGGGTCAGACCAATGGTCCATCTAGCCCAGTATCCTGTCTTCCCACAGTGGCCAATGCCAGGTGCTTCAGAGGGAATGAACAGAACAAGGCACATATGGAGTGATCCATCCCCTGTCATCCACTCCCAGCTTCTGGCAATTAGAGGTTTAGGACACCCAGAGCATGGGGTTGCATCCCTGATCATCTTGACTAATAGCCATTGATGGACCAATCCCCCATGACCTTATCTAATTCTTTTTGGAACCCAGTTATAGTTCTGGCCTTTACAACATCCACTGGCAAGGAGTTCCACAGGTTGACTGTGCATTGTGTGAAGAAGTTCTTCCTTTTATTTGTTTTAAACCTGCTGCCCAATAATTTCATTGGGTGGCCCCTGATTCCTGTGTTATGCAAAGGCATAAATAACATTTCGTTTTCCACTTTCTCCACACCAGTCACGATTTTCTAGACCTCTATCATAGCCCTTTTTGTTGATTCTTTTTCAAGCTGAAAAGTCCCAGTCTTTTTAAATGCTCCTCATGTGGAAGCTGTTCCATATCCTAATCATTTTTGTTGCCCTCTACTGTACCTTCTCCAATTCCAATATATCTTTTTTGCGGTGGGACAGTCAGAACTGAATGCAGTATTCAAGGGGTAGGTGTACCATAGATTTATATAGAGCCATTATGATATTTTCTGTCTTATCCCTATCCCTTTCCTAATGATTCCTAACATTCTGGTAGCTCTTTTGACTGCCACTGCACATT
Organism: Gopherus flavomarginatus; assembly: GCF_025201925.1. Taxonomy (NCBI): domain Eukaryota; kingdom Metazoa; phylum Chordata; order Testudines; family Testudinidae; genus Gopherus; species Gopherus flavomarginatus. The sequence continues at coordinate 272,994,502 of NC_066619.1, read as the reverse complement.
GAATGGGTGTTTTCAGAGTGTTACCAGATTTGCCCGTTACTTTGGGGTATGCTCATTTATTCGGGTTACTCTTCTGGGAGGGGGGGGTTTCAATGGGCTGGGTCAAGCAGCACTTTCAAGCTGCCACCCTTATGTGTTACACATTCAGCATGTCCCTCTCCCCACTCTCACATCACAATTGTACTGGTAGTAACCTACTTGATGAGCAAACCCCACTGTATTTTGGGCACTGCAGGGATCTTTAGCTTAGGTAAAAGAAGCGTTGCTGCAGAGTAAACGAGGGAATCTAAAACCACAAAAGAGTAAAGTTCAGCAAGAGAGAGAGAAGCAACCAGCTCAATCATAAAAGTTATTGAATAATAGTGATAACTACACAAGGAGGGCTAAACCAATATAACAGTTACATTATTAAAGGTGAATACCTGAGGTAGAAAAGAAAAGGGGGTGGCGGGCTCTCACCCACTCCATGAGTCTTGAACTGGTCGGGGTTCCCAGGTGATGGTGGTAGCTCAGGGTCCTGAGTACTGGAGACAGGCAGAACCCCTGGCACGATCAGTCAGGAGAAGATGGAATCCCAGTGGAACTGATGCAGAGTTTGAGTCTATGCATCAGAACACTGACTGGAGGGTAAGTAAGGATTTTTGTAGAGAAAATACAATGGTTCAAGGGAGAACACTAGATTTGTTTATAGGTAAACTGATGACTCAAGGGTTTTCTTTAGACTAGGTAATAGGAGATGATCACTGCTAGCTATGAGTGATGTTTCTTGCTGGGAGCTCACAATGCAGTTAGGGAGCTTCAGTATTTTGGATATCAATCAAGGACTCATTACTAGAACTGGTCTGATACTGCTGAGCTGGGTATGTGCAAATGTAGGTTCAATAACATCTGAAGCAGAGATCCCCCATGATGCAGTGTGTCCCTGCTCTCCTGGTCCCAGAGTTCAGTGTGGTTCTCTGTTCTCCATTTGGTATGCTAATGAGATGAATCCCTGTCCCATCTTTCATGCAGATGCAGCTAGGGGAGTTGTCTCTGTTCTCCACTATGTATACAAATGGAGATGTCTTAATGTTGTCACCCTTGTCAGGAGGGGTCTAGGTGTGTCTCCCAATACCCTTCATTGCTCTCTGCAAGCCTTTTCTCTGATTGGTTTTGGTTCAAGCAGAGACTGGTGGGAGGGGGGTGTCTTTCATGAGTCAGACAATCTACATACTGTACCCTGGTTCCCCAAGAACACAGAGCTGACTGGTATCAAGAGAATTATCCACAATGACTCCAAGATCTCTTTCTTGAGTGGTAACAGCTGATTTAGACCTCCCCCCCATTTTGTATGTATAGTTGGGATTATATTTTCTAAAGTGTGTTAGTTTACACATATCAACACTGAATTTTATCTGCCATTTTGTTGCCCAATCATTCAATTTAGTGAGATCCCTTTGTAAGTCTTGGGTCTGTTTTGGACTCAGCTATCTTGAATAATTTTGTAACATCTGCAAATTTTTCTACCTCACTGTTTACCCTTTTTCCAGATCATTTATAAATATATTGTACAGATCTATAGCCAAGACTTCTCTTGGTGAGAGAGACAAGCTTTCGAGCTTACTCAAAGCTCTTCTTCAGGTGACCTGAAGAAGAGTTCTGTATGGATCCAAAGTTTGTCTCTCTCACCCACAGAAGTTAGTCCAATAAAAGATATGACCTCACCCCCCTTGTCTCTCTAATATCCTGGGACCAACATGGCTACAACTACACTATGTATCGTATTAGGTGCTTTTGAAAATTGTAATGGTTATCTTCAGAAAGGGCTGAGTACCCATCTTCTGAAGATCAGACCACTTTAAAAAGTCTCAAGGTGGGCACTCAAAAATGGACACTTCCAAGATCACTAGTCACTCTTGAAAATCTTAGCATGTCTCTCTCTTTCTTTCCACTTCTCCTTCCCCACGCCTTACCCAAACTGGGAACCTGTCCTTGAGATTTCAAGTTTAAGGAGCAATGAATTAATTTTAACCCAACAATCAATTGATTGGATACGTATTCTATAACAATGCAGCTGAGGACACCCTTTCTGGGGCTAGAGAGGTTAAACTGACCTCATATTTTAAAATAACCCACATTTCAATAAGGACAAGTTGCCTGACCTTTGCTATTGAGATTAAGTTTATCTCATTTGTTAGCAAGCCTGTCTAGAGAATAATTACCCGAGCCAAAATTCATTTCTTCTTTTCTTTTTTTTAAAATGTTCCTCTGTATTGTATATTGGAGTATAATAAAAGAACCTAAAGCCCCCAAAGGATTTGCAAACAAAGGGTGTAAACTGGGGGGTAGGGGGGTGGAGCTAGCATTGTGATCAATCAATTATTGTAAACAACTTATAACAAATATGAATAGGGATTTTTGGGTTTAGTTTTCCAGACTCATGAACAGCTATTTATTTGAACAGCCTTGAGATAATCAGGTTAGCGTGAAATCCACTGTAGTAAATGAGATGAGAGAAACGTGCTTCTCTAAAGTCTGGTCTGCGCTAGGAAAACTACCAGTTGTTGATGATGGGGACCTATGCTGGGGAAATTTCCCCCAAACTCTAACTGGTTTTAAACTGGTTCAGCTCACTCGACTTTCCACTGCATATCATTGGAGGTGCTTGTAGGGTATGTCAAGCTACATGCTGCAGGGAAAAGCCTGCTGCGTCCACACTATGTGGCGTGTAGCTACATAGAGCAGAGAAAGGCTCTGGTAGGGGAAGACAGCAAGGAAAAGCTTCAGCAACTCCCTGCTGCCAGAGTCTTTTCCTGGTGCTAGAGTCTTTCTCTGCGGCAGGCAAGAGTCCAGGGAAAGACTCTGGCAATAGGGAGAGGGTGGGGCGCCACCACAACTTCACAGCTGTCGCTGGATTAAAGCTAACACAGGTATGCATATCCAGCCCCCACATTACAATCACCACTTAACTTCGCAGTAAAGACGTACCCGTAGACAGGCCTTGGGTGTCAACGCTGAATGAAATTGAAATGAGGATGGACACAATCTTAGTGCAAACAGTGGCGCTGGAAGACTTTTTGCAGTGGGGGTGCTGAAAGCCAGGGGTCCCCAAACTTTTTACTTCACACACCCCTTTACTCCTGTCCATGCCCCCTCTTCTCAGAGCTGGGGCCAGGACTGGGCTGTGGCTCCAGGGGGTGGGGAGGACGGGAGTAAAGGAACTGAGGCTGGGACCACAGCTGGGGGTGGGAGGGCCAGGAGTGCAGCCCCAAGCGGGGGCTGGCAGCAGCCGGGACCCCAGGTGCCAGACATGTGGCGGCTGGGACCCTGGACATAGGGACAGGAATGGAGCTCCAGGCACAGGGCTGGCAGCAGCCGGGACCCGAGTGCGGGACAAGTGGCGGCCAGGACCCTGGGCATGGGGACAGGAGTGGAGCTCCAGGCACAGGGCTGGCAGCAGCCTGGACCCTGGGTGTGGGCCAGGAGCAGAGCCTCAGGCGTAGGGCCAGCAGTGCTGGGACCCTGGGCGTGAGACTGGCGGCCAGGACCCTGCACAAAATCTGTGGGTGCTACAGCACCCCACACACACCCCCTAGTTCCCACACCTAGGAGTGCAAGACTAGAGCAGGCTTTAACCATGGTTTCAGAAATCTGTCCTAGTCTACACTTGCAGTTCGACTGATTCACTAGGATTTGTACCTATCACAATTTAAAACACTATCTGTCAGATCCTGGTGTTCTTACACTGCCCTTTCTCAGGCAGAAGCGGCGTTGGGCCATTGGCTTCATTTGGCACTGTTGTCTCGCAGGACTCTGCCCATTGGGTAATGAAGCCAAATCTCCTAGGGAGTGGCACACACATGCAAGGTCCCTGAGTGCAGGATGTTGTAATTGGATCTCAAATTGGCTGGGAGGCTCATTAAAGCTCCTGCAGCCTGGCAAAATCCTGGTGACTCAAAATCCACATTTTGTCCTCCACCCACACGCAGTAGTGGGAGGGAGTTTAGTGTCAGAATCAGAGACCAGGCCTGGTCAAATACCATAGGCCCTGGAATACTCGTCCTTCCAGCGAGAGTGAGTGATAAATTACACCCACGAGACAGCCTGTTTCTGATAGCCTACCAATAACGTATGCAGGCCGGGCTGGAACATCTTGCTTCACAGTCCTTTTGGGGGATCCTCTCTCACAAAAGAGACAACCATGCATAAATATTAGCAGCATTTCTTATCTACCAAGCACTCTTGGTGGTCTCACCGCTGCTCAGTGCAACATGGCCCCTGACCATAGGGACTCATTACCTGAATTACACAGAGGGCCAGATGCCCTGAAGCTGGCTGGAGAAGGTGTAAATGGATCCCTGTGTAACACCGACAGACCCTGGTCATGAGTGGGTGGGATTGAACCTGAGACCTCTGAAGCTAAATGCATGACCCTTTACTGCTTAAGCTAAAAGCCATACTCCTCTTAGCTCAGGCTGTAGAGTAGACTCATTAATCTCTCTCTAAGTGGTCTTGGTGCCACTAGATGGGAGAGAACACAAAGGCACCCATGAGAGGAGAGGGTTCTCTGGCTATTGTTTTGTGCAGGTTTGTGTGTCTGAGAGAAACAGCAAAAAGAGAAAAGGCAGCAAGAAGGCAACAGACAAAGCCTGAACTAGAACTGGGAGCGTGGCCTTGAGAAAAACCTAGAGAGACAGAGCCTTTGGAGCTGAAAGAGGCTTCGAGCTGTGAGAAAAACAGCTGGCTCTTGTGATTTGATTTGTCCTGTGTTCAGGGAAACAGGACTTTGTACATAAACAGGATTGCATCAACAATACCTGGCCGTATCGTCAATTTCCTCTTGTAACTGGAACAGCATGCCAGAGCCTAGGTTTTTAACTAACTGCTCGGGTCAAAAGGGGTAACACAAAGTTTACCCCAGCAGATGCTAACTGGATTAATATAGCCCAGACAATGCTGCTCAGACATATGCTGTGATAAACCAGCTGAACAAAGAAAGCTCTTGTCACAGACAGTGAAGAGTTGTGGATTTCTTTAGTGGGTCATCCCTGAAGCGTTTAATGGAAGCTGTGAGGTTTAAGGAGGGATTCGGAAGAACCAAATTTGGTCAGTAGAGCTGGTTGGAAAATGGAGTTGTTTTCTGTGGAAATTTGTGACTTTTCATTGAAAAATTGAAAATTTTTGGCTGAAAATCAAAAAATTGGGGTTTTAAGTTTTTTGATTTTCTGACAAAAAAATTAGAGGGAAGCAGAAACGTACTGCACAAATTTACATGTAGTCAACCCCACAATTTTCCATAGAGAAAACTTTTGATAGAAAAATTTTCCTAGCCCTAATGGTCATCCAGTAAACAAGGAGACTTCCCAGCATAAGGAGCAACAGAGGTGAGAATGGAAGATGGAAAAAGAAGAGACTAATTAGGCTGGTGGCTTAGGGAGAATGACAGAAATCCTCAGGGGCCGTAGGAAGAGATGAGATCAGAGATGGACTAAGGAGCAGCGCTGTGCAAACCTCTAAGAGTGACAAATGGAAGCCTGGATTTGATGCACAAACCAGGCAAAGACCAGCCAAGGAAGGATGATTCCAAGCAGTGAGGAGGATTTTCACAGTAGCTTTTTGGATGGACCGATCATGCAACAGTTCAGCATGGAGGCTGCTGGTCACCTCACAAATTATGCAGCTTTTTAGAGACACTAATATGCAGATCTGAGTGCAGTGATTATCCTTAAGTAGCCAACTGGCAGTGGGTGGGTGGGGAAGGGGGAGTCTAGGGATGGCTTGTTGCGGTTTCTTTTCCCCTGCTTTTATGGTAGCACAGAGCTTTATCACCTCCGCTGCCATAACGGATCTAGTGGCAACCAGCTCTTTTTTCATAAGCTCAGCCCGGATATGGAGACAAAGGCCAGTGATCAAGCCTGGATCTGAAACAAAGTTTTTTCAAGTTTGGAGCTGGGGTTTTGGTTCAGACTCATCTGTATCTTCATTGACCTATTGGAGGATGGTCACTGCTTTTTAATACAATTGTGAGATCCAGGGGTAACCCTGGATTGCAACACAAGTTGCCGTTACACTGATGCTGCCAAGCATTACAACTGGGTGATATGTGTAGCTGTTGGACCATAGCCATTGCTCTTTGTGACCATAGGCGGCAGGTTATATATGTTTGCGGTGCTCGAGCACCAGCAATATTTGGAGCTGGGTCTCTCCCCCGGCCCTGCCTGGATCGGGCCCGGCCCCCGCGGGTCTCCCCCCACCGCCCCGCCGCGTCCCTGCCTGCTCCTGCTGGCAGAGCAGAACTGCTGTCTGCTGCCCCAGGGTCCTAGTGCCTGCCATCCCCTACTGGCAAGGCAGGCTGCCCTTACCCTGCCCTTCGGCCCTAGCCCTGAGCCTCTCCACCACCCCAAACCCCTCAGCCCCCCACACCCTAATCCTCTGCCTCAGCCCTGAGCCTCCCCACATCATGAATCCCTCATCCACAGCCCTCACCCCACACCTCAACCCTCTGCCCCAGCCCTGAGCCCCTCCGCAGCATGAAACCCTCATCCTCAGCCCCAGCCCTCATCCCCCCACACCCTAATCTTCTTGCCCAGCCCTGAGCCCCCCCACATCATGAACCCCTCTTCCTCAACCCCAACCCTCATCCCCAAGCACCCTGATCCTCTGCCCCAGCCCTGAGCCCCCCCACATCATGAACCCCTCATCCTCAGCCCCACAGCCCTCACCCCACACCCCAACCCTCTGCCCTAGCCCTGAGCCGCATCATGAATCCCTCATCCTCAGCCCCACAGCCCTCACCCCTGCACTCCCTCCTATCCCCAAACTCCCTCCCAGAGCATGCAACCCCTCTCAGATCGTGCACTACCTCCCCTTTCCCACACATCCCTTCCCACCCCCAAACTCCCTCCCAGAGCCTGCACCCCTCCTCCCTTCCTACACCCCCACCCCCAGCCCAGAGCCTGCACCCACACTCCATCCCAAAGCCTGCACCCCTCACCCCCTCCTGCACACCCACCCCCTGCCCCAGCCCGGAGCCTGCACCCAGCACCCAAACTCCATCCCAAAGCCTGCACCCTGCACCCCTCCTGCACCCTAATCCCCAGCCCAGGACCTGCACCCCAGACCTCCTCCCCCAACCACCCCCAGAGCCTTAGGCAGGTGGGGGCGGAGTTTGGGGGGGCGGGTTCTGGGCACCACCAAAATTTCTACAAACTTGCCATCCATGTTTGTGACAATATGTTGGGAAGAGCAAATGAAAATCCCTACGTCTCACACAGCACCGCACTCAGATGTCAAAATAACTTCCCAGCTGCCCTGCTCTTTCTAATGTGTTTCCAGAGTTCTAGTCCAGGGGTTCTCAAACTTCATTGCACTGCGAACCCCTTCTGGCAGCAAAAATTGCTACATGACTCCAGGAGGGGGGACCGAAGCCTGAGCCCACCTGAGCCCTGCTGCCCTGGGCATGGGAGGCCAAGCCAAAGCCTGAACCCCACCACCCTTGGTGGGAAGGGTCAAAGCTGAAACCAAAAAGCTTCAACCCCAGGTGTGGGGGCCTGTAGCCTGAGCCCCACCACCCAGGGCCGAAGCCAAAGCCAGAGCCCTGCCTCCTAGGGCTGAAGCCCTCGAGTTTCAGCCCCAGGCAGTGGGGCTCGGGCTTCAGCTTTGGTACCGGGCAGTGGGACTCGGGCTTTGGCCCCAGGCCCCAGCAAGTCTAAAGCCAGCCCTGGTGACCCCATTAAAATGGGCTCATGACCCACTTTAGGGTCCTGATCCACAGTTTGAGAACCGCTGCTCTAGCTGGTTTGAATCATTTGACCTTTTCTCTGACAACCAGCAGACAAAATCTCTCTGCACTTTTCTCCCCCATTTCTTTAGTTTTACAGACGCTGCTTTGTATTTTGTTACATCTGCAATTCCACGTCTTTGTCAAAAATAACCTACCCCACTTTGCAAACTTAGGTCAGCAGCTGAGGGCAATTTATCACTGACCATTGCTCAGTCATATGTTAATGTTTGAGCAAGGCCATAAAAGAATGACATCATATTACCTCTGACCAACTTTCAAGGCAATGAATCTTTACAAAGCCCAAGCACTGATTATTGACAAGCTACATTCTCTCCTGACAGGGCCACAGAGAACATCTCCAACATGAGCTTCAATGGAAAGTTTGAACTCCAGTCCCAAGAAAATTTCGAGCCTTTCATGAAAGCCCTTTGTAAGTATCAGATACATGTAACTATGTTTAGTGTGTATTGCCTCTGTCCATATGTAGAGTCCAACATTGGTTAAATGAGTCTATTTCGTGCAGGCATTCAGGATTTAGATGAAAATAATTTTAATTTCTAATATTGAATTTTACTGTCCTTAATTTTTATACATGTGGTCTGATGCATTCATGAAAAGAACACATGATGGAATGAATCTCTATGATTGACATGCAGGAACCATTGCATAAAATTCTCTGCTGTATTATGCAGGAAATCAGCCTAAAATACCATAATGGTCCCTTCTGCCCTAAGAGTCTGCGGGCCAGATCCTCAGCTACTGCAGACCGGTGTGAATTTCCACCTAAGTCAGTGGAGGTATGCCAGTTTACACTGGCTGAGGAGCTGGTCCTAGGAATCTATTAAATGAATCTGTTGATTTTGCCTTGACTCTGCTAATCTGTCACTCTGTTCATTTTGTATGGAACCTCTGATTCAACTGCTTGTCAAAAACTAGGTAAAATGGGCCACTTATTTAGGTGCCTGAAGTTAGATTTAGGTGCCTTTTAGACACTCAAGTTTGAAAAATGTTGGCTTACATTTTCAATAATTTTCTGGCCAGGGATTGCATTTTCTCCAGTCTCTCTACATCTCCCACAAAAATTCCTGTCTTCTCCTCTCCTCCATCCACTTTCTTTTGAACTTTTCTTTCCACTTAGACTTTCAAGGTGAGGGCAGGGGTGGCATTTCTTCCTCTTTCTAACCAGCCATGTAGGACAGGGGACAAGTCCTGGCGTTGGAGACTTTCCCCAGACTAGACTATGAATGACATTGTTCATTGCACTCAAACAGCAGCCAACTGCATGGCCCTATGTTAACTTAGGAAGTGTCCCTCAGAGTGAGGCCACTGTGCACCAGCCAAGGAGCCCTCTCAGCCATGGATTTCACAGCCCCGAAAGCTGGCTCTGTTTGTGTGGCTTCCCCATCTGCCCTGGAAGTAGAGCTCCTGAGAACGCTCGCTAAGCCTAGGCTTATATTTCTGGCCAGGTCTTTCTGACGAATTGATCGAAAAGGGCAAGGACGTCAAGAGCATCTCAGAAATTGTACAGAATGGCAAAAAGTTCAAGGTCACCGTGACAACCGGCAGCAAAGTGCTGACCAATGAGTTCACTATTGGAGAGGAGGCCGAGCTGGAGACCCCAACTGGAGAGAAGGTCAAGGTAGGTGCCCGGTCCTCCCTTCGTGTAGGGCTGTGGGTTGCTGAGCATCTCCTGTGGGGTGCTGAGTGCCCTGAGAGTGCTCAGTCCCCTGGAAGGGGCCCTCTGCACCTTGCAGGATCCTGCCCTGACACTCCGTCCCAGCTACACTATCCCACAGAAAGGGCTGAACTGACATTGCCCCCAGTACAAGGCAGTTGATTTCTAGTGGACTTGTAGCACTTGATTTCCTTTTCATCTAACCCAGCGGTGCCCCAGATTTGCTCAACTAACAGCCACGCCATCAGCTTGGCCCTGGAGATCTGCAAGATGCATCAATGCCTGTAACTGCTGCTGGGCTAAATTCTCTGCTTGTTTAAAGGTGTGCAGCTCTTCTAACTTCAGTGGGATTGCACCCATTTACACTGGCAAAGAATTTGGTGCCTGGTGTGTAAGAGGGATGTGTGGCCGTCAATGATTAGAGCTCCCAGCATACGCATGGATCAAAGTGGAGCACTGCATGCTGGGAGCTGTAGTTGCTGTGGCCTGAATCCCAGGTAGTGAAGTTTAGGTGGCCATGGATTGTATTGTGTAACTTCATGGATTGATCTTGGCTCACAGCTTGGCCATGTGTGATTTATTGTAGTGAAGGGGAAGTAAGGCTCCAAACTGTAGCTAAAGGAAGCATTGCATAATGGAGAGGATGTCTGGCCACTTGAGTGCCATGCCTTGTCCTGTTTTGGACAGGAGCAGAGGTTCTAGACAGGAGACCAGGTTCACTCGGCCCAGGTCAACAGACTCCAGTTCACTGGGCTCACGCCACAGTGCTAAAAGCTGTGTAAACATTGCAGCTCGGGCTGGAGCTCAGGCTCTGAAACCTGCAGCTTAAGAGCACCATCTATCACAGCTATTCTTAGCACTGCGGCATGAGCCAGAGTCTGTCGTTCTGGGCGCGGCGCTCACTGCCATGGGCTGCCATTGGCTGTGTGTCAGCAAAGTTTCAAAAGTGACCTCAGATGTTGGGGTGCCTCTCTTGCTGAGTGCCCTATTTTAGAACTCCAGGGCTTAACTCCCACAGGCGCAAAGCACTTTGCATTGACTTCGGTTGGAGGTGTGGCTGCTCACTGTTACCAAATTCCTACTTAAACTCATCACTCGGCACCTCTGATAATCAGGTCTTGGATGTCTAAAGTTAGATGCCCTAAACTATAGGCCAACCCTGAAAATGCGGGCTGTAACCTCTCTTTGCCTCAGTTTCCCCATGTGTAACATGTTTGAGAGCCACAGATGAACAATTCTGTAAAAGTGCTAAATACTGTTCTTCCAGACTAGTCAGCTGAATCAAGTTTGACATCATGTAGTCTGTTACATTACAAAAGAGACACTGAGTTCCATTTTATTTTTATAAAAGGGGATGATGAAATGTGGCAGGGGATGTACAGGCATAAAACAAAAACCTGCCCTCTTAAAGAAGGATTATGCGCAAGCTCTTTGGCTGCTCTGACTGCTCCTTCCTCTGCCCTTGTTTGCATGTGGAATTAGGGTTCACAGCTCTTAAAACTGGATGGTTCCTGTTCCTGGAAGGGAAAGGACAGATACAATGGTTCACTTAAAACCCCAGCATTGGCAATTCCTGCCCCTCACTGTCTCGATCTCATCAGCAGGTGGCTTTCTAGATCTTTTGAAGGCTGGAGGAATTCCTCAGTCACCTGAAATAGCACTGCAATGCTACATACCTAGAGGTCACTGAGATCCCACATGTGTTGTACTGGGGATAGCATCATGAACTGCTGGAGCAAACCACAGGCCACCAGCACTTGAGCTAAAGGAGAATCCTCTGCAAGTGTGGCTATAAGAGTTTTACCTGCTGTATAACAGCCACTAGGGAGCATGTAGGTTGATACTATTTGTATTATCATACTGCCTAGGAGCCCCAGTCATGGACCAGGACCCCACTGTGCTAGGTGCTGTACAAACGTGGAACAAAAGGACATTCCCTGCCCCAAAGAGTTTACAATCTAAGGAGGTAGACAAATAAATAATGTTTTCCTATTGAAAGCCTTTTACTTATGTAATTTCAGTTAGCAGCGATGTTAAACCACTTAGGACTCGTCTACACGGGAACATCCAGGAAAGTTAGTCTGAAGGAACTAAAGGTGTGAATTGGAAATGGATTAGTTACACCGCATTAAACTCCCGTGTGAGCACCCTCATTCAAAATTATAGTGGCCTTAATTTGGTTTAGTAACTAAATGGAATTAAGGCCACTTTTAATTCTGAATAACAGCATCCACCCAGAGATTTAATGTGATTTAACTAATCCACTTCAAATTCACACCTTTAGTTAATCTGGAGTCTTACACTTGCCTAATATATCAAATAATTAGACACATGAGTGTGCAAATTAGTCTTTATTCCACAGGCAGTAACGTTCATGTCTCTCTTCCCCCCACCCCCTCTCTATCAGGCTGTTGTTCAAATGGAAGGTGACAATAAATTGGTCACGAACTTGGGCAAAATCAAATCCGTCACTGAAATAAAGGGAGACATAGTCACCAACGTAAGTATATGAGGTTATATATAACATTAGAAAAACGTCATCCCTTACAGCATGAGGCTATGGTGGGAGTTTCCAATGGAGACCAGCAAGTAGCTATCAGCATAGAATACGCACCCAGAGTACTGGTATACATGGGCTAGAACTTCCCCAGGTATAAATTGGCATAATTCTACCAAGTTTAGTGGAGCTATGCTGATTCCCATCTAAGGATCTGGCCTATTAGGTAGTAATGTCTGAGAATCAGTTCTTTTAAATATATCATGTACAAGCGTGTGCGTAATTTGGCCTTTTGTTAATGATCAACGTCTACCTCCGGTGCTTAAGTTTGGCTGGTCAATCAAGTGGCCATTTTAGGCCATTTTCAATGAGAATGTGCAGTACGCTACATGCTGTACACCCTTAATTATCCAACAGGCATTGGGGCCACTGAAAAGTGTGAATAATTAAGGTTTCAGGTAAGTGAAGAATGTTTTCACTGTCATTATGGTAGATGTTGTGGGGCATGACTCTGCGACGGAAAAAAACAAGAGGGGGCTCAGCTAACTGGTTTCAAATAAGCAAGGTCACACTGGACACACACGTTTTTGAGTATTTATTAATATAGTTAAAGGATTAGCAGTGCAATTTAAAGGAGATACAGTTGGTTGACCTTGGGTCCCACTCTGAAGTGTGGGTTTCTGGTCTGCGGGATCAGGGCCTTGATATGTGTAATATTTGCAGGCTACTTCGGTGAAAGACTAATGCTTTGTGCTTTTTATTTGGTTTTTAGACATTGACCGTGGGAGACATCAACTATACGCGAATCAGCAAGAGAATCTAGCTACCCTGTGCATTTCCTATACTGTGTAAAGTGTGCCCAGTAAAGTACAGTTTGTATTAAAGCACCTTTGTTGTTATTATTATTATTACTCATTATTATTAGCATCCTCCTTGTCATTTGGTGGCAATGTTGTGATTCACAGATGCCTATTGTAAGAGCTGTATTGGCCGCAGTTTCTGTCCATTTTCCGAGTGAACAGCTATCCATGTCACAAAAGCCACCACCACGACTGGCACAAACTGGCTAGCAAGCTCTACACAGAGGGCCCAGTATGAATGGGCTATAGCAAGTGTACTACCCTCTGTGCCACAGAAGTGGTTCCTCCGGGTCAGCGTTGACACCCATTGCTGCGGCCCATGCTATATTTGTTCTGTTGCTAAACACAGGCATCCCCTTGTTGGTTCATATTCAATTTGTGAGCCACCAGAACCCTCAGATACTGCAGTACTACCACCTAGCCAGATAGTCCCATTTTGTACTTGTGCAGCTGATTTTTTTCCTTCCTAAGGACTTTGCATTTGTCTTTATTGAATTTCATCTGGTTGATTGCAGACCAATTCTCCCATTCATCTAGGTCAGTTTGAATTTTAAGCCTGTCCTTCAAAGTGCTTGCAAAACTGCTCCTGGCTTGGTGTCATCCATTAATGTTATGTGTCTTCCCCACTGCACCAGCCAAGTCATTAAGGAAAATATTTAATAATACCGGACCCAAGACAGACCTCCCTGTAGATCCTTACTAGATCCATCCTCCCAGTTTGACAGTGAACCACTGATAACTACTCTTTGACTATGCTTTTTTCAATCAGTGGTGCACCCATCTTAGAGTAATTTCCTCTAGACCTCACTGCCCTGGCTTGCTTATCAGAATGGCATGTGGGACTGTGTCAAAAGCCTCACTAAAATCAAGATACATCTAGTCTACTGCTTCCTTCTTAACCAGTAGGCCAGTAATGCTGTCAAAGAAGAAAATTAGGCTGGTTTGGTATCATTTGTTCTGGACAAATCCATGTTGGCTATTACGTATCACCCTATTATCCTTTAGGTGCTTACAGACTGGTTGTTGAATAATTTATTCCAGTAGCTTTCCAGGTATCAAATGTCCCATTAAGATGATATTTCCAAACATTTATACAGTTGAACACAGCTTCAGGAAGATGAAACCAATGTCTCTCTCTCTCTCTCTCTCTCTCTCTCTCTCACACACACACACACACACACACACACACACACACACACACACACACTTCAAACCTCACTGGGTTGTTAAAGGCCTGACCCATCTTAATGTGCACATCTTCCACAACCCTCTCCCCTCACTAGTCCTTTGCATCCACCAGCGGGGCATGCCCCATACTTTGGGAAACACTATGGTAGATCTTTATAATACAATGTTCCCTCTTCCTGCCTTTCATGTGATGGGCATTCAAACAGTGAACAGTTTTGGCATTTAAAGTATCTCCACTGGCCTCTGAGTTTACACCCATTGACATGAATTCAGACATTCAGAGCCATAGTTTCAGGCTCTCTGCAGGAGAGTCTGGAATTTATTTTTAAAACTTAATTACTTTGCAGAAGAATTTTATCAAATTTACTTGCAAGTGTCAGGTTGGGGATTCCCAGGGTTGGGGAAGGGGTCCCAGCCCCACGCACACACCAACCCTCCCTCCTAGGTGCAACAGAGTTAAACTCCTGGAAAAAGTACCACTCTTAATGATAGAACAACTCATTCCACATGCCAGGCAAACCTAGGAGCAAACCCAGGCGAAGACCTCTAGGTGGAGTTACAGACTCTTTGCCGCCAGTACGCCATAAGAATCAGCCCAGGGACAGAACTCTAGCAGGGGTTTCACAGCGTCCCTTGCCCTGGTATACCATACAGCATGCTGCCCCCATGCTTAGCTAGCATGCACCATGCACTCAGAATGGTGAGTCCTGCTGCATGGGCTCAGCTGTCCGGGCAGCTGTTTGGTGCCTGCCTGCCCTTTGTTCTGTGCGGCTGGTTCTGCTCCTCCTGGGGCAGCTGCTTCTTCTTTCTTCTCCTCCTTCCAAACTTCCTGGGCTTGCATCCCTCCCTGCCCCCTGTCCCCTGAGCCCCCCCACCAATCTCTTATTAGCTCAAACCCTCCCAGATGGCCAGTAGCCAGTTCTGTGTCCTTGTTTTGCAGCGGCACTAGGATGACCAGATAGCAGGTGTGACAAATCAGGATAGGGGGTGGGAGGTAATAGGCACCTGTATAAGACAAAGCCTCAAATATGCGGACTGTCCCCAATAAATCGGGACATCTGGTCACCCTAAGCTGCACTCCCCCCAGTTTGGTGGGAGGGGCTCTACCCACACAAGATTCATCTACCCACACAAGATTGGCAGAGGCCCTGGAGGTTTTTCGCCTTCCCCTGCAGCGTGGGGCATGGGTCACTTACTGGTGGATTCTCTGCAGCTTGAGGTCTTCAAACCACAATTTGAAGACTTCAATAACTCAGGCATAGGTTAGGGGTTTGTTATAGAAGTGGATGGGTAGGGTTCTGTGGCCTGCTTTGTGCAGGGGGTCGGACTAGATGATCACATTGGTCCCTTCTGACCCTAGAATCTATGAATGTATGTCAAGTATCAGAGGGGTAGCCGTGTTAGTCTGGATCTGTAAAAGCAGCAAAGAATCCTGTGGCACCTTATAGACTAACAGACGTTTTGGAGCATGAGCTTTCGTGGGTGAATATCCACTTCTTCAGATGCATGAATCTTCTCTGGTCCAGCTTTTTGATTTTTAGTGTCCATTGTCAGCTCTTTTGTCTAACTGACTCATCTGCTCTGACACTAGCTCACTGCAGCTGTAGCTCTGAGAAGTTGGATTGTTTTTTCCTCTCTCTTTTTTGTTCTTTTCCTTCATAGACTACTTAGCACTTTTAATCCTCAGCATCTTGTACAGATATTAGCTGGCTAATCATCATGACTCCCTCATCCAGTGATGAATATCATCTCCCTTGCACAGATAGAGCAGTTGTGAGTGATTTGTCCAAGGCGGCAAAGAAAACCTGTGGCAGACCCAGGATTTGGGCTCAGGAGTTCGTGGCCCCTAGTTCTGGGGTATTAGCTCGTGCCTTTGTCTCAAAGCTGTGCCTGGCTCATGTTTCATATATACTTTCAAACAAATGGAGAATCATTTCTTTCCCCTCCCTTTTGCCATGGGGAAAAATCACGATGCGTGTTTGATGAAATGTGACTTTTTGATGAGTCTGCTGGTGGGCAGAATTTGTTTCCACAGCCCTAACAACAATACCAGTTGGTTTCAGGGAAACTCTTGTGATCTCCTATGCCAGTTGAGACAGGCGCTTATATGTGTCAGCCCATCAACATAAGAACAGCCATACTGGGTCAGACCAAAGGTCCGTCTAGCCCAGTATCCTGTCGTCCAACAGTAGCCATTGCCAGGTGCTTCAGAGGGAATGAACAGAACAGATAATCATCAAGTGATCCATACCCTGTCGCCCATTCCCAGCTTCTGGCAAACAGAGGCTAGGGACACCATCCTTGCACATCCTGACTAATAGCCATTTATGGACCTATCCTCCATGAATTTATCTAGTTCTTTTTTGAACCCTGTTATAGTCTTGGCCTTCACAACATCCTCTGGCAAGGAGTTCCACAGGTTGACTGTGCATTTTGTGGGAAAAAAACTTCCTTTTGTTTGTTTTAAACCTGCTGCCTATTAATTTCATTTGGTGACTAGTGTTATGAAAAGGACTAAATAACACTTCCTTATTTACTTTCTCCACACCAGTCGTGATTTTATAGACTTCAATCATATCCCACCTTAGTCGTCTCTTTTCCAAGCTGAAAAGTCCCAGTCTTATTCATCTCTCCTCATACGGAAGCTGTTCCATACCCCTACTCATTTTTGTTGCCTTTGACTGAACCTTTTCCAATGCCAATATATCTTTTTTGAGATAGGGCTACCACATCTGCATGCAGTATTCAAGATGTGGGTGTATCATAGAGGCAGAGCTGTCCCTAAGGTATGGGAAAATGGGGTGACCACCTCAGACTTAGTGCTCTGCGGGGTCCTGTGCTTTGTTAGGAGGTGAGGAGCCCCTCTACCAACCTCCCCCACCCCCAAGCACCTCCTGCTCGCTGCCAGCCCCGCCAATCAGCACCTCTCCCTCCCTCCCAGCACTTACCGCTGATCAGTTGTGTTGCGGCATCTGGAGGCACTGGTGCGGGGGGGGGGGAGCGAGGGCACAGTGTGCTCTGGAGAGGGAGAGGAACTGGGCGGGGAAGATACAGGGTGGGGGTGGGGACTTGAAGGAAGGGGTGGAGTGGTCGTGGGGCCTGGACAGAGCCCGGGGGAGCACGCTGGAAACTTGACACCTATGTCCTGGGCCCCATAGGGACAGCCCTGCATGGAGGTATATAGAGGCAATATGATATTATCTGTCTCCCTTTCTTAATGATTCCCAACGTTCTGTTCACCCAGCTATGTGGGGATAGAGAATGATGTGTAACAAGCAATCAGCGGAGACGTGTGCGGACAGAGACCAAGGTCATCAGCCACTGGCAGGCACAGGCAGTAAAGAAGCGGAAAAAGTTACCACAGTCAGTCACAAAACTCCAGAAGTAACACTGTCACTCAGCTCGGCCAGTATGCTGCATAGCGACTAGATGTGATAGCCAGGCCAGCCAGAGGGCAGCAGAACACAGGAACACAACCTAAACTATCCCATATGGATGGGCAGCTTTGGGCTAAAAGGAAACACTTGGGCATGCCCATTACAGTTGGCCATGTGGAGAACAAGATGATTTCCAAAATGGTATGTTGTCCCCTTCCTCTATCCAGTATTATGGCCCCCCTGCCATGACCCTGCAGCAACTTCTGTCTCACACACCCAAGTCTTCAGCTCCATGGCATCCGCTCTGATTCCTCCTTCACTCCCATTAGCACAGCAGTAAGGAGCAGTGGCAGATTAACAAATTTGGTGCCCCTAGGCCATCAAAAAATTGCCACGCCCCGCCAGCTCACCTCTGCTCCCCCATTCCCTGCCCCCACCCCCCCAAGAGTCACTTCCAGCACCCGCCAGCTCCAGCTCACCTGTGCTCTGTCTCCTCCAATCGTGCTGCTACTCTCTTCTTCCTCTCTCCCAGCGCTTTCGCGAGGCAAGCCTGGGAGGGAGGTGGAAGCAAGGAAGCAAGGCATGCCTGGGGGAGGAGGCGGGCCAGAGATTTGAGGAAGGAGCGGAGTTGGAGAGGGCTCACGAGCAAATTTGCCACCCTAGGCTTAGGCCTTGTTGGCCTAGGCGATAATACACCGCCGGTAAGGAGAAAGGAGCACTTTCCTAACTGGAAGCTTCTGAGCAGGTGGGTGTCATGACCCTCCTAGGACCTAATTTTCCACACACTGAAATCAATAGCAAAACTCACACTAACTTTAGTGGGCACAGGATCAGGTCTTTAACTTGTATGACTGAGACCAGAGAGTCAAATGTTGTAGTCATCTGTAAAGGACTGGGCAGCTTTATGTATGCAGTGTGGTAGCCGTGTTGGTGCCAGGATATTAGAGAGACAAGGTGAGTGAGGTAATCCAATGAACTAAATGCCACAATAACAGCTAGGTGGGTGAAACCAGATAATCACTAAGCTCTCGAATGAACTCACACCCGAAAATGAGAAAAGACAAACGTACCACACTGCCTGTGGGTGAACACTTTTCACAGAGTGATTGCTCCATATCTGACCGATCAGTCCTCATCCTCAAAGGAAACCTCCACAACATTTTCAAAAGATGAGCCTGGGACCTTAAATTCATAACTTTGCTAGACACTGAAAATCATGGACTGAACAGAGATGCTGGATTTATGTCTTATTACGACAATCTATAACCCACTAACAACCCTCCACTCCAGCTGCCTGCCCCTCCTCTTCCTCCCCCTGTGATTGGAGGGCTATTACAACCCCCCACCTCCCCCCAGATGCCTTCCTCTCCTCTTACTCTCCCCCCGCCATTGGAGGACTGTTAACAGGCCACTTCACCTTGAATGGGCCCTTGAAATATGTAACTACTTTTGCTAAACAATCCAGTCCATCTTGTATGTAGCTATGACACGCTGAGGTCTGGTCTACACTACAGATGTATATCGATATAACTATATCGCTCGGGGTGTGAAAAATCCACACCTCTGGGCGACGTAGTTATACCAACCTAAACCATGCAGAAAGCGATGTGTTGAGAGGAGAGCTTCTCCCACCGACATAGCTACCGCTTTTTGGGGCAGTGGATTAACTACACTGACAGGCAAACTCTCTCCCGTCGGCTTAGAGCATCTTTACTAAAGCCCTACAGCCTCACAGCTGCATTAGTGCAACTGCACCAATGCAGCATTTTAAGCGTAGACTTTCCCTGTGTTTCCCAGACCTGAAGAAGAGCTCTGTGTAAGCTTGGAAGCTTCTCTCTCTCACCAACAGAAGTTGGTCCAATAAAAGATATTAGCTCACCCACTTTGTCTCCCTGAATAGTTTTATGACCTTTAATAACATCAGCAGCTATGGACAATAGCAGCAGGTAGGAAATTCTCATTATTTAAAGATGTGAAGTGTTCACTGTAGGAGTCAAGAAAGAATTTCATCCCCCTGAATCATCAGAGATTGGCCAGACTGGAGCGCAGATACCATACACACAATGGACTAATGTAAGGTGGGCCCTAAGAGACAGATTCTTGTCTGCATTACACCCATGTTAATTTAGAGTAACTGCAGCAAAGTCAATGAATAATATGAGAGAAGAACCTGGCCTTATTTCACCGGCCTTTCTGGTCAGGAGTAGTGAGAAATGTCTTGAATATGCCATTAATTTTATCAGCTACTCACCACTGAAGATTGGCAGAATTTGATTTCTGAAACACAGACAAAGAGAAAACATCTTTTTGTTTAAAAATGCTGTTTCTAATGTATTTCCTTTTCAACATAAAACCGACAGCCTTAGTGACACAACCTGCTAATGGCACTGTACAGAACCCAAACCAGTCTCAAAGATGATGTTAGCAGTATGGTCATGGTCTAGTGTTCACTAACAGTGGATGAGAATTGCTTTGTGGGTGCATCTGTTGAACAGGATTAGTTACAGGAAGGTTTAAAGAGACACTTTGTTAATACACGCAGGGGCAATGCTGGTTGTCAGATTGCTGTGCCTCTTCCATGCAGTGAAAATCAACAACACTTAACACCCTGCAAACATTATCTAATCATCTTCCCAGCACTCCTGTGAAACGGATTGGTATCCAATTAGACTCCAGGAGCTCAGTGTGTTTAGCTTAATCAAGAGGAGGGTAAGTGGTGACTTGATCACAACCTGCGAGTACCTTTGTGGACATTTTAATCTAGCCGACAAAATTAGAACAAGATCCACTGGCTGGAAGTTGAAGCTAGATAAATTCAGGCTAGATCAATGAGCGTAATTAACAATTGGAACAAACAACCAAGGGTTTGGGGTGACTCTCCATAAGTGGCAATTTTAAAATAAAGAGTGGACTTTTTTCTAAGAGACATGATCTAATTCAAACAGGAATTAATTCAGGGAAGCACAATGGCTTGTGCTATACAGGAGGCCAGACTAGATGAGCACATGGTCCCTTTTGGCCTGGGAATCTATGAACCTGCACTTTACAGATGGTGAACAAAAGAATGGCCACATTGGGTCAGAACAATAGTCCATTTAGCTCAGTATCCTGCCTTCTGACAGTGGCCAATGCCAGGTGCTTCAGAGGGAATGAACAGAACGGGGCAATCATCAAGTGATTCATCCCGTAACCCATTCCCAGCTTCTGGCAAACAGAGGCTTAGGGACCCCCAGAGCAAGAGGTTGCATTCCTGACCATCTTGGCTATTAGCCATTGATGGACCTATCCTTCAAGAACTTATCTAATTCTCTTTTGAATCCAGTTATGGTTTTGGCCTTCAGCACATCCCCTGGCAATGAGTTCCACAAGTTGACTGTGCATTGTGTGAAAAATATTTCCTTTTGTTTGTTTTAATAACAAACAAATGAATATGAATATGACACAGAAGGCCACATACAAAGGTGAAGCTAAACTGATGTAATTAACATTTCTTTCCAGCCTCACCAGAGTTCACATTTGTTTTAGCTTAATTTAGACTTGGCCAGAGAAAGTAATTGACTTTACCACAGACAATGACAGAGGCGAGACTGGAACACAGATTAAGTTGGCTCCCTTGCCCATTACACTAGACCGTATTCCTTACCACCAGATAAGTCCAAGCTGAACCTGACATTTCTTGAACCAAACCAAGTATGCAGGAAAGATATTGGCAGTGACATCTGTCATTCTCTTCCTAAAGGAGCCTGCCCTTTCTACCCACTCCATGCTCATCAGCGTTCACTTTCTATGGCACATGAGCCCTAAAGCCACCCCTTGGTTATACACTACATTAGACCCATCTGTGGTACTCACTGCAGGCCCCACCTGCACTTCCCTCACAAATTAACTTACACACCAGGCTTAAGCATGGTTTAAATGTTGTTGTATTGAAACAGGGTAAGCACGACACAGTTTGGTCAGCCAACAGTGCTCCAACCCAGGTTAGGACTGGGGACTAAAGTGAGTAGGAGCAATGAGGAGGACATCTCCCACTCCCTCCACTAACAGCAGAAGGGAGCTCCCACACTGTGGTCGAGGGAAGCCATGCTTCCCTGCCGCTCCCTGCCCGTTGGTTGGTGTGATGGAAGCTAACCATTCTGTTTCAATCTTCTTTGGCCACTGGCTTGGACCTACACCAGAGCCCCATTTCTGACCACTGACCTAACCTGGTTTGACTTCATCCATGCTGAGATTTAAACCAAGTGTCTATGCACTTTTTAATTGGCAGGCCAGTGTCAGCTGAGCCATTGCCACCCTAGTTTATACGGCCTTAATGGTACCTAAATTCTTCTACCTAAGGTAGGATCTCTAATTAATCTGCATATTGGTCAAAGCACTGCTTAAAGTCTGCTCCATTCGGCAGGTTAGTTCCTACACTACAAACTCGTTTTTGAACCATAGAAAAATGGCAGGAAAAGTGTCTTTACTTAAAACTTCCTCAGTGCCAAATCCTAATAGCTTTCCTCAGTTTTCACTCAATCCTCACACAGACAAGACTCCCTTTGGGCCGAACCCTGTAGTCCATCCTCATTTTCACTGGGTTTTATCCCCATCTTCACTTAGGCAAGCAGCCGTTGACTCCAATGGAAGTTTTGCTTGAGAAAGAACTGATTGAAACTCCAAGTGAGGGACTTCAAGATTTGGCCTTATATGAAGAGAACTAGCCCTAAAATGAATGATTGCAGAAGAGATGCTATAATGACCCTTTTATTATTTGTGGAAACAAGATCTATTTCCTGTGAAATATTTCTTAGCTGGTGCCCTGAGCTCCTGGAAGAATACTTGTCAAGAGCCACTCTCGGTAGATTTATGTGTTCTTAGTTAGATGGCATTGTGCTCATTACAAATAACCTCTTCAGATTTGGAAGGAAAGGGTTGATGTTCTACCAGATATGCAGGAATAGAGATAACTGGAAACTATGTGGTTACTGCTTTGTGTGGAAGAGGCCTGATGGAGCTTCATTGGTGGGCTCAGGCATAACTTGGATCTTCTGGTTCTTCAGGGCTGCTTCTCTCATTTTGTAATACATGAACTCGTTCTGTTGGAACATGCGCAGCTCCATCTCCGACTGGACACGCATGACCTTCAGGGATGAAATCAAAGGGCAGACCAAGTGGTGAAAACTCTACCATATCTCTCAAAGTAAAGAAATAAAGTACCTTCTAAGGTAGGATAGTGGTCTTCTGCTCCCCAGTTCTGTTAAATGGCTGAACATCGGTGCCATCTAATCACTGTTCAGTAGCCCATGTGACAAGGGAGGATGACCTCAGACCGGTTCCATAACCCGTCCCTCATCAGGGAGGCCAAAGGTTGCCAAAACACAGAGACTCAGCTACTCTCTCAAACCCAGTCATGGTCCCTTCTAGACCAGGCTAATTAGTAGTGTGGCAGCGTGGCGTAGATTGCACTGCCACTGTCTGCTGTGATTCTTCTGCAGACAAATACAGGTTCCCATTCCCAAAGTTGTCAACCCAGAGTTCTTCCTGAGCACAAATTCATGGCCACTGCCAGATTACAGGGCTGCCCCTGTGCCTACACAAGCAGAGAAGAGGTGCTAAGGATTCCCTTTACACCCCTCTGCAGGCCAGCTGGCCTTGGATACAGGCACACAAGGGTAAGTGGGTGCTGTGAGCCCACTATTCTCCTCCTGGAGAAGCTGGGCAAGGAGCAACAGGGAATAAGCAGAGTCTTGACTCCATCCTCCTATACACCAGCCAACTGAGCTAAGTCAGTGCGCCAGGGAGAAAGTGGGGCCTGCAACAAATTACTACCCCAGGAGCAGGGGGAGAGCATATGTAACACAGACACCTCTTTGGTGTGGTGTTCTGTCCCATTGAGTGGCACCAAGACCACTCAGAGAGCGATAAAATTAGTCTGTTCTACAGCCTTAGCTAAGGGCCACATGGCTTTTAGCTCATGCAGCAGAGGCTCATGCACTAAGCTCCAGAGGTCCCAGGTTTGATCCTGCCCACTGATGACCGGGGCCTGTTGGCATTACAATGGAATGAAGTGGATCCCTAAAGCACAATTCCTTTCCTAGGGAGCTCCTGGGAGAGCACAGCAACACACTGCCCCTTATTATGGTCTGAGGAAATAAAATGCACATTTGGCAGTGACTTTAGGACTATACTGCTGAGGCGGTTGCAGAAACACCTATGCATGTCTCTGTCTCTCAAACACACACACCCTGACCTAGCAGTCACAGGGCCACTGTCCAAGTTCAGGTGAGGACGGAGCTGGCACGAGAACATGTCACTTCTCCAAAGGGCCAGCAAAGCCTACCTCCAGCTCTGTAGCTAAGATATTGATGAGAGAAACAACTTGATCGGGAAATGTCACATTTTTCAATTTCCCAACACCGCATTTGGAAATGAAACACTTTGTTTTGAATTGATATTTTTACTTTAAAATGCCAACTTTTTGTCAAAACATCTGTTAGATATGAACACTTTCGCTTCAAATCAACATTCCAAAATGAAACACTTCATTTTGAATCAACATCTTGTTTCAACATTTCCAATTTTTTTATCGCTTTTCATTCCATGAAAGTTTTCAATACTGTATTTTGACTATTTCTCCCAATTGGGATGAAAACCAATGTTAAAACGTTGGAATGTCTCAGAGGATAGGAATTCCATTTTCCAACCAGCTCTAGTGAAATCTAATGGAAAACATATTAACATCACACTGCATGAAGCAAGCTTTATATGAGCAGTTCCCAGCTTTTTAGGCATCTGCTTCACCATTTATTTAAATTTTACTCTTCATATACGACAACAAACCAGATTACACAGACACAGAGACTCTGGTCACCTACCTCCAGGTCTTTGGTGATTGGGTGGGTAGGTCCATGGGTCACCAGAAGAATAGCATAGGCTTTGCAGATCATGCCATGCCCTGCTTCAATGAGACTGGCATGCCAGTGGGTCACCCCTGCCCGCATCACTGCCATCCCTAACTGTGCATTGTTGGGATGGTATATTTTCCTGGGAAAACATTGATAAATTTCACTGTGGTGAGAATCTAACTTTCGAAATGTAAATATTACCCGAAAACACTGTTTGCTGATGGCCAGATTCTGTCACGCTTACTCACACTGAGCGGTACCTCAATCTGTGAGTCGCCCCACTGAAATCAGTCAAACTGCTGGAAGTGGGAGCTACTACTTGGTGTGGCAGAACCTGGCTGGGAACGAACAACGTGCTGAGAGCGAAGTCTGTTAAGCTCTGATACAGGCTCCGAAGGTTTGTAACACCACATGCCATCGATATAACTGCAATCAAGATCCAGTGCTATGCCCCTAACATTGCAGTTCCAGCACAGTGAGCAATCACTTGAATTTACATTTAAACCTAGCTCTTATGTAGCATTTTTCATTTGTGGATCTCAAAGCACTTTGCAAAAGAAGGAAAGTTTAATTGTCCCCATTTTACAGATGGGGACTCTGAGTCACAGCGAGGTGAAATGACTTTCCTCATGTCACCTAGCAGATCAGGGTCAAAGCCAGGACTTAAATGTAGGTTCCATTTCCAGGCTTATGATCCTTCCCCTGGACTACATGGCCTCTCATAAAACAATAGTGGTCAATGGCATTTAAAATAAAACTGGACAAAATGGCAAACAACACACTCCTGGGAACAATTCTTCTTTGATGGGAGGAAGAATTAGGTGATGCGATAGGCCTTTTCTACTTCTAATGTCTATGATTTTAAAACCTGTGATTTCAAAGAATCTGTGCTCACTTTGCAATTTGAGCTACACTTAATATGAGGGAGGAAAAACAAAAATTGCAGAGCTTTAGGGCTGGTCTGCACTGTGGGGTGGGGATCGAACTAACATACGCAACTTCAGCTACACTATTCGCGTAGCTGAAGACAAAAGTATCTTAGTTCAACTTACCTGGCTGTCCTCATGGCGGCAAGTTGACTGCCGCGGCTCCCCTGTCGACGCTGCTTACTCCTCCTGCTGAGGTGGAGTACGGGCGTCGATTTACGGATCGATTTATTGCATCTAGATGAGACACGATAAATCGATCCCCGATAGATCGATTATTACCTGCCAGATCGGGTACCCTTAGCCTGAACAGAATAAAACCCAACCCACTTTTCCATAGCTTTACTGGCTTTGCAGTAGGAACTTGGTTTAGTCAGTAAAGAAGTAGATACAGAGTGTTCAAAGAAGACAGCAATGTTCATCATGTATGACTGAGCTGTCCAAAAGGAGATCACATTAAAATTATCACAACATGGGGGAAGCACCTAGATAAGATGCTGCTAGGCTGCTAAGATGGAAGGAAATTCTAGATGGTTTGAGGCTCTTTCTAGACCAGCTGGGTATTTGTTTCTGGCCAATCACCTCTTGATGGCCAACTGTTGGAAGGAAGGAAGGCAGCTTCCAGGTGCAGATGCTCCAACAAAGCAAGAGACTATTTCACAATGGAAAAGCTCAACAGTCAAAACAAGTTTGAATATATATTATTTCCTAAAGGCCTGTCCCTAACCCCCATCATTGAGTCCTTTAAAATGGGACTGGGCCAAGCCACCTGCAGGGGATCAGAAGGGGATTTCCCCCTCTCCCCATGTATTCTGGGAGAGTTTTTTTTATCTTCTTTCTCGGAAGCATCAGGGATGCCACGGGGCACACTGGGCAAGATGGGCCAGGGCTCTGGGGTAGCATCAAGCATTTGTTCTCTCAGGGGCTTGGCTGACTGGTTCTTGCTGTCATGCACAGAGTCTAACTGATCACCATGTGTGTGGTCAGGAAGGAATTTTCCCCCAGGTCGGATTGGCAGGGACGTTGGGGATTTTGCGCCTTCCTCTGCAGCTAGGGATGCAGGTGATTTGCCTGGATTATCTGGGTGTATCTCATTTAATCATTTCCCTGCCATTGTGGGGGCCTCGGGCACAGGTGCACCTCAGTTCCCCTGCTCTCTGCCTGTCACACATAATACTCTAATCTTGCATGAGTTTCATTTACTTTGGTCTGACTTCAGTTGTTGGGCTTAGTGTGCAGGTCCTGGGTGGGTGTCAATGTCCTGTGATCTACAGGAGGTCACACTGGATGATCTAGTGGTCCCTTCTGGCCTTAAACCCTGACTCTGACACTCAGGAATAAACTGCAAGGAACATTGACTAGCAGTAGCAAGGGCTAGATGTGACCTGAAAGTGGTGCACAGTAAATGGGCAAGACAAAAATTTGCACTTGGTGACACTTGTGCAACCCACCAGAAGTTTTCTTATCACAATAGCATCTCTTTACCAGTCAGAGATCACATTCTAGGAGCACAATGTGTTCTTTATCTAATGATAGGTCTTCTCCGTGTATAATTTTTCTGACACCATCTAAGCAGTTCTGGGCAGCTTCTCAGACAAAAGAGATGGGTTAATGAAACCTGTCCAGTTCCCCTCTGAAGTTATATGCAGATACATTGAAAAATGATCCTGTTTTGGAACTTTCCATTCACAAAGTGAGCAAAATTATTTCTCTCTTTGCTGATAAAAACAGGGCCTGATTCTGAGCTCAGTTATACAGGTTTTACACCAAGGTCACTCTGTTGACCTTAGTGGACTTATTCCTGTTTTACACCCTTGTAAACTGAAAGCAGCGTCAGGCCCAGATTCTTTGTAGAAATGTCTTAATTAAATTATAGAATCAGAAAGAGCCACAGTGAAAACGGGCAATTTGATCACATACATGTAACCATCAACCATCCTCTTTGCATAGCCTGATGCTTCCTCGAACATCTGGAGGTAGGAGAGCACTTCTGAAGCGATGCTCAGAATTCTCAGCAGGTAGATGTTAGTGTCTCCCAGTACGGGCTCTTGTTTCTTCAGACACTCACGACAGAGCTTCACAACCTAGGCACCCATGAAAGGCAAATGAGTTCAAGAGGACGTCACAGCATTGCCTGCTCTAGAATTGCACATCCGCCATGACAGAGCGCTGTATTTTGTATGTTTCACATTTATCCTATTTGCTCAATAGCTGCTCTGCAGAAAAAGTCAGTCATAAACAAGCGAGGAAAGTAAGAGTAAAAGGTGCAAATGTAACCCACTGGTGAGTGAGTTACAGGTTTCCCCTGTGTCCCCGTCCGTAAAGGACATGAGACTATTTCAGCCTCACCTAGGGAGTCTTGGCTCTTAGCTCATGCTTGTAGCTCTGGAGATCCCTGGAGTGCTGGCCAAGATGGCGGCCACCACACAAACTTTCCTCCAATCACTAATGGGCATCAGCAGAGAGATGGGATCAGAGTGACACCAGCTCTGAACCTCTCACATGCTGGTGAAGGGTGGATCCAGCGTCAGCCCTGGAGGTTCAGTCTCATCCTCTGTGAGATGGATCAGAGGGGAAAGACTAGATCTGATCCCCTTGGACACCGAGGGAGTTTAGATCCAGCTCAGAACCATTGTGACTTGGTCCCATCCCTGTTTCATAGCCCTGGAGAGAGAACGGGAGAGTTCCAGCGAGATGGGCAGCCCAGTGGAAGGGTCACTCATTGGCAGGCTGTGAACAGAGTGGTGGAGGACATGGGCAGAGGAGAATGAATGACCCAGGGAGGAAGGAAGTGGATACTGGTGAATTAATTTCAGTGTATCCATTCATTGTCTGCCCCATAAACACTGACATCAGCAAACTGACCCGTCAGCTTGAGTATGCAACTAGTGCCCCTGTCTGCAGGACAGTTTCATTAATATGACAACACAAATGCTGTCAGAGTCAGCCCAGTGGCTTGGTGAGATCAGCTGCCTCAAGAGAGAGCCAGGCCTGCTTCCTTTCCCTGAAGTTCTGCAGCAACGGGAGACCAAAGACATCGTGACTTACTTCGTGGTAGACCCCCTCGGAGCGGGCCTTGTTGATCTTCTCCAGGGTGTCCTTGGAGAATTGAAGAACTTCCTTCACTACGTCTTGGGAGGGCTGGGGACAGCATTGGAAAGCTATTGAAATGAATTCACTTCTGAAGTAACACCCATGCTCCCCAGACTAGAACCAGCTGCCATACTGAGGTCCTGAAGCTTGCTACCATTGAACTCAATAGTAAAACTGCCACTGATTTCAACGGGAGCAGATCAGCCCCTACCTGTACTAACCTACAGTGTCACTCAGAGCTGCTAACGCATATATATGGCCTGATTGTGCTCTCACTGGGATGGGGGTGTGGGGGCGGAGAGGGACCTGAGTAGTTTGGGGGGCTTGGTTTTGTTTGTTTGTTCATGCAAAATGTCAAAAGTTAGTGATTGGCAATTGAGAGACTCTTGCAAACCTCAAAGGGGAATGAAAAAGACTGAGCATGGGAGATAGAAAACAGGCTGCCCTCAGTGGGGTTACATGGAGTCACCAGGTGCTGCATGTGCACAATGTATGGCAAGATTGGGGCCATGGACTGAGACTTCCATGGAGTTATACCAGGGAGGAATTCAACCCCATATTTTATTTACATACTGGAAAAACTGTCAGCATTTGGGCCAAAACATGACTTCCCACCTGGCCTTGAAAGCATGCTCCTTCCATCTGTCCACGCTGGAATGCCGGTTGCAAGCATTCCAAAACCACAAGTCAGGCCCCCAAAATATTGAGATTGTCTTAAAAAATCATGCAATTTAAAAACTAATTACTGTTGGGTTCTTTTTCTTTGCCTTCTGTTTTTTGAGTTTCTGGGGTTCCCACTTCTTTGCAATAAGAACGGCAATACTGGGTCAGACCAAAGGTCCATCCGGCCCAGTATCTTGTCTTCCAACAGTGGCCAATGCCACTTGCCCCAGAGGGGATGAACAGAAAAGATAATCATCAAGTGATCCATCCACTGTCGTTCATTCCCAGCTTCTGGCAAACAGAGGCTACAGACACCATCCCTGCCCAGCCTGCCTAATAGCCGTTGATGGACCTATCCTCCATGAATTTATCTAGCTCTTTTCTGAACTCTGTATAGTCTTGGCCTTCACAACATTCTCTGGCAAGGAGTTCCACAGGTTGATTGTGTGTTGTGTGAAGAAATACTTCCTTTTGTTTGTTTTAAACCTGTTGCCACATCAGTCATGATTTTATAGATCTCTATCATAACTGCCCCCCCAGTCATCTCTTTTCCAAGCTGAAAAGTCCTAGTCCTATTAATCTCTTCTCATATGGAAGCTGTTCCATACCCCTAATCATTTTTGTTGCCATTTTTTTTTATCCTTTTCCAATTCCAACGTATCTTTTTTGAGATGAGGCGACCACATCTGCACACATTATTCAAGATGTGGGTGTACCATGGATTTACATGGAGGCAATATGATATTTTCTGTTTTATTATTTATCCCTTTATTAATGATTCCCAATATTCTGTTAGCTTTTTTTTTTTTTTTTTACTGTCACTGCATATTGAGTGGATGTTTTCAGAGAACTATCCACAATGACTCCAAGATCTCTTTTTTGAGTGGTAACAGCTAATTTAGACCACATCATTTTATATGTATAGTTGGGATTATGTTTTCCAATGTGCATTAGTTTGCATTTATCAACACTGAATTTTATCTGTCGTTTTGTTGCCAAGTCACCTAGTTTTGAGAGGCCCTTTTGCAGCTCTCCGCAATCTGCCTGGGACTCTTCATAGTCTGCTCTGAAATTAATTATCTTGCTGATTTTTATATCATCAGCAATTTTTGTCACCTTACTGTTTACCCCTTTCCCCCGATCATTTATGAATATGTTGAATAGGACTGGTCACAGTACAGACCCCTGGGGGACACCACTATTTACCTCTCTCCATTCTGAAAACTTACCATTTATTCCTACCCTTTGTTTCCTATCTTTTAACCAGTTACCAATCCATGAGAGGACCTTCTTTCTTATTCCATGAGAGCTTACTCTGCTTAAGAGCCTTTGGTGAGGGACCTTGTCAAAAGCTTTCTGAAAATCTAAGTACACTATATCCACTGGATCCCCCTTGTTGACATGCTTGTTGACCTCCTCAAAGAATTCTAGTAGATTGGTGAGGCATGATTTACCTTTACAAAAACCATGTAAATTCTTCCCAAACAAATTATGTTCATCTATGTGTCTGAAAATTTTGTTGTTGACTATAGTTTCAACCAGTTTTCCCGGTACTGAAGTCAGGCTTACCAACCTGTAACTGCCGGGATCACCTCTGGAGCCCTTTTTAAAAACTGGTGTCACATTAGCTATCCTCCAGTCATTTGGTACAGAAGCTGATTTAAATGATAGGTTACGAACTACAGTTAGTAGCGCTGCAATTTCACTTTTGAGTTCCTTCAGAAGTCTTGGATGAATACCATGTGGTCCTGGTAACTTATTACTGTTTAGTTTATCAATTTGTTCCAAAACTTCCTCTAATGACACCTCAATATGGGACAGTTCTTCAGATTTGTCACCTAAAAAGAATGGCTCAGGTTTGGAAATCTCCCTCACATCCTCAGCCATGAAGACCAATGCAATGAATTCATTTAGTTTCTCCTCAATGGCCTTATCATCCTTGAGCGCTCCTTTAGCATCTCGATCGTCCAGTGGCCCCACTGGCTGTTTAGCAGGGTTCCTGCTTGTGATGTACTTAAAAAAAAATTGCTATTAGTTTTTGTGTCTTTGGCTAGCTGTTCCTCGTATTCTCTTTTGGTCTTCCTAATTAATTTTTTACACTTCATTTGCCAGTGTTTATGTTTCTTTCTATTTTCCTTACTAGGACTTAACTTCCACTTTTTAAAGGATGCCTTTTTGCCTCTCACTGCTTTTTACTTTGTTGCTTAGCCACGGTGGCACTTTTTTGGTTCTCTTACTATGTTTTTAAATTTGGGCTATACATTTAACTTTAGCGTCTTTTATGGCGTCTTTAAAAAGTTTCCATGCAGCTTGCAGGGATTTCACTTTTTGCACTGTAGCTTTTAATTTCTGTTTCACTAACTTCCTCATTTTTGTGTAGTTCCCCTTTCTGAAATTAAACGCTACAGTTTCCCCCGCAATCACAAGGGCTAGAAATCTACTTCTTTTGTTTCTAAGGAAAGCTGAAGTTGTTTTATAATCACATGATGCCTTGAGGTGGGGCTTCAAGAAAAACACCCTTTATTGTGAAATTCACAATAAAATTGACAACACTGTTATATGACCAAGAACCAAAGCAGTAATCCTGGGTTTGTACCTGAGGAATAGATTTTGATCCCTCCTGAAAGAAGAAGGGGTTTGGATTCAACGCTCTAGGTTTGTCCCGTTGTTTGCTTTTAACATCTGGAGTGCGGGAGGTCTGGAGAATCTTTCTGTTAGATTTTGCTAAATTTGTGGAGACAGACACCTGTGATCCTAATGACAGCCAGGCTAGAAAGGGCCCTGAAAGTTTACAATACGAGGAACAGGAATGGTCTTTTTCTCAGAGTCTATATACAGAGTTATAGCTTAAAAGACTGAAACTACTGAAGATAACCAGATTTTAACCCGGGTTTAAGCCTAAATAGTGCTTTTGGGATATGTCTACATTGCAGGTGAGGGAGCACGTCTCCCAGCCCAGGTAGACAGGCACATGCTAACGCTGCTCAAACTCACCCTAAAAATAACAATATGGACATTGTGGCACAGGCTAGCCACCAGATTGTGGTCGTGGGGCCAGGCAGGCTTGGACGCAGCCAGCCAGCTCATGCCGCTACCTGTGCCTCAACATCCACACTGCTATTTTTAGCATGCTAATTCAAGCAGAGCTAGTGTATGTCTTTTCTAGCCCAGTTGGGGCTCACGCCTCCCGGTTGCTGTGTAGAGGTACCCTTGGGGTCCTAGCCTGTTCTGCAGACTTTGTTCAAAAGGCATTTTGATGTCAATGCAAGTTGTTTCGGCTGAGTAAGGGACTTCTATAATGGGTACTTGAAATGTAATTTAAACAGTAGCAGCATATGCTCGGGGGGAGGGGGGGCGGAGGGGCTATCCCATTTGCCTACATGAATTGTCAAATGAAAGCTGTTTCCTGCCTTCACTAAGAGCCTAATCCCGGTCCCACTGAAATCGATGGAAGCTTTGCCACTCATTTGAAAGGGTGAAGGATCAGAGAATGGAACAGTTGTTGAGTATGTAAACTGTCATTCCAGCATATATTCAGAGGGCATTTTCCATGCAGCTGTGAGGGCTGCTACTAACCAGGGACTGAGCCTGAATTCGGAGAATGTAGAAAAGCTGGGCAGCAAGCAGACATTGTCTCCTGTTAAGGTCAATACCAAGATTTATTACCTATGCATGGAGAATATTTTTAATATGTAAAATCCCAGGCCTTGCATAGGTGCAGGGAGATTTTTCCATGAGAGCACTAAAAGATATGGAAAATATTCACCCTGAAAGAGACACACGCTGACTGTATGTATAGCAGATCCCCAATGACACACGCACACAGAGACACACAAGCCTTGCTCTGTCTCTATCCTATGAGCAGCCGCAGAGGCATGGTTTAGCCCTGCTGAGTACAAGCCCACCTGAAAAGCAGTGGGTATGTGCCTCCACTCCTGTACTGGTGCTACCATGACTACAGTGCTATTTATACACACACTAGCTGGATGAGAACTAACACAAGTATATGTACATGAGCTGGGAAATCGCATTCCCTCACTCGTTGTGTAGATGTAGCCTAAAGGTTTACCAGCAGGTGCTATAGAAAGCTCTCAGATTTTTGAATATATTGCTGGAGGTGTTCAGACCCCACAGTGATAAGTGTGGTACAAGTGACCACAGATGCAGAATAGAGACAGGTAATTTACTAGTACACTATGAATTATTATCGTAAATAATAAAACGAAACAAGAGTTTAATTTGCAGTGGTCTCCCAGCAGTTAGTAGGAGTTACGGGCTGCATGCAGCCCTTACTCATGTGAGTGGTTCCTGGTTGTACAAGTAGTCCCCTCGAGTTCAATTAGGGCCTGATCCTGTAAACCTTTACTTGCAGGAACGGTCCTAACAATATCAAGTAGAAGAGTCACATGGCAGGATCAAGCTTTTACTGATTTCAGTGATGCTACTTGTATGAGTGCAAAGTTGCAGGATTAGGTCCTTAAGGTAGTTCAGCTGTGCTTTGATTTAGAGAGGGGCTGATCATTGTGTGATGTGATAGGGCAAGGCCAGATGGCTACAGTAAAGTACTGAGAAACAGCTTTGTTAGCCCCAGGCTAAACAAATCCCTAGTACCCCGGTAACCAAATGGCAGTTGCTCCAGGTTAATCAAGGCACCTAGGGCCAATTAAGATTTTTCTAGAAGGCAGTGGAGATAGCTACTTTAATTAGAACACCTGCAGCCAATCAAGGCAGGCTAATCAGGGCACCTGGGTTTAAAAAGGAGCTCACTCCAGTCAGGCAGGGAGGGGCCAGAGGAGAAGGAGCGTGTGTGAGGAGCTGGGAGCAAGAGGGCAAGGAGCTGAGAGTGAGAGAGTGTACTACTGGAGGACTGAGGAGGACAAGCATTATCAGACACCAGGAGGAAGATCCTGTGGTGAGCATAAAGAAGGTGTTTGGAGGAGGCCATGGGGAAGCAGCCCAGGGAATTATAGCTGTCATGCAGCTATTACAGGAGGCACTATAGACAGCTGCGATCCACAGGGCCCTGGGCTGGAACCTGGAATAGAGGGCGGGCCCGGGTTCCCCCACCAAACCTCCCAACTCCTGATCAGACACAGGAGGAGCTGACCCAGACTGTGGGTTCCACAAGAGGGGAAGATCACTGAGGTGAGCAAATCTGCCAATAAGATCAGGACCCACCAAGGTAGAGGAGGAACTTTGTCACAGTGAATAAAGCTATTCTTCCAAGAACTCAAGTGGAGCTGAATAATAAACAAACACAAGTCACTATGCTTCACTATGCCTGTCATGTGAACTCCCCACAGAGAATCGACTCAATGCAGCCACTCACAAAGACCTAGCCAGGGGTTCTCATAACAATTTTTTTGGTAGCCTCAGAGTGTGGCTACCAACTCTTGCTGGTGGCCACTCAGACAATTTTTCCTAAAA
This sequence comes from Gopherus flavomarginatus, assembly GCF_025201925.1. Lineage (NCBI taxonomy): Eukaryota > Metazoa > Chordata > Testudines > Testudinidae > Gopherus > Gopherus flavomarginatus. The sequence continues at coordinate 272,960,147 of NC_066619.1, read as the reverse complement.
TACTTAACTTTATGAAAAACAAATAAATATGCACATTTATGTATCCAAATCATAGTAACTTATTTATGGAGGGTTTTTTTTTTGCAGACTCAATAATCAAAATAATTTACAGTTATCTCTATTCTTTACTGGATCTAAACAGAATAGAAACACAAATAAGGTACTTTGCATGTTCTTGTTTTTTTTATTGTTGTTTCTTTTGCTTTTTTGATTGCATTTTTTTAAACTTGCTAGCTATTAAGTCTACTTCTGTGAAAAGTGACATCTGTATGTTTGTTAATATCACTTTTCACAGCAGCAGACTAGTTAGCTAGATGGGAGGCAGCGAAAGTGATATTAACAAACATTCAAATCTTACTTTTGCCAGCAAATTTACTCAGACCTGGCAAGCTGGGGCACAAATTAAGTCTTGGATGGGGAGGTGAGTAGGGAGACAACAGGGTGATGGAGGGGCAGGGGTCAGCTCGGAGATGGAGGCCGGGGGATGGAGCCCGCCATAGTGCAGCCAAAGCCTGGAGCCCAAAGTCCCGCGGTCAGAGCCAGTGGCAGCAGCCCGCTGCTGCACAGCCGGACCCTGCCATCTGCCACCCCGGGGCTGAAACCAGAAGCCTGAGTCCCACCATCCCCGGGAAGGTGGGGAACTCACACTGGCTGTCTGCTCCTCTGGTGTCTGTGGCTCCAGAGGTGGGCAGAATCCAACCCCTCCTGGCAGCCCCAGAGGAGGGGCTGCTGCTTTGCCCCTTCCCCCCAAATCACTACCCAAGAAAAGCACCTGGTGGCCAAAACACTGACCTAGACCCTGTGTTTGTAACCAGGGAAACTTACTTTTAACCCAGCTGGGCTAGCTCTGGCCTACCCAGTCTCCTATTGCCTGGGGGATAGCCCCTACTATCTGCTGCAATACAAACAGTGAAGAAGAAGCATTGCCCCATGACTGAGAGCTGCTAACAAAGTCAGTGATGTACCTTGTTTTCACCTTCTTTTACCGCCAGCATCAGATCATCTTTGATCCCTTTCTGGCAGTGCTCACACGTGCAGTCAAAATAGTACTGCTTCTGCAGCTGCTGCCTCCGCTCTTCGCTGACATTGAGGAAATCAACATAGGAGACAGTCAGCTCTTCCCCAGGTGAGATCTTACCCAGCGCACGCAGCTCGATTCTGGTTTCAGACAGAAAGAGATGTGGAGTTAGAAAGAGACATCTCAAGTCCAGGACACTGTTTGCAAAATGGAAAGGGACAATTTCCACTAAAGATCCTGCCTCCGATAAGCAAACTGTTGCCTTAAAGGACCACTTTAACCCTTCAAATACTGAAGAAAATACACATCTGTGCAGCACTTCAGCTATTCTAAATCACACTACAAAATGCCTCGTCCAAACCCTTCACCACCTCTTGCCCCTCTCTCGGTCCCAACCAGAAGTTCACTTGAAAGTATAAATGGCCTGAATTGTGATATTCAGATCTGGATCCACTTATATAGTTAGGGGCTGAATCTAAGATACAAACTTTGATTATGTTTAAGGGTAGTTGGATGTGGATCTTTGGTTCCAGGCCATTGCTCTGTCCTGGTTTACTGGGGAATCTCCTCAAATGAAGACACCAACACTTGATAGTGCACAGCTACCACTAAAACTAGCCTTTCTGATCATGTCTGCACCCTGTGAATAAAAGCACTGACTAAACTGCCTCCCCACCCCATCTAGACCATACTGGACTCAGTGTAAAACATAGTGTGGATTCCTGAAAGGCGGGAGAGACTCTTTGTTTTTTCCAAAGCCCTGGATCAGGAATCTGAAAGTGACTTTCATGTCCCTTCACCCATCTCTACTCAAAGATTAAGCAAACCCTTCAGTGAAGATGGCCACGCTTCAAATGTACAGTGAGGCCAGTCTTACGTGGGCTTCAGGTTTCCTAACAAAACTGTCCCATGTTTCTAATTGCAAGCATGTTACTATTGTCTTTACTGACCATACAGAAAATACCAACTGCTACTACAGTACTCTGGTGAAAGCTGCGGAATGATGCCAGCCCACCCCCTTAAAGAGCCAGCACTTTGCATCTTCGTTTCATCCTCTAGCATGTGTTTAAAAGCCCTGGAATACTCAAAAGTCCACCATAGCTTGTTTCACTGGAGCAGGCCAAATTCTCCTCTGCTTTATACTGGTACAAGCCCCCTGATGTTAATGGGCTGCACTGGTGTGACTGAGAGGAGAATTTAGCCCAACAGGGTTACTATCTAAGGGGGGGAAAGCTCCATCAAGTGACTGTGCATAAGGCCCTCGGAGATAGTTAAAAGTACTAGGTTGTTTCTATATATCTCTCCTTCATTTGACCCTTTTTGACTCTTTCCCCCCCATCCACCTATTAGCAACTCCTTAGCACTAGATCACTACAGTTTTGAGAACAGAGCCCCAGGGCTGTTCCCGCAATACCAGTTAGTGGGCAAAATGTATTTGTGCATTGCTAAGCATATATCAGCAAAATGGAGCTAGTCCAGTGACCGGATCTACAGTACATTTTACCTTGTTTTAATCTATCACCATGCTCCCAATCCTGCTATTACTCAGCTGTTTAGTTGCATGACCCACCACAAAGGGCCGCGTACCTCTCTACGAGGCCTGGGGATTTGTAGCGAATGAGGTCTATACTTCAGCAAATCATGTCCAGAGGAACCCCTCACCCCCACCCCGGCTCTCAGAGCAGGATAAAGCCCTACAGGGAGTGTTCACTGCCTTGAGAGCAGCAGTAACGACATTAGTTTGTAAACTGCAGAGCTAAATGGAGCAGCACACCAGACCTGAGCGGGAGGAAAGTGGGGCCTTGGGAAGTGAAACAATTCAGATAGTTATCCTCTTTTACTAAAGGTTTGAGCCTGTCCCTACTGAAGCCAATAGCAACATTCCCGTTGACTTCAGCAGTACAGGGGAGGTCAGAGTAGGTTAGATAAATGTCTATTAGGGATGGTCTAGACAGTATTTGGTCCTGCCATGAGGGCAGGGGACTGGACTCGATGACCTCTCGAGGTCCCTTCCAGTCCTACAGTCTATGAGTCTGAGATGGGAACTCCTGACTTTCACTGAAACAGCGGCACCTAGTGCAAATACAGCCAAAAGCATACCCACAGAATTTTCAAGGGATGGATGGAGCAGATCTATTTCATTGATTTTCATTACTGCATTTTTTCAAGAGGATTAAAATTTGTGCAGGATAACTATGTTTTTTGACCATAACTATGAAGAGGGTTCTAGCCCACAAAAGGTTATGCCCAAGTAAATTTGTTAGTCTCTAAAGTGCCACAAAGACTCCTCTTTTTTTTTTTTCTTTATGCAGGGGTCGCAATTTTGAATCTCTCAGCCATAAAATTCTAGGACTGCTACCTAAGTTATTCATCCGGTGCGGCTGGCCCTGACCACCTGTTGCATTAGATTATATCAACAGGCTATTTCATACTAGACTCATCACTGGACATGCCGTCAAAAAGGACAGCTATTAGTTATGTCACAAGAAAGTACTAAATTTACACAGAGTAAGGTGCAACCAAGTGTGACTCTAAGGAGAAAATGCATAAGGTACAGTATCCATGGTGAAGATTTACATATATGCACATCCCTTTTCAGACTTAGTGGGGCCTTAACTAAGGCCAATCATAAACTTAGAGAAACAAAATCAAGCTTTTGAACTCTGATGTTTTCGTAGCCCAAGCACAGTAGACATTTAGGTATTTTTAACCAGCCAGCCGTACCATAGAAGGAGCTGGCAAAATTTTGTGGAAAAAAAGAAATACCAGGAATTGTTTGGAACTATACAGTTATGGGGACACTATCTACTTGATAACGGCTCAAAACAGGGTTTTTAAAAGACTTTAAGATCAACAAAACTGCTCCCACGACCTTCCCTTCTTCCTCCAAGATTCCAATGAACTTGCAGTGTCTGTAACTGGAGCATTGCCCCAGTGTGCGGACACAAAACAGCCAGAAAGTGAAGTTGACCAGATATGATGTCTGTAAACAAACACAAAACTCACTAGTCTATTTTCATGGAAACGCACTGAGGAAACAAACAACATTAATGGTGAAAATCATTTAAAAATATTTCAATTCTAATTTATGACAATGAATTGCCTGCTTGTTTTGGATGCAGATCCTATTGAAGTCAATGGAGCTCTGCTGGTTTACATGTGTTGAGATTCTGGATCATATATGTTAAGACAACAGTGTCTCTTTAAACTAAACAGATTGCAATATATCAAGTGCAATGAGGTAACCAGAGAATTAAAAAAAAATACACCTTTAAAAATCCTTTTAAAACATCACACAGGAAAATATTTTGAACAGGTAACAATGGCATCGTAAAAAGGCATAACAGGAACAACTTTTAAAGATAAAATTGGATAACATCTAAATCTCAGTGTATTGCCGCTATAGTCAATGCATCCAGAGGGAACTGTTTGTTACAAAGAAACAGAGTATTTAGTTTGTCAGTAATGCAATCACTTCTCATCTCATAATAAACCGGGTTTTATTGCAATTATTTGGGGGTGGGCAAGGTTAGCGAGGTCTTGCTGGACTTTCATGCTCTTTCTGTAGTTGAGAGAACAGGAGTGAAGAGTGCATGAAGGGAAACACTGAAGCAGGCAGGGGAAGGAAGGAAGGAGGAGACAGAGAGGGCATTAACAAGTGGCAAGTCTGAGCATATTGAATAATGTCAGCTTTTTTAAAAATCTACTACAAAATGCAGAGGTTACAAAGGGAGGCTTTGGGTTTAGTGGGACTTTACACATGGTAGGGGGAGGGAACATTTACATTCTGAGAATGGATAGAGTGAAACTATCCACAAACCGAGGCAGCTTCAAGCCTCATCATTGTTGCTTGTGGCTTTTAGTTAACACAGGGTCAGAAGGGAAGGTCAAAGGGGAAGGATTATGCTTACAAGACCAACCCACCTCATCTGTGTGTGGAACATTGATCTTACAGCCTCATGACTGAAAGACAAAACAAACATCTGCAGTTTACACAGGTACACGTACGACACAAGCAAAATGGAATCGGCACATACAGTATGTGGAACAGTAGCTGCTCACAGCCTGGGGGACATACAGGGGTCCCAGGGACAGACACGTATCCAGTTGCAGGGTGGAGTCTGAAGCGATGTAGCTCTCTGCTGCCACTATACAGCTGCTGTAACCGAATCGGCCATCGGTGGCCTGGGGCAATTTCAGCTGGCAGCTGTCCTGGCACTGTGACTTAAGGAGCATTCTGCACAAGACTGCATGTGAGTGTCAAGGGGGAATCAGGTCTATCTGCAGTTAGTTTAGCCATGGACAGGTGTTATCTGCTAGGATCTGGGCATATATGGACAGCCTCAGTCACTGGATGAGAAAGACTTATATTTTGCAACATTATGGAAAGAATGGATCTGATTTTTTTCGATAAATCATGAATCACTCTATTGACACCAATAGATATACACTAGCTTAAAACCAGTGTGAAAGGAAAATCAAACCCAGTTATTAGAAACATAGAAATGATCATATCTGATCAGCCCCATTAAAAATAATGGCAAAATACCCATTGACTGTTATGGGAGTAGGCCCCATCACCTCTTACTGGTTTCAGAGGAAGACAAGAAATGGCCATAATGCCCCTGGCTAATTGTGAGAGGGGTGGAGAGTGTCCTTCCTGACTCCACTGAGTGGTCAGCAGATGTCCCAAGCATGATATTTGTTCACAAGTTTACCCACTTTACAAGTCTTGGTAAATTCATTGAGGGGAAAACTGCATAGAGAGCTGGAGAATACCAGTGTCTGAGACATTTTTTTGAGAGGGGATTTGGGAGAGCAGTAATTAACCAGATAATAAACCATCTGTAAAGTCATGATTTAAACCATCTTAAATGTATGACTTTTCATGGAGAAAAATCCTCCACATTTTCCAGGGAAGTTAATTCTGAAACTCAGCTGAACCTGCCAGCTGCAGGGCCCCTTGGTTTGCCAGATGAACACTTGTTTCCTAAGCACTGTACTGAGACCTCCAACTCACTGCACATAGGACCCTGGAAATCTAGAGCTAAAATAGTAATAGGTCTCAGGACCCATGAGAAACAGCAATGTTCCAAGCAAAGGTGCAGATTCTAAGCTCAGACATGTGGTGGGCGTTGATGTGCATCTATGTAATTGATTGCTAGTGTGCTCACACATTGCTAGTTTGCTTGCACTTCCTCAGCACAGCCCAGAGTATGGGGACCCAGGAGACCTTGTCTGTGGCAGAACCTCACTGACATCACAATACAGGGGGGCAGGCTCTTACGAGGCCATGGAGTAGGTGCACTTCCCCTGTGCCTTGCAGAGGCCAGCTCCAGAAGGAGTCTTGGCCCATGGCTGCACTGTCGGCATTTGGGAGCAAGGTGAGGGAAGACCACTAGATCAGCTGTTACGTGGATTCTTGCGCCATCACTCCCAATGGAGAGGGATACAGGCAGTGTGGAAGCTAGTTCTACAGCTGTGGCTGGAGTAGCAAGCGTGGAGAAGCTCCACTGCCATCCTGGGAGCAGAGAGGAAAAGTTCCTGCAGCCCAGGCCCTGTGTAGATCTGCAGTGTGCAGCCCAGGTCTGTGCAGCCGTGTCAGGTGGCAATGGCAAATAATCACAGAAGGAGTCACTTTCTTCTAGCACTGAACAAAGACATTTATTAGGAGCAGGGAAACAGTATTGTCCTGAAATCTACTCTTTCTTTGTTTCCCTGGAAAGTTTCTGCCTCAGAACATCCCCAGCCCTCTTCCTGCCACAGATTAAAGAAACAATGCATGTACCCTCATTCATGGGGGAGGATTTGGGGTGTATGCACAGTAGTGGAGTCCTAAAGAGACAGGCCAGAGTGTGCCACACATCTGAGATTAGAATGCAGCTCAAAATATTCTCCATCTTTTGAAGGCAAACACTTGGCATGACAGATAGCTCTGCAAGTAACCCAGGCCTGGTGTGCAGTGCCTATTGAAAGTGAACTGGAATGCCTTTTTAAAAAAATAACCAAATGGTTTAAATTCAGTAATAGAACACGTGCATGGGCGTACATAACTGCCAAAGAGCTAAGATCAGATGTGAGAGTTGTTGATCTCACTACTTCGCTATCTATCTAGGTTCTCATAAGGTCCCATCACCATGACATAGGTCTGATTCAAAGCCCACTGAAGTCAATGGAAACGCTCCCATTGATCAGGCCCTATCTCCCCAAATCCAACAGTTACAAAGCAGTTTCCTGCTCTTTTCTCATTCCCCATTGGTGGGTGTAGAAGCTTCAATGGTTGGTAGATGCCATGAGGGTTACAGTCTGATTCCTGGCACCCCTAAAGCTCTCAGTTTTGGTGCATAAGGAAGATAATTAAGGGGACACCATTAGGCTGATTTAGGCCCAACATTTAGTTTTTGTGAAGATAGGATGTGACAAACCCTACGAACAATATAGCCATTCTGAAGTTTTCTTATTTTAATTAAAGTGACAGCAGTTTTGCTCGGATTTATACGCTGTGTGCCAGATCCCCAGCTAGTGTAAGTCAGCATAGGTCAGTATAAGTCAATGGAGCAATGCCCATTCACACCAGCTGAGGATATGGCCTTCCTTGTATGTTAAAATCTGCAGGCATGATCCCAAGAGGTGCTGAACACACACGCACCCCTCCCATTGACTTAGCTGGACAAATGTTCTGGCAGCTGGCAACCTACCAGCCCTGTCCAACTGGTCTGCTGGTGCTGTGTTTTCCACTGGAACTTGTCCAATCCCTTTCAGTCTCAGCTATTATTTTTAGCTGACCCCAGGAGGAATTGTGGGTGCTCGGCACCATATTTACATGAGGGTCTCCGTTCACATACATCAGTCACAATTGATATTAAGGTTCCATTTATAAATGGTTTATTAAGGGTTAATAAATGATTACTAGGAGTTATAAGCATGTCAGACACATGAGTATATTGTGTTATAGATGGTTATAAACTCATCAAGGTATTATATGTGGTTACAAGCCACAGTTATAAGCAACCTATTACCTGGACTTTGATAACAATTGCTTTACCATAAACATCCATTCACCGTAAATTATTTATAAGTGGAACCTTAATATAAAGTGTAACCAATATGTCTTGTTACTCTTTTACTCCATTTGAGTGTTATAGGCCTGATCCAAAGCCCACTAAAATCAATTGAAACAATGGCTTCAAGGGTTTGGACCAGGCCTTCTAGGTGTCTTTTGCGTATTTGTTTTGTGCACCAAAAAACAGTAAGAACAACAACAACAAAAGACAGAAAAAGCAGCAGACCTGCAGCTCACCATGAAGGGGTCTGGCTTTCCTGTGTCTAATATTTTGTTTTCCGCAAACAAGCCAGAAAAAGAGGAAACCGAGGGATTTTCCCAAGGTGCACAACGTGAGGCTTGGGACCAAATCTGGAAAATGAGTTAAGCATTGGGGCAAACGTCTCCCCTTGTCCCTTGGAATGGAAATGTACTCACTTGCCGTTGTTGAATATGACAGTGCAGTTAGGCCAGCAGTCATGGTTCACCAGGCAGAGATTGGGGAAGACGCCCACGCCAACAGCCTGCAGTCCCCTTTGGTCACTCAGGGTGAAGCCATTGCAGTTTATCTAGCCCCCAAAACATAGGCAAAAAAAGTATTAGGGAAGGAGAATAATGGTGAAATCTTGGCTCTATTGAATTCAACAGGTGTTTTGCCATTGACTTAAACGAGCCCCAGATAGCAGCCTAGATTATGGAATATTTTTCACTGATTCTTCATAAAATGTGTATTTTCTGTGCTCCAGGCATAGGGGCGTGGCCTTCAAATTTTGGGAACAAGGGAGAGATACACACAGGGAGTGCTAGAAACAGCATCCTTTAGCCTGAACAAAGTACGAGAAAGTTCACAATGCAGAACTCTAGCAGATAGACTGCATGATCTAAAGCAAACACTGCAAAATACTGTCTGCTAATATTTATTCCTATTTGTAAATGTGGTTGCTTTGAGTATGTTAAAGCCCCTTTTGTGTTCATTTTCTGCAAATATTCTAGCAAACAAGTCACATGGGAAAAGGGACTTTTAAGCAATTTGTGCAGAACAGTCACAGGAAGCAAATTCCAAACTTGTGAGAGTACCTGGATCAACCTAATTCTACAGGCTACACTCACCCAATCTGAGAACACAACATCACGTGACCTCTGTATCCAAATAAAAATAACCCAGTTCGTAATGACTTTCACCTACCACATCCTGGCAACTCCCAAATGATCAACAAACTGAGAATTATTTGCAGTCATTATTCAGTGACTAATTTCAGTAACAAAAAACATAGGCTGTTCTAACACAATTCACAGACAGAAAATGAGGGGAAATCCTTCAAATGAACTGTTCACTAGATAATAATTCACTCAACTACTATCTGTTTTATTTCCTTTCCTGGCCTCCCTGGTCCTATCCTCCAGCCAAGGACCAGCAGAGTGTAGTCTAGCAGTTAGCAGAGGTGAGAGGGATTCTGGACTCTGTTATTCCTGCCACTGACCCATTGGACAGGTTCCCTCTGCTGGAGCAGCACAGAGGGAGCAGAGACTGGCTGCATTCCCCCAGCTGAGCGTCAGCATAGCCAATTCCTATGCAATCTCCCATTGGCCCCTGGTGCAGGGAGAAGGAATCACTGGAGCACACTCTGTCCATCTATCCTCAGCTGGTGATGGTTCTTTGGGACTGTTTATGTTACAGCACCCTCATGTCGACTCTCACTTGTACCGGGGCCAGGCAGAGAATCAAAGCCATAACTGGTTCACTGCGGCCCACAGGCGCCAACTTTCTCATTTCCCTGGAGGAGCTCGACCCCTGCTCTGCCCCAGGCCCTGCCCCCACTCCACTCCTTCCCCCAAGGCCCCACCCTGCCCTACCTCTTCCTGTCCCTACCCCACCTCCACACTGCCTCTCCCTGCCCCTGCTCCATCTCCACCACACCCCGCCTTTTCCCACCCCCGCTCTGCTGCCACCCCACCCCCTTCTGTCTCCTCCTCGGAGTGTGCCCCACCTTTGCTCTGCCCCGTCCCGCCCAGTGCCTCCTGCTCACCTCTGAACAGCTGATCCGCAGCAGATGGGAGGCGCTGGGAGGGAGTGGGAGGGGCTGATCAACATGGCCACCGGTGGGTGCTGAGCACCCACTTTTTTTTCCATGGGTGCTCCAGCCCCAGACTTACTTTCTGTAGTCCATTTTGATGGAATTGGCCTCGTTAGCACTACAAAAAGTAATTTTCTCTCTGTTGACATTCACCCCTTCTTGTCAACTGTTGAGAATAGGCCACTTCCACCTTGATTGACACTAACCCAGGAACCAATCCCTGCAATAAACCCCATTGCCAACTCTGTCCACATATCTATTCCAGTCACACCATCATAGGACCTAACTACATCAGCTACACTATCAGGGGCTCATTCACCTGCACATCTACCAATCTAATATACGCCATCATGTGCCAGCAATGCCCCTCTGCCATGCATATTGGCCAAACCAGACAGTCTCTACACAAAAGAATAAATAGACACAAATCAGACATCAAAATTGTAACATGCAAAAACCAGTAGGAGAGCACTTCAATCTCCCTGGACACTTCAACAAAAAAACTTCAAAAAACAGACTTCAAGGAGAAACTGCAGAACTGGAATTAATTTGCAAACTGGACATAATCAAATAAGGCCTGAATAAAGACTGGGAGTGGCTGGGTCACTACAAAAAGTAATTTTCCCTCTGTTGACATTCACCCCTTCTTGTCAACTGTTGAGAATAGGCCACTTCCACCTTGATTGAATTGGCCTCGTTAGCACTGACCCACCACTTGGTAAGGCAAATCCATCTTTTCATGTGTGGTAATATATATACTGTTTCCTGTATTTTTAACTCTATGCATCTGATGAAGTGGAGTTTAGCCCAAGAAAACTTGTGCCTAAATAAATTTGTTAGCCTCTAAGGTGCCACAAGGATTCCTCGTTGTTTTTCCTCACTGTTTGTAAAGGATTGGGAAAGCCTCTAGTGAAAACTGCAAACTACTTTACTGGAAAGTGTTGTTCTGACCACACCTAACTACTTATGCATATGCATGAGGTTTTCAACCCTCTTTTCTTTATTTGTGCATCCACACCCTGTGAATAGTGGGGTGACCCATTTTACATAGGTGGTTTCTTAGTTCCTCTTATTCTCATAGCAGCTACACACAACATGTACCCTGCAGTCAAGACAGGACATTCCATGATTTTACAATCAGATGTCTCATGATCTTGGACAACAGCTTGCAGTTTATTGCAATCTCGGTTTCCATAATGTTAACTATTGGCACATCTTTTTCAGTAGTCTTGTGGACTTACTGACATAGGGTTATTCCTACGTCATCCACTCATGTCAAGTGTTCTTAAGTCTATGGCCTAGTTTGTCTAAGCAAAGATCTTACAGGCCTCAGCCTGTAGGCTTGCATTCCAGCCATGCTTTACTTATGTATCTAATACACACTCATCACTCCTAAATACTTGTCAATCTTATACTTCTACAATCCTGCAACTTCAGTCTATTTAGCATACATTGATTATATATGCAACAGCATATGCCTTGACCATAACGCCATATAGCACAATGATAAATGGATGATAAAATGAACTAATTGGCTACAGGAGTGAGTGACAGAAGGCTCATTTTCAGCCTTCTTTGTGAACTCAGCATAGCCCTCATCCTTGGGTATTATAAATAGCTCTCGCTTTGTTCTCCCAAGAGGTTGACATACCACTCCAAATATATGAGAGATGTACTGCATGCCAAACTGCTGGCTCTGGGGGGGCCAGAAATTGAGGAAACTCTCCACGTCGGCTCTCAGCTCTTTCTTCTCCTCTTCTCCGAAGTTCTCCACGTGGTTCTGCAAGTCATCGATGGAGACCAAGCAGCCCTCCGTAAGGCCGCCTCCCTCTCTCTCTATCCTCCACATGATGCGGGCTGCCAGCCTGGCCAATACAGAAGTGTGTTAGGAAACTCTAGTGTGCTAGTGCAATTCACAGACAATCAAACCCAGGCCCAGCAAGGTGGTAGGGACCGAATAGAGGCCATCACATTGCAATAGGGCAAAGCAGGGGTAGGATTTGGCCTTGATGAATTTCTCATCTGGAATTAGTTCAATCAATGGCTCCTGGCTCCCTTTGCAGGTAGCTACCAAAACAACTGAACATGCCCTTCAAAGCACAGAAGGAAAACAATGCAGAGACTTAAAGGAGAAAAGTGACGAGAATTTTCTGTTGTTTGTGTCCTCTCTCTAGTTGTGTAAAGTAAAGCATGAAACTCTTAAACCAGGGAGTTTGGTAATTTTTTTGTTTTCAAAACATGGTACAAAATGTATCAACTTGTGGCTCTAGTTACAGTGCTTATCTGGCCCTCATCACCTGGGTATCTGAGCACCTCACACTCTTTAATGTATACATCCTCCAAAGGCAGGGAGTGGGTGCTACTACCCTCATGTTACAGATGGGTAACTGAAATAGACTAAGTGTCTTGTCCAAGATCACAGAGAAAGTCCGTGGCAGAGCAGGGGATTGAACCTAGGTCTCCAGCCACAGTCTAACCACTAGTCAATCCTTCCTCTAGAGAGTTATTGAGCTAAGAAATGGCACATTCTTATTCACCCACTCTCCACTCACCCCATGCACCCACTCTCCAATCCACTCTATGTGTATCCTCTGGGACTCCAGCACCACCCCTGGCAGAGCTCCCAGAGCTAGTGGCTTCCTAGTGAACCTCCATGAAGGGGGATCCCCCTGTGGAGTGGAGCCATCAAAGGATAATGTACCCTGAGCTCCACAGGCCCCATGGGTGGACAATGTGCACAGTGTGACTGTTAACGCCACTTTAAAAGTGGCAATGAGGTCTCCATCCTTCCTCTGCTTGTCTTGCAGGCTGAATACCCACACTGGTGGTTGGCAACACACACTCGAATGCCAGAGCCGTCTGAGTGATTGCTAGCCCCTGGAGCTATCTTTGCCACTAGCTAACAATACCTCTCAGTCTCATGTATCACAAAGGGGTATTTTTATACAGAGGCTATTAATAGCTAGCTGATAAGTGAAGGAACTCGACAGACTAAACCCAGGGAAAGCAGGTGGCAATTCCATGTCCTAGCGAAAGCTACCCTGCTTTTTGACTTCTTATTTTAAGGGGAGATTAACTTGCTTCACTGCAGAAATGTTTGTTATTTTCTGGATGGCAAGAGCTGTCAACTTTGCTGTTGGGAGGAACGGCTTTTAGACATACCTTCCTTAGGGCTATCAGCAGATTCTCCAGTTTATTTGGAGAGATTAAATGAAAGGCCAAAGCTATTCCCAGCTCTCCTCACTGCTCTAAGCTGTCTGTCCCCGCAACTCCAAACATTCAGTAGCTTCCCAAGCAATGAATGTATTTTCCTCTCCTCTGCTGTGTTATTTATACAGGACTGGAAGTGTACACAGCACTGTTCAGTAGGTGATTGGGGTTGGACAAAGAGCAGGTCCCTGCCCCAAAGAGCATGTATGGGTACACCAGTGTGACACAATACAAAACAAACACAGAGTGGCATACAGTCAAGGTCAGATGGTACAACAGGTCCATCTCCCAAGAGGCCCTAGGTCTTAGAGGCCCCCAAAGCCCTTCCAAGCAATGGCAGATCACATGCAGAGTTCAGGGCCCAACAGAACTTCAAGCTACAGTTCCATCGGGAAGGCCCGACTGCTGGAGAAGAGTGAGGACAGGGATTCAGGTGGGGTCAGGCTGGACTCAGCTGCCCAGTTTTTGAATACAGTTTGCTTCTGTGACAGCTGCCCTCTTGGCCAACACAACAAGGGCCTCCAAAGCTACAAACAGGACCTGCTACAGGTTGAGCTAGAGCCCAGCGCTCAAGCTGGGGGCTGTAACAACTCATCTCCTCCTCAAATGAGTGGGTTATGCTACAGCATTATGTTACCCGAGACAGCCTGTAAGGCCCAACATGTTTGCGTGCTGAATTCAAACGTTCGTGACAGCAAATGGCAGGTGGGCAGTGCAGGTGGCAGGCCAAGAATTGAGAGTCACGGTCATGGCTGGCTCCAGTTTTTTTGCCACCCCAAGCAGCGAAGGAAAAAAAAAAAGAAAGAAAAACCCGATTGAGCTGGTGCCAAAGAGCCGCTGAAGAGGAAGAGAGGGAGTGAAGGACCCACCGCTGAATTGCCACCAAAGACCAGGAGGTGCTACCCCAATAATGGATGGAGTGCTGCACCTTTCTATTGGCCGCCCCAGAGACCTGCTTCCTTTGCTGGTGCCTGGAGCCAGCCTGGTCATAGCAAAGGGAAGAGAGATAAGGGACTCTCCCCATCCTATCCCTCTTGGTGATGCAGTACACAGAGCATAACCCCTTCCCAGAGCCCCTTCAGAAACCCCTTCTGTCTCCTTTCCCTGGAGGCCCTCGCCTGCCACCTGACACACTGTGCACAGTCAGTATGGCATGATGCAATGCAAAGCACACTCAGCCATGTGCAGCTCTGAGGGCTCAGCTGCTTCTAGGGATGAGTGAGGAAATGGTTTGAGAGAGGAAGGAACCTGACTCTTTCTTTGTGTTGCATTCTTCTCCACTGTGCATTGTAGATGGACCTTTAGCCACCAATGATCCTCACCAATGCCACAGCCATTCAGACCTTCCCAGAGACAGCAGGGATGGAGACTGTAAGTCTCCTGGGGCGAAGACAGTCTAACGTTTGTACAGCACCTAGCACAATGGGGTTCTGGTCCAGGATGAGGGCTTCTGAGCGCTAGCACAATACAAATAATCTGCCTGCTCCAAGAAGCACAAGCTCCTACCACTTGAGCTAAAAGGCAATCCCCTATTGCTCTTTCCAGTGTAGAATCTAAGATACACAAGTGAGCAGTTCTGATTCCATACATACCAGTGGTCACCAACTGGTCGATCATGACCAACTGGTCAATCCTAGAGACTCCCTGTAGCGGAGCAGTCACCTGCTCCAGCCCTGGAAGGGTTAAAACCAGCCCCAGGAGAGGGCTGGGGCTGTGAAGCAAAGCCTGGGCTGATTGAGGAAGGCAGTAACAGCTGGGGCCATGCCCCAGTCAGGCCCAGCTGATCCCTATAAGAGGCTGTGAGCCAGAACCTAAACACCCTCTCTCTGCTTGTAGAGAGAAAAGGGCCTGGCTGCTAGGGAGTGGAGCAGGGCTGGGGGAAGGCTAGAGGAGCTGGGAGCTCCAGCCTGGAAAGCCACCTGGCTGTGGGCCTAGCTGAGGGCCTAAGACAAGTACTGGGGTTGCAAAGGGGCAGCCCAGCAATAGGTAGAGGCAGCAGGTCCAGACCCAACCTTGCCTATGATGAGTGGCTTATGCTGCAGTCTGCCCCAGTGTGTGGAGGGTGAGTGGTGGTGACTGGCAGTAGCCTATGACTGAGGTGAGGTGGGGGTAGTGGGTGGTGGTTCCCCTGAGTGGGGAGACCTGGAAAAACAGTGGAGGTACTGCCAGGGGGCAGCACCCAGTGAAAGGGTCACCTGGGGTCTGGGAGGGACACAGGGGGCCAGCGGTAGTGTGACACCGGCCAACAGGGGGTGCTCTGGAGGCTGGAAGCTAATTCCCCGAGATGACCAGCAGAAGGTGCCACCGGGTTAGTCTACATGCTGTTACACTCTCCCAGTCAATCACGATCGCTGGTGGTGCAGCGGGGCTGACCACTGCCACTAAGGCAGGCTCCGTGCCTGCCCTGGCCCCACACTGCTCCTGGAAGTGGCCAGCGTGCCCCTACAGCCCTAGGGGACAGGGGTCTCCATGTGCTGTCCTGCCTGCAAGCACTGCCCCCGCAGCTCCCATTGGCTGAAAACAGGAAACTGTGGCCAATGGGAGCTGCAGAGGGGGGAAGCATGCAGAGACACATGCCCCCTGCCCATCCAGGGACTGCAGGGGCATGTTGGCCCCTTCCGGGAGCAGCATGCGGTCAAGGCAGGCAGGGAGCCTGCTTTAGCCTTGCTGCACTGCCACCTGGGAGCTGCCAGAAATAAGTGCTGCCCGGCAGGAAGCTGCACCCCAGCCCTGAGCCCCCCTCTTGGAGCCAACACCCCATACCCCTTCCTGCACCTCTAGCACCCCAAGCCCTGCCCCAGCCCTGAGCTCCCTCCCAGAGCCCACACCCTGTACCCCCTCCTTCACCCTAACACTCTGCTCCAGCCCAGAGGCTCCTCCTGCACCCAAACTCCCTCCTAGAGTTTGCACCCCTCACCCCCTCCTGCACCCCAACCCCTGGCCCTAGGCTCTGCCTGGAGCCCATTACCACACTGTGAACCCCTCGGCCCCTGCCCAGAGCCCACAGCCCCTTCTGAACCCCAACCCACTGCCCCAGCCTGGTGAAAGTGAGCGAGGGACAGATGGGGGGGTGGAGTGAATGGGGTGGGGCTTCAGGGAAGGGGTGGGGCCTCAGGGAAGGGGCAGGGTAGATCCTGGGTTGCCCTTAAATTCAAAAAGTGATCTTGGGAGTAAAAAGGTTGGAGACCACTGCACTCCCACTTTTTTCCTACCGTAAGGGAAAGCGACAGGTAGGGAGGGGTGGAGAGGAGCAAGCACAGAAAAGGAAACCCCCCCTCAAGCCTACATTTCTCAGGCATACTCAGGAACCAGACCAAAATCATCACCCTTGCCCTCTCACCTGATGTTTTCGTTGGGCGCTTTCCCATGCGCCTTGATGGCAGAGCATTCATGTTTGTGGTTCAGCCAGGCGTCCTTCTGGCAGGTTCGATCACAGTAGTGGGCAAACTTACACTGACCACAACGGTGGAGTTTCTCCTGCCTTTTAAAGCAGGTGTGGCAGACCAGATGAGTCAGGCTAAAAAGACAAAAGGAGAGGCAGTCAGCATCCAGGAAAAGTCCATCGGATCCCGATCCAGACTTCCCAGCTGGCCCCAGGCTCCAAGGAGACGTTCCCAGGGAGCATAGCCTAGGTCCTAACTGTCACATTGCATCCATACGTTTTAGGGAAATATGCTTGAGTGTGAATATGAGGTAACTGAAATATGCTTTATGCAAAAAGTCTCTTGTAAGGGCTCATTACGAAGCTTATAATCTACTGAATATATTAATCCTATTTGTATGAATATATCATTCTTGTATCTGAAACTAGAAATATGAAGTATAACTCTGAGGTCCTATTGTAATTATGCAAAGTGTGGGACATTAATGGTGGTTTAGAATCTTGATGGCTCATATTGACTAGGACAACTGGTTGTAAATGGTTTATTTACTGGCAAGTTTTCCTGTGTATCTGTGGGCCAGCCCAAGGTAATGAAGAATGAGGGCTTACAGTGGCATGTGTCTATTTAGAAGGCGAGGTGGGAACCCAGAGAGACAAAAGATTCCTGCCTTGTGCCAAAACTATAAAAGGGGGTGGAGCAGGACAAAGAATCTGTCATGAGCAGGGCCGTCCTTAGGATTTATGGTGCCCTAGGCAGGATTATTAAACTGGTGCCCCTGTGCCTGTCTTGCTCTTAGCAACACAAACATAAGCTTACACTATTGGAAAACTTGCCACATGCATGTTATTAAAACCAGTTTAACGTAGTTAAGCCACTGTAATGCTGATGGACTAGCATGAAAGAAGTAGCACTATAGAAAAAATTCTGGTTTGACAGAATGATGCAAATAATATAATTTTTTTAATTTGTCAATATTTTATTGGAAATTTATATGAAGAGGTATTGAAACGAGGATTTGTTTTTAATTAAAAGCAATCTTTCTGGCTTTTTTGGCTGCAAAATCAGGAATAATGTCATCGTATGACAAAGACAAAGTGATGTCTTGTTCGACTGCAAGAATAGCAAGACCATTTAAGTGTTCCTGACTCTTTGTAGAGCAGAAATAGTTTTTAATGAGCTTTAGTTTTGAGAAACTCCACTCTCCTGATGCTACTGTTACAGGAATTGTCAGTAGAATACAAGTGGCAATGTACACATTAGGATATATGTCAACAAGTTTGCTGGTATGAGTAAACTGTACAATGTCCATCATCGATTTTGCATGTGGCAACACGGATGACAGTATACTCAATTCTTCATACAGTTCAAGTCCACTTAAATCAAAATGATAGCCGTGGTTCAGGAGGCTTTCTAGGTCAGGGGTCCCCAACACGGTGCCCGTGGGTGCTATGGCGCCCGCAGGGGCCTCTCAGTGCACCTGCGTACTGGCCAGCGGGCAAGTATCTGCTGAAATGCCAGCAAAATTCGGTGGCATTTCGGCGGCGATGACTCTGGATGATGCCGCTTGCTGCCGATAAGCATCATCATCTAGAGGCATTGCCGCTGAAATGCCGTCGAATTTCAGCGACATTTTGGCGGATGCTCGTCCACTGCCACGGTCCTTTGTCTGGCGGGCGCCAGACGCAAAAGGTTGGGGACCACTGCTCTAGGTTCTTGCACTTTGTCATTAGTTGCTCTTGTTTTCCTATTTCCTTGAATTTAGTCCTGCTCAGCCCGCTACCAGCTGAGTGAATGGAACCCCAGGCCGACAGCGGGTTGAGTGGCTCAGCCAGGGTCTCAGCCACCGGCCTTCTCAGCCCGCTGCCAGCCTGGGGTTCCTTGGGGGTCCCCAGGCCAGCAATGGGTGCTGAGTGGGGCCAGCGGCCAGGACCCCGGGTGGCAATGGGGCAGCTGCCGGAACCCCAGAGCAGTGGTGGGCTCAGCCGCTCAGCCTGCCTCTGCGTGCCATCAAAAATCAGCTCGCCTGCCGCCTTTGGCACGTGTGCTGTAGGTTGCCGACCCCTTCTCTATACATTAGTAAGGAGATGAGCATATTACAGTTGTTGGAGGGCTCTATTTAGCAGTAACAGGGCTATAGGAAAGTCAGTCAACATTTTTAGTTTGTGTGATGAAAACTGGCCCACTCCCTTCCCCATCCCAAACTTGTCACAAATAATTGTCAACTTAATTTTCTGTTTTTGGCTAAGATATTGATTTTTTAAAAAAATATATATTGAAATTGAGTTCAGGATTGTTAGCAAGCATTTTTGGGGACCAAATTTGTTAAATGACAATCTAAATGGAAACACAGTACTGCTTTCATGCTTGGCTCACCCCCCAGCCTGCTGGTCCAACAGCTGCAGTAGAGGAGGAGATAGGTGGAAAACTGCAGGACCCCAAAATCCACTGCTTGGGGTGCAGAGTGGCAACAGCAGCAGCAAACCCTCAGGTCCGATCACATGCCAATGGGCACCACCGCCAGCCCAACTGACCATGGTGAAGTTAGCACAACATCTGATCTCAGGGACAGGGCACCCATGAAGCCACAGCAGCTCATCCTGCCCTGTGCAGCTCCCCCCGGATGAGATGGATCACTGTCAGCCCAGGGGAGAGATGCGCTTCCCAGCTAGGGTGACCAGATCCAGATGTCCTGATTTTAGAGAACCAGTCCCGATATTTGGGGCTTTATCTTATATAGGTACCAATTACCACCACCTAGGATGACCAGACAGCAAATGTGAAAAACCGGGATGGGGGTGGGGGGGAATAGGAGCCTATATAAGAAAAAGACCCAAAAATCGGGACTGTCCCTATAAAATTGGGACAACTTGTCACCCTACAGGTGAGTTCCTTCCCCCACTCCTTCCCAGAGACCCCAGCAGCCAATCCCCTCCCTCAGACTGTGCTGCATTCATCTCTCTCTAGGACCCAGCAGCCCTGCTCTTACATGCTTCCCATCTGTCCAGGCTCCCAGCAGAGCGGTGCCCCCAGACCTAGTGGTCCCCTAGGCAGCTGCTTGTTCTGCCTATGGCTAAGGATGGCCCTGGTCATGAGAATACCCGTGTTTACCACCTAAGATGTCTGCTGGAACTGACAAGTACTGTACAAGGGGAAAGGATTAGGCCCAGATTAGGAAGGTGTCTAGTCTGTGAAAGAAGCTTATTGGAACATCTCTAGGGGTGAGATTACCTGTAATCAGCTTTTTAATGTATTAGGCTTAGACTTGCATGTTTTGTTTTATTTTGCTTAGTGACTTTCTTTTGTTCTGTCTATTGTTACTTGAAACCACTTAAATCCTACCTTTTATACTTAATAAAAATCACTTTTGTTTGTTATATACCCAGAGTAAGTGATTAATACCTGGAGAAGCAAACAGCTGGGCATATCTCTCTATCAGTGTTAGAGGACAGACGATTTATGAGTTTACCCTGTATAAGCTTTATACAGAGTAAAACAGATTTGTTTAGGTTTTGGATCCCATTGGGAGCTGGATGCTGGAGATAGGTAACCTGCTGAGCTGTTTTTAAAGTCTGCAGCTTTGAGAGCGTGGCCCAGACCCTGGGTCTGTGTGGCAGCAGGCCAGCGTGTCTGGCTCAACAAGGCAGGGTTCTGGAGTCCCAAGCTGGCAGGTAATTTCAAGTTAGAAGCTCAGAGGCAACTTCAGCACATCAGATGACAGTCCCAAGGGGGTCTCTGCGACCAAACCCATCACACCAACCCCATGAGGCATCATACCCAATAAACTGAATAATGCTGAGCAATATATTCCACATGCCTAGCGGGAAGGAAGGATAAACATTTCAAGCAAAGTGCAGTTAATATCAACGTCTTTGCCAAGTGCTGTTGACTCTTTCCTGGGCTATAAGTATGAGAGAGCTTTTTTGTTTAAAAGAGGGAACAAATGGATGCATTCCCCAGTCTGCCAAGCTTCCTGTCTCTAGCACATGCACTCCTGGTTCATATCATCGTTGCTAAAGGGACACCTTTTTTCCCATAGGCCCTTGTTAAAACATTAGCTGCCTGTCCACTGAGAATTTGTCCTAAAAATTCATTTAGTGAGTATTTAGAGGGGTAGCCATATTCGTCTGTATCAGCGAAAACAATGAGGAGTCCTTCTGGCACCTTTAGAGACTAAACAATTTATTTGAGCATGAGCTTTTGTGGGCTATAATCCACTTTGGTTATAGCCCATGAAAGCTTGTGCCCAAATAAATTGGTTAGTCTCTAAGGTGCCACAAGGACTCCTCATTGTTTTAGTGAGTCTGTCACTCAACAGAACCAGAAAAAAACTGCCACACTCAGTGCAGAGGACCTGATCCTGACCTCTTTACACTGGTGTAACTTGAGAGTAACTCCTCTGAATTCAACAGATTATACTGAGTTCAAACCTGCGTGAGAGCCCAGGTGCCAAGCTCTCTGTGGCTTTTCTCACAGGTGAGAGACAAGCATTAATTTTCACCCCTTCTCTCCCTCCTGCAATGGTAGGGGTGGGACAGGCAGGCCTAAATCCCTCAGTGCACTGGGAGCAAAGAGGATTGGGAGGCGGGAGGCAAGAACTCCTCTCCCATGAAGCAGGTAAAGACACTCACCAATGTGAGTTTTTTTCCCTGTGTGTCAAATGAATAGCTGCCAAGCTGAGGTTTAAAACCTAGAAGTGCTGCCCCAGGCAGTCCCCACCCCCCACACTTATTTTCTCTTCCTTATTCCCTCTCCTTCCTCCCTCTCCACTGACTCACCCTCCCACAGCCAAGAAATTCATGAGAGTGATTACTATGATTCTTCACATCTCCCATAAGGGGCTGCTGCTAGCAAATCCATTTCAACAGATAGGAGTGCTCGCTTTGTCCACTGCGACATTTCTGCCACCTTCACACACCTCAGCGATACACATCATGGGGCTCCCTGGCTTGCTCTCCACAAGATGGTCCCCAAAGGCCCCAGCCAGAGCTGTTCCATCTTCCACATTACTTGGGAGAGTCCTGATTTTGGGCACCTCCTTGGGGATACCAGTTTCTACCTCCCATTTTCATTGAGAGTTTAGGATTTGCACCACCAGTCCTTAATTTATAATGAAAGAGGTGCCAGAGCTCATGCAATTTTTTTCTTTCATAACTGACTATGAAGTGCCAAGCCTAGAGGTGCCAGGGCTCAGCCCTGGCACAAATTAAGACCTGGTCACCTCTGAGGTACAAAAAAAGGGACATCTGGGGTGATCCTGGGACCATAAAATAGGACCGTGTTTACTGAGCACCCTTGCCGATTTCTGAGAGCTACCTCAAAAAAGGGGACAACTCTGGGAAAAACCTGTACAGGTGGCAACTCTACAGGAAGGGCTGAGAAGTGTGTGTGTGTGTGTGAGAGAGAGAGAGAGAGAGAGAGAGAGAGTGAGTGAGTGAGTTCTGAGTGAGTGAGAGAGAGAGAGACACCTAGGATTTCTCCAGGACATAACCACAGAGAATTTGCCTAGGGCATAAACCACCCGTAACCTACCCACCACCATAGAGGCATGGCAAGAGCACTGGATAGCAATAAATCACCTGGAGTGATTTGTAGCAAGATGGCTAGTGTTGGCATGCACCGCTGCCTTCTAATGGATGGCTACAGCTCTGCTTCACCTGCTAGGTATGTAAGCGGTCTCACAGAAATCAAAGGGGCTCCTCATATGCTTAAAGTTAGCTCATGTAGCTTGCTGAATAGAGGCCTGTCCGAGTAAAGTGCACACTTAGGACAATCTATGGGAACAGTACTGCTTGTTACCACACGACTGACTACCATTGTTTACAAAGCATTTACCAACTTCTCTCTGCAACTATTCCTTGTCACAATTGTAGCTCCTGCCATCTAGCCGGCTACTGTTTACCGTATCATTTTTCTTTCCTCTAAGAGCCTGTCTAACTCCTGGAAAAACAGGTTTGTGACTGTTAGGGTGCATTGCAGACATGATCCTCTGCCTAAAGAAATATTAGGAGCCTGAAAGTTTCCAGAACACAGGTAGAATTGGGAAATAAGGAAAATGTCATAGAAACCTTATCAACTCTTCCACCTGAAACATAGCATATAAGTTATGGTGTGGGAATAGGAAAAACAAATGCACTTTTTTAATGCAGATCACCCTGTGTTTGGCAAGAATTTAAAATATTAAAGCAAGTATCCAAGTTGCTATTCACTACCCTGGCTGCAGTGCAGAGGTACCCTAAGGAGAGGTCTGCACTGTAATCAGAGCACGCATAGACATGCCTGAGCTAGTTTTGATCTAGCTAGCCAAATAACAATAGTAGGGAAGCTGCGGGTGTGGTGCCCTACATCAAAGGGGTGTTGTGAGGATAAATGAAGATAGTAAAGGTTGTGAGGTGCTCTCATTCTACCATATAAGTGCCTTAGACAGTTTGGTTCATACACAGGGGAGTTCAGAACCTAAATTGACTCCTGTATAAGGGAATCCCCAATACACAGGGCTGCTTTCCAATGGTTCACACCCATCATTGATTTAGGTCTTTGATTTTAGACTGGGGATATGGCCCTGATTACAACCACAAGTGTAGCCGTACCTCTGTTTGGACAGATGAGATTACTCCTGCTCAAAACCAACGTAAGCTCTACTAGTGCAAACAGCAGCCTGGTCTGTCTACACTGGGGGTTAAACTATCACTTGATTCATTATTTTGGTCATTAATACTGGTGTCCTGGCTACATTTGACCAATATTACTGTGTCCACCTAAAATCTACCTGCATTCAGGAGTTTTGCACTTTCATTGAATTTGTCTGTATTCTCTGCCTTCAGCTTTTGTTTAGTGTTGCCTGTCCACTGTTAAACAGCTGCCATATTCCATCCCAAAGGCTGGTAGCAGGTACTTCAATGGCTGGCAACTAATGACTGAAATCTACGCAGGCTGCCAGTCTAGAAAAGGCTTCACTGCACTGCTGACATGGTGCTGTTTAAAAAAATGATAATATGATGAAAGTCAGTTAAACAAGTTCCACCAACACAGATTTTTTCTTTCCCAAATGCTTTATAAACTTTATGCACTAGAGGCCTGATCTTCAAACTCATATTCATGTTGTGATTAATGAACTTGTCTCCATTATTACTTTTTTGTGTAGTGCACCTTTAAACGGAGAGAAGACGCCCCTCCACATGCACACAACTGCAGGGATAACTGCCATTGGGCATTCAGATGCAGCCTGCTACACAGGAAACACTCTCTGTGCTCTCCCATGAAGTCTTTAATTTTGTTGTCTCTTGTTTTAGTTATTCCCTTAATGCAAAATAAAGATCATTCAGATGGAAAGTGTGTGGTTGGTCTTTGTGTACAGACAACTACAACACATGGGAATGGTCTTTAATCCCAATAGTGGCCCGTGGCCCCATTGACTCCAGCTGGACTATTTGCACGAGGCAGTACTGTCACGCTGTCTGGTGTGGTTCACAACTGTGAGTGCCTACCTCTGGGCAGACTGTCAGAAAACAGGGCAGACAGCTGCTGGGGGTATGTTTCATAATTAGATTTCCCCAAGCCAGTAACAAAAGTGAACTCTTGGATCACTGTACCAGTCTTACCAGGGAGTTACAGACAGTCCCCTTAGACTCTCCAGTCTATCTTGCCACCCAGACAAACTGGACTTTGTGATAAAAGCTCACGTACACCAAAAATCACACCACATCAGGCTGCTCCCAGTCCCAAGAGACCGGTCACTTACCCTAGATCAGTTGGTACTCCAGATCTTACACCAAAGACAACGCTGACAGCCAATTCTATAGGAAACGAACTATAGGTTTATTAGCTAAGGAAGTGAGAATTATTGTGAGGTTAAAGCAGGTAAACTATATGCACAGGTGAGTCATGGTTTGTAATTTCAAATGGTGGCAGTGATGTAATAAACTGCCAGTTTCCCAAATGTCTTTCAGGTACCCTGATAATCTGTGGGGATCTCTGCTTTGCATCAAGTACATTTCTCTGCAAGAGTCCAAACAGTCCAGAGACCCTGCCTTGAATCCATACTTATAGTGTCTTCTCACAGAAAACAAGTTGACAGGGTCACTACCCACATGGGCTTTTCCTTTGATGACAGAGAGTGAAGAACTCATTTAAAGTCTTTGACCTCCGATCATTGCACACAATGACTTCTTGCTTTGAAATTAGCACTTTTCTGTTAAAGTTCTTCATTTGCATTCCACAAAGCCTCTTCCTGTTTGATGGGTTATTTAGTTATGGGATAGGCACAAAGTAAACGTTTGCTATTATAGTATAACAGGATACAGATAAGTGAATATAATGCAACTAACATCCCATTAGTTTTCATGAAGTTTAAACACCAAATGCACTCTTCTACATTTAGCAATCACTTTGATCTATACTAATACACAAGTGAATTAACCAGGAGCTTCATCATGAGCTGGCACCTGGTCCGCCAGCATCACAAGTACTACTCATGGTAAGGATTTGCAGGATCAGGTCCTATATATAATGATTGAAATGTTGTCTCGTACTGACTTGACTGTGCTCCTAGTGAAATCACTGGAAGTTTGTCCATTGGTTCAATGGCAGCAAGATCAGGCCCTAAAAAAGGAGCTAGCTTTGCTTTCTCCTGAATAAAACCATATATACACACAGGAATCTGTTTACCTATCACTGAAGTGCAGCCACCTCTGGGATCCAATGTGTTAGCTGTCTAACAGTATACAAGGAGCACTGAACCATAGCTGAGGCCAGGAAATAAAGAAGGATTCTGAAAAACTGCAAAATTAGTGAACGCAGGTAGGATTTTAGGTGGCAGATTGTAATATTAGCCAAATGCAGCCAGGAGACTAGCATTAACAACCATCATAGGATGTTAGTAATGAATCACGTGCACTTTGCAAAATTCAAAGGTTAGCAATTTAGAACTTGTCACTGGCGTCTTCATACACTCATCACCAGCCCCCTATTAAACCTAAAAGGTAATGAGTAACTTCTCTAGCTTATGTGCCACGCATTTCAAGAGGGGTTTATACCCTTGTGTTTACTCCTTAGAACACCTTCCTCTTTCATGCAGACTGGCTGGCAATGGCAGGTATCTCAGAAGAACCAGCTGTCCCCAGAAAGTTCATTTGAAATGCAAGGGACATTTATATCCAGAGGACACAACAGGTGCAGCCAGCTGGCTCTGTAGTTTACTAGCTTACCGTTTACACTTCAAAGGGTGAGATTTAGACTTTCCTCTCTAAGCACATAAAAGCTTCATTTGTGACTCATAAAACACATGGGAAGTGCCAATAGCACAATAGGTCAAGGGTCTGTTTAATCTGACATCCTTTCTTTGGTAGTGCCCAATGTCAGATACTTCAGAGAGAGGCAGAAGCCCACCCATAATGCACCTAACTACAACTTTCATCCATATAGCTGCCTCTCCTGGTCACTTGCTTTGTTTGGAAAAAAGGGGAAGCCATTTCTCTCCTCTGCCGTAAGCCGCAGAACCTTCAGGACCCTTCCACCCCAGTCTCCGATACAGAGTTATACCATGAATGAACTGGAAACTTAGGCTATGTCTATGTGCACAGGCTAGCCTGCCTGAGCTAGTTTGAATCCGGTTAGCACTGGTAACAAAGGCAATGAATACAGCACAGCCTAGGCTAACAAACTGAGTATGTACTGACAGGTCATGTTGGGCTTGTACTTCTCACATTGAAGCTCACACTGAGCCTACTTCAATGCTGTTGTTACCTGTACTAGCTGGGTTCAAACTAGTTCAGGTGGGCTAGCCTGTGCACAGCTTTTGCTGTGGAAACACACCCTTAACCATGGTAAGTGGGTGTACATAAGTCTAAGCGTGTCTTATTGAGTGCAAGAGAATCCAAATAATCATAACCATGTCTAACCTAGCAGCCAAAGGCCACAAGCAATGCATTATTGAGCTAGGTAGGCACTGCGATGCACCTAGAAGGGAGAATCCTTGCTCCAAAGAGCAAATAGACAAGACAGGCAAAGGAAGCGTTATTTATTAGCCCTGCCATGAGTGCAGGGGACTGGACTAGATGACCTCTCCAGGTTCCTTCCAATCCTATGATTATCACCCACCTTTTGCAAATGGGAAACTGAGGCTGAGAGAAACTATGCATGGGAGGTTTCAGAGTAGCAGCCGTGTTAGTCTGTATCTGCAAAAAGAACAGGAGTACTTGTGGCACCTTAGAGACTAACACATTTATTTCAGCATGAGCTTTCGTGGGCTACAGCCCACTTCTTCTGATGCTTAGAATGGAACATATATTGAAGAGATATATATACATGTATAGAGAGCATGAAAAGGTGGGAGTTGTGTTACCAACTCTAAGAGTATCAGAGGGGTAGCCATGTTAGTCTGGATCTGCAAAAGCAGCAAAGAATCCTGTGGCACCTTATAGACTAACAGACGTTTTGGAGCATGAGCTTTCGTGGGTGAATACCCACTTCGTCAGATGCAACTCTGAGAGGCCATGCATGGGAGGTCTGTGCTAGAGCTGGGACTTCAACCCAGAGCTTTAGAGGCCTTGTCCAGTGCCTTAACCACACAGCCATCCTTCCTCTCTACTTACAATGGAAAGGCCAGCACAGCTGTAATTCCTCTAGCATTGCTACCTGTGCTGCTAACAACATATGCCTTGCTCCTTCCACTCTAGGTTTTGCAACACAAACAAATAGAGCTTTATTAAGCGACAATTGCAAACAAGATTATAGGCAGAGTGTAAAGTCCCACGTTAAACAGTGGCTTGTAGGATGACAATGATCAGGCACGCTGGAATGCCAACAAGAGACAGGCTGGCCAGCAGGTTCCATGCTAATAGCAGGAGCAGTGGCCTGCTCTCTTGAGTCAAATGGCAGAACTGGGTGCTGGTCAGAAATGCAAGACTGTGTTCTAT
Organism: Gopherus flavomarginatus; assembly: GCF_025201925.1. Lineage (NCBI taxonomy): Eukaryota > Metazoa > Chordata > Testudines > Testudinidae > Gopherus > Gopherus flavomarginatus. Next base: position 272,932,506 of record NC_066619.1, on the reverse strand, counting down.
CAGCTGTCAAGTCCTGGGGGCAGAAAGGTGCAGCAGAGATTACTCTCCTTGTAAGGCAGCAAAGAGCCACAGGACTGATAAAAACACACAAGTGTACTGTACAAGGCAAGGAGAGAGATACTGCTGGGAACGGAGGGGTCCTCCCCACCGTCGTTAAGGGGAGCCTTCTTGCTGCACACAGGTAGACAGCAGCTGAAAAGGGTTTGTAAAAAAATGTACCCATCAAAGCAAAGGAAGCCTTTCAGGAGGATGTGTTGCAGAAGAACCACTGACCTAAGGCTGTTGGGTTTTTTTTTCCCCCATGAGAGCAGGAAGAAAGTAAAGGTTTTGATCTCACATTAATAGTATTGCTGTGTAGAAGGACTCCAAAGCAAAACTGACATGCAGCATGTATAGGGAGCATTTCACTCATCTCTGAAAAGCAGCCACCTCTGGGGAGGAGCACAGCAGCCTTTCAGACAATGCACAACAAAACCACGTGAGGTTTTAAAGATAGGAAGTGAAGCAGCAGCCCAGGTCTTATGGAAAATGCAAGAGGAATTTTGAACTCATGCGGCTCTATTATCCTTCATTTATACAAACCTTGTCAACTAATTGGGAGCAGTCACACGTATGTAGCTGGGGGCTGAACTTTACTGATATGCTCTAAGGACCCAATGACAGCCAGTGGAACAACAACTACTTAAAGTGAGCCAGTTAGACCGCTTATCTGAATTTACACAAACTGTTTAATTCTCTGTGGCTTGATTCAGCTCCCCTTCTGTAACATGGGAATAATAACACTTCCTTTTTCTCCTAGGACTATTTAGATTGTAAACTCTTTGGAGCAGTGAAGTGCTATCACTGACTATGCGGCTGCCCATCACCTCACAATGGAGCTCTGGGCTCAGTTGAGACCTCTCACCAGTACTGTAATACAAATAACAAGGGGTGAACTGCTCACCAGCTGGGGTTAGGGAAAAATGTCTTTCCTTGGCATAATATAGCACAGTTTGGTGCATCATACCGAGGCAGAAGGAGATCCCCTTTGCTCTGAACTACTTTTAGAAACAGCCTGCCAGCCTAGATGGATTGTTGTTCTGTTGATAGAAGTTCGGGAAGGAAAAGGTCTGTTAGGATAGGAAATCCATCCCATTGCAAACATAACATCTAGTCCCTTGCGGCAGGCAGTATAAGCTATTCTGTCCAGATAACATTTTTGAGGAGAGGGGGCAATGTTGGAATTATTTATAGAACTGATTTTTTTTTTAAACTGCATTATTTCAAAACCTGCAAGGCTTTGAAACAGCTGCCCCAGGAGTCTGACTATAAATATACTGGTGTATGGCTAGGGATTACCATGTTCTGTTTACACTGAAAACAACTTGGGGGGTGGGGTCCCAATAATAATTGACATTTTCCAAGGATCATTTTTCAAAAAATAAAAAAGAGGTGGGGGGCAGTGGAGAAAATGGAAAGTTTCTTTTAACAGGACTTTCACTGGCAATTCACACTCCCAGGCACGGGCCTTACCTGGAAAATGACATGGTGGCAAAGCAGGTAGCCTGTTTACAGTAGCACATAGCACCCCACTAGCACAGGGGGAGCTGAACTGGTAGCAGCAACGGTAGGAAATGTTAAGAAAAATAATCTAGTGTAGACACAGACTTTTATACAGGTGCCTTACACATTGCTTCCACGTGTAAACCTGCAAAGCTCCATATATTGGTCCCAATCCCCAGCTGGCATTCATAGACATAGGTTATGGCAATTTACACCACGTGGGGATGTGGCTTACTGTGTTCAGTAGACAGAGCAGTGTAGAATAGGTGGAGCACTGATAAGATAATACCTACCTTGACAGGGCCCTGTGCAGATTAATGAGGGCTTGTGAAGCACATTGAGATCCTTAGCTGCAAGAGACCAAGCAGCCTTTTCTTGTCAAAGAAAACAATCTAAGGGCCTGACCTCAGCTGGTATAAAGTGGAGTAGCTTCATTGTAGTCAAAGGGGCTTATCATAGAGATAAGGATCTGTACGCAAAGATCCATCTGAAGAATATCTATGCCTTTAACATGAGCATAACTGGCTCGTAAGAACAGTTCTCCAAGAACGGTGTATAATCATAACGATCCATTTCTAGATGAGTCTGCAAGGCAGCTACAATCTTTAAGACTAGTCTCAATGGGCTGCGTCCCTTTACTATGAACATATTCAAAAAAAAAAACCCTAACTAAATAAAACCATTTTATTTTAAAGATATGGTTAGAACATTCTGTGCAAGCTACTTCTGTCTCTGCCTGAGACAAAACATTCTTCCGGTGGTATTTTAATTAGCCTGCTGCTCATTTAAAAAAAAAAAGTTCATTATAGGGATCCTTGAGACCCAGCCTAGTTCAGCTCTGGCCAGAATGATTAGCTGGCATTAAACGACCATGCTTAGGAACAAATCACTATAAAATCACCTCTTAGTCCTGATCTTGCTTCCATTTTTCCACTGAGTTCAATAGGTACTGCCAGATACTTCCACCCCTACTCTTAGTGAGTATTACCTGTTTCACAAATAGATCCATTGATTCCAGTGGGACTAACTGCAGAATAAGTTACTCAATGGGCCTGGCCCAACGCCCACTGAAGTCAATGGAAAGACCCCTATTAACTTTGATGGGATCTGGATCAGGGCCAATGTAAGGGGAGGCAGAATCTGGCCTAGTCGCAGCAGCATTGGGCCCATAGTCTGTTAGTCTAATCGATTTTGGCATTTATATAGCACTATCCATTGTGGTATTTAGGCATAATTCAACTACCATCTCTCTGCCCTGAGCCCTGACCCCCCCCCTCACATACACCCAGCCCTCTGCCCTGACCCCCCGCTACACACACATCCAGTCCTCTGCCCTGAGCCCCGCAGTCCTGCACACACCCCCGGCCTCTGCCGTGAGCCCTGTACCCCCCTCATATACACCAATCCCTCTGCTTGACTCCTTCACACAGACTCCCACAACCCCAGCCCTGACTCTGGTACCCCCACACATACCCAACCCCCATGCCCTGACACCTGCACCCCCCTCACATGCCCCTCAGCCCTCTGCCCTGACTCTTGCACTCCCTCCACATACCAGCCCCCTCACACTCCATGCACCCCCCACATCCTGACTCTTGCACCCCCCACATCCCCACCCCCACCCTGAGCACCAAACGGGAGCTCCTGCACACACACACACACACACACCCATTCCCACCTACACCCCTCGCACCAAATGGGAGCTGCCCAAGTAAGTGCCCACACCCAAATCTCCTGCCCCAACCCTGAGCCTCCTCCCTCATTCTAGCTCCTGGCAAGACCCTTCACCCCCAGCCCTGTGCTCAGTGCACTCCCACCCTCAGCTCAGTGCAGAGAGAGGAAGAGAATGGGCCAGAACCAGGGAGAAGGTAGGTACCTACTGTATGTGGGCAGGGCCGGGACCCCAGACCAGCAGCGGGCTGAGCGGGTCTGGGAGCTGGGATCCCGGCTGGCAGGAGCTGGCGGATGAAACCCCTGAGTGAAAGCCCACTGTTGGTCTGGGGTCCCGGCTGCTGGACCCTTGCCAGCCAGAATCCCAGCTGCAGGCCCTGCTCAACCTGCTGCTGGCTTAGTTGAACAGAACCCCAGACCAGCTGCGGGCTGGCGGCATAAGATCAACATTTTAATTTAATTTTAAATGAAGCTTCTTAAACATTTTGAAAACCTTGTTTATTTTACAATACAACACTAGTTTAGTTATATAATATATAGACTTATAGAGAGAGATTTTCTAAAAAACATTAAAATGTATTACCAGCACGTGAAACCTTAAATTAAAGTAAATAAATAAAGACTCGGTACACCACTTCTGAAAGGTTGCTGACCCCTGAGCTAGACATTTGGCACCAGGAATCAGGAAGCTTTGTGTATGCCCATTGGTGAGAATGTAGGTGCCTAAGGGATTTTAACAGCAAAAATTGGCATCTACAGGGAGAGGGAGCATCTGAACAGGGGTTTTGAGGATCTAAATTTTGGACTTAGGTGCCTAACATGGCATTTAGGTGCCTAAATCCCTTTGCAGATCTAGTCCTTAACATCCACATCCACAAGAGAAGTTGATCAAATATTATTCATGTAAAAATAAGAAGCTCACGATAAGTAACATAAATGGAAAATGCATCTTGATCAGGAGTCACTTTTGAGTTTCGTCAATATCGCAGCAAAGTTACAGAAATCCAATCTCTCCTCTCAAAGATGACTGCACCAGCCCAGCCCATTAATTCATCCACTGGCAAGTACAACACTGCTGCCAAGTTCTATGTATTAGGCCATTTGTTTGGGGGTAACTGGTTATAAAGGGGCACAGGATGAAAGAATCTCAAGTTATTACAAACTATCAGTGGCATGAATGTATCTACTGTCTTTCAGCATTAGTGCCCTCTCTGTGTATATAGTCAAAGGGGTTATATTTGAAAACAAAGCATAATGACATAGTGTACCTGCTTCCTACAGCAAAGTCAGTTAGAGGTTCATTGTAACTGCAATCGCAGCTTGAACACTGCAATTCACTTGAATAATTTGCTGAGGCCCAATTTTGAGAGGCGCTGAGCTCCCTCCACTCCCTCTGCTCTCAATGGAGGCTGAAAGCGCCGAGCACCTTCCAAGATCATGTCCCGGAAGCAGGTTGCACTGTATTTAAAACAGGCAAGCAGACTGACTATCCCGTCCTAGCAAGAGGACAGCCGCTGTGACCTGCAGCTCCACAGAATGACTCTCAGTGGAGCGCTGCTGACTGCAATTCTGTGAGCCTTTCTTGATATTATCCAGACTCTAAGGAAGCCTTCACTGACTGCAACCAGACTGGGCTTCACAAGCCGCACAGATTGGTTTTTTGCTGCATAATAACTTCTCTCTTACCTGTCAAAAACTACCGCAGCGTAGGCTGGCTCCGCAAAGATGACATCCCCAGCCCAGAATTCCTTGGCTGCCTTCAACCCCCTGCCTTTGCCTTCTGAAGTGAACACTTCCACCATCTCCATTTCCCCTGGTGCCATGTCAGGGAAACCAGGCTTGCAACGCAGGTGTCCTGTGAGCCAAGTCCCTTGTCACTCCTGCTTTTTCAGCACCTTTGGGTTGCCACAGGACCAATCCTAGAAATAGATGGTCCCCATCACACCCACCTACATGAGACTATACCATTTTCCACTTGTGGGGGGAGCTTTTTACTTCATATAGTTATAAGCCCAGAAATCAAAGGGGCTGGTCCTGCATGACCAGCACTGTTTGCTTCATTAGGATAAGCTCGTCTGAAAAACAAGTTGGAATTATTTCCCAACCTGAAAGCATTTGTATAGGTTATGGCCACAGCGTCTAATTAACCCTCTCCCATTGGAAAGAGCACGTATTTTCTTTAGGAGGGTATTTTTAGAAACCACATGCTTCTGTTTGTCAGGAGCCAACAGCTGAGACAGTGGTAAGTGGTGGGCTGGTGTGTGTCCCTTGCGCTGTCATCTGGTCTCTTTCAGTAAGGAAACAATGCTGCTTCCCCCCCCCCCCCCGACCCCAGTGAGATTTACAGTAGGAGAGAGGGGGCCATAGTCAAATACGTGCCCCGAGTGCTGCTGGAGAAGACAGGCCTGGAAAAGTCGCTTTTCAAATGCCAGCCAAGCAGCTCGTAGAAGCATGGGGAATATGCTGGAAGGACTGCAGACACTTGGCGTCTCTTTCAGTGCAGGTTGCCATGTAAGCTATTCCCTCCAGTGTTTAATAGGCTCAATGAAATAACATGCTGGAGGACTAAATTCACCCAAGTTTCTCTCCACTGAATTGGATGGATGAATTGGGCCCACAGAGCACGAAAGGAAGAGAATTATTACCAGGGAGTTCAATTAAATTACAAAAATGGGGACCAGTTTCTGCTCTCCCTTTACAGCAACTGGAACAAAGTGGTCATCAAGGGTTAATTGGATTACTCAGAGTTTTAGGGCTGGTGCCCTGTTCCACCCCTACTCCTCACTGGTTAGTTAGTGGGAGTTTCCCCCAGCTGCATTAGGAGGCATGCAGTTAATAAAGCAGCAAGTTCCTAGCCTGCAGTCCTGAGAGTAGGCTTGTTTTTGCTGCATTGAGCAGTCCCTTTACAAATCCAGTCACTGAGGTTGGTGGGGTTGCTCCACGTTCACGCTGCGGTCGCTTAGGCAAAAAATGTGGTCCTGGACTCTCAATCGGCTAAATATTGCTATTTAGCATCTTACAGTTCTTCGATGAGACCTTGCACTTTTAAAGTTCATGGTAACCTCACATGCCCGTCACATTGGTATCTGAGCCCATTTCAACCCAGAGTCTCAAAGTGCTTTATAAACACTCAAGAATTTAGCATCCCCGTTTCCCTGAGAGGCAGGTAAGAATTATTCATTTAACTGATGGGGAAACAAAGGCACAGAGAGATGACAGTGGTTAATTCTTCTGAGTGACCCACGGCACCTTGAGGATGAACTCTGTCTAACCAAGGCCGGTGCAAGGAAGTTTGATGCCCTAGGAGAAACTTCCACCTTGCACCCCCCACCCAGCTCCCCCCGCTCCCCCCACGGCAGCTAACTAAGCCCCCCATCCGGGGAGCCCACCTGCAGCAGATACCCCCCCACCGCGACAGCTAACCCCTCTTTCCCCCGTCCCCCCACAGCAACTAACCCCATCCAGGGAGACTCCCTGTCCCCCCACGGCAGGTAACCCCACCTGGGGAGACTTCCCCCCCGCCGCCACAGCAGCTAACCCTGCCTGGGGAGACTTCCCCCCCTCTCCCACCCCCCGCCACGGCAGCTAACCCTGCCTAGGGAGACTCCCCCCTCGGAAGCTAACCCTGCCTGGGTAGCCCACCCCAGCTCACCTCGGCTCTGCCTCCTCCGCTGAGCACGCCAGCGCTGCTCTAATTCTCCTCCCCACCCAGGCTTGCGGCGCTGATTGGAGGAGACTTAGAGCTGGGCTGTGTGCTCAGCGGAGGAGGCAGAGTGGAGATAAGTTGGGGCGGGGAGCTGTTCCCCTGTGCGCCCCCCCCCCATTACTGCGGGCACCCCTCCTCGCGTGCCCCCCCACCCAGCTCACCTCCACTCCACCTCCTCGCCTGAGGGGATTTTTAGGCCCCCCCAACCACTAGGTGCCCTAGGCGGCTGCCTAGTTTGCCTAAATGGTTGCACCGGCCCTGTGTCTAACTATATGTAATAAGCCAGAGAGAGAGAGAGAGAGAGAGAGAGAGAGAGAGAGAGAGAGAGAGTGTGTGTGTGTGTGTGTGTGTGTGTGTGTGTGTGTGTGTGTGTGTGTGTGTGTGTGTGTGTGTGTGTGTGTGTGTGTGTGTGTGTGTGTGTACACCCCTGCCATCTACTGGACAATCTCAGAACTGCTCAGTTGTGCATCATAGGCTCGGGCCCAAGTCTAGAGACCGGCATGTTCCTATTGTGCAGTGACATGTATAAAGTGTATCCATCTCCAAGTAGTTCTTGGGGAGGTTCCTGTGGTGATCTGGATTTGTGTGAGGGACCTGCCAAAACCACTCAACTCCTCACTACACTCCTAACCTCTGCTTACTATAGGAATCCTGCCCCTGGGAAGCAATGAATGGAAACAATTATTTAATAGACAAAAATCACTTTATTTCTCATATTTTAAAATGTGTTATCAACACAACGGTATAACTTGGAGTTTTATCAGTAACTATCTACCTGAGGCAGTAGGGCACACAAGAGCTTGGCTAGACTGAAAAATAAACAACTTTCCTTTGGAAGGCAGACAGGACCTGTTAAATGAAGGGCCTACTTACTAGCTAGGGAATTATGACGATCTCTGCTGGACAGTGCAGGGCACTTCTTGTGCCATCCTACCATCTTGGGCTCCTATGCAAGGACTGGGCACAATCTGATCTTTTCTGTTTTGCAATTGCAATGTGTAATTTGGGGGCCTTTGTCTGCTAGTTTCCCCTTACAGCAGGATGGAGACCTACTGTAACATTCTATACCTTGGGGGAGTGCTCTGTAACCCCCATATTCCTCATTTATATATATTGGGATCTTGCATATAAAGCATGCCACGTAAGGTATCAGGAGAAAGGATATGATCTGCTGAAAGTCACTGTTCTATCTAAATATGTACATCATTAGTGCATATGAAGTTATGAAATTGTGTTGTATGGTTGGGTGACTGGGCAACAAAATGGCAGATGAAATTCAGTGTTGATAAATGCAAAGTAATGCACATTGGAAAACATAATCTCAACTATGCATATAAAACGATGGAGTCTAAATTAGCTATTATCACTCAAGAAAGAGATCCTGGAGTCATTGTGGGTAGTTCTCTGAAAACATCCATTCAATGTGCAGTGACAGTAAAAAAAAGTTAACAGAATGCTGGGAATCATTAAAAAAGGGATAGACAATAACACAGAAAATATATTGACTCTATATAAATCCACCTACATCTTGAATACTGTGTGTAGTTCTGGTCACTCATCTCAAAAACAATATATTGGAATTGGAAAAAGTTTAGAAAAGGGCAACAGAAATGATTAGGGGTATAGATGAAGAGAGATTAATAAGACTGGGACTTTTCAGCTTGGAAAAGAGACGACTAAGGGGGGATATGATCGAAGTCTATAAAATCATGACTGGAGAAAGTGGATAAAGTAAATAAGGAAGTGTTATTTACTCCTTCTCATAACACAAGTCACTAAATGAAATTAACAGGCAGCAGGTTTAAAACAAACAAAAGGAAGTATTTTTTCATACAGCACACAGTCAACCTGTGGAACTCCTTGCCAGAGGATATTGTGAAAGCTGTGTTGTGGAGGGGGGGAGGGATTTGGGGTTTAAAAGCAAGCTTGATCTGGAGCTGGCAAGCCAGTGAGCAGAACAGGACATACCCTGGGAGGTCCCAGGGAGGACCGGAGTAGACCCAGTATCAAGACAGTAAGCAAAGGGAACCACAGCACCCATTGGAGGGGACAAGGACCAAAAGCCTGAAGGCGACGTCCCCCGGAGTTGGGCAGCAGCCAGATGGTAGGTGGACTGGAGCACAAAGTGACCCAGGGAAACTGACGGGAAGCTGCACACCACACAAACACAGGTGAGCAGCTGAGTCAGCCTCACAGGGCCATGAGTCGGAACCCAGTGAGAAAGGCAGGCCTGGACTCCCATGCTCCCACCCAGATGGCAGGCACTAAGCAGGACGGCCACCACCTTGAACTATTGCCACGAGGCAGGACTGATGTCTCCGTGGTCTATCGCTACTAGGCATAACAGCCATTGTAGTGAACTATGACCATTAGGCAGGAGCACCCTGCAACACCCCCAGTCACACTTATGTAACCCTTCTGCCAGGCTGAATTGATAGCAGCAAGGGCCGGGTTCAATACATAGGGGTCCCTTCCCTACAACGTAATGCAAACCAGCTCGAGTCCCGACCCAGTGACCTGGGAAAATCTTACACACACCCCTGGGCGCCTCTCGCAAGCACAGAGTCTTGGTGTAGCAGAAAATGTTTAATAACATGAGATAAACAGCATAGCATTAAATTGGGAAAACACCTCAACTAGGCTGTGTCCTTTTCCCTGGGCTCTTGAGTCCAGCAACCCCAAAATCACCCCAAGACTCCAAAGTCCAATACCTCAAATGTCCCAAGAGTCCAGCAACCCAAAAATTACCCACAGTCTCAAAAGTCCAGCAACCCAAAAGCCGCTGTCCTGGGTCAGTGCAGCCCCAGAGTTCAAGAGTCTATCTTCAGGGGTTTTCCCTCCACCAGCCTGGGTAGAAAGGGGCACCTTACGTGGTCTCAGGCCGACTGCCCTGCCTCTCCATGGGATTCTGCTTCCGCCTTCCCCACGAACTGCTCCGCTCCGCTCCGCTCTGCTCCACCAGCTATCTCATGATTCACTCCAGCTGTTCCCGCAAACTGCTTGGCTCCGCTCGCTCTGTGGGCAGCTCCAACCGTCCCACAAACTGCTCTGCTCCACCAGCTGCTCTGCTCCACAATATAGCTTCAGGCTCCCCCACTAGTTAGCACAGCTCTTTAGTGATTTCAGCTTTTAGTGAGTTCAGCTCAGTAACCTGTAACTTAGATTCTTAAGGGAATCAAAAATCAGCTCTGATATTCAACAGTGGAGAGAGAAGGTGGTGCAATTGGTGCTTCTGGCTCACACAAGGAGCCCACTCTCTTGTCTAGCAAGTGTCACTCAATTGATGGTGAGACTCCCTGTCACAAAGCAGTTTCACAGTTCCTCATCCACACAATCAGGGTGACAACACTCCACTCCTCCTGCCCCAACAACAAAGAAACTGGGGATCCCACAACTGCCAAAGCATCCATTCCAGGCTGCCGTGGGCTATGCCAGGCGGGGTGAATGTGCCTATGCAAACACGATCAGTCCCTGAAATTCTTTTCCACGCTCACCATAATTCACCACCAGATGTCAGGGTAGAGCTTATCCTGACTGTGCTTACACTTCTATTCAGGTTCTTATACCATGCCCGTCATCGTAGTTTCAGAGGGCCTGGGAGAAGTGCTAGTCTGTAGTAACTGAGCCACATTTTGCTTTCACTTAGACACATGCAACCCCTCTGACTCCATTTAAAAAACATCCTCTGCTTGGTCACTGCATGATTTATTATATCAATCAATAATAAGCTACAATATTCATGAACACATGAAAAAGAGTGAGTCAGGAGAACCAAGCAAGGACTTACCAGCATTTACAGAAAGCATAACACTTGATCCTCTGTGGAGGTGAACATCCTCCATTCCCATAGCAGTTAATGGAGATAAAGACAGAAGAGCCCCCCACTTTAGGATTCCTTGAAAGTTCTTCTCTCTCTCTAGAAGTGCAGTAAAAGTTCTTTAGAAATTGTACTGGGTCATCTACTTCAGACCTATTGATAAAAGCCCGAATGAGGTAGGAAGCCTAGTGCGATTATTCAGGTCCACTAACAGTATGTGTAACAGCTACTGCCAAGTTACTATTATAACATACAAAAAGATACTGGAGATTTTTTAAGTAACAGTAAACAATTTACTTACCAAGTCAAAGCATACAGCTACCTGCCTGGCCCAAGTGCCTTAGCAACATGCTTCTGCTAATAATGCTCACTACATGATTCCCACACCCCAACACTGTGGGCAACTTTGGTTCCTACTCCAAAGTTCCTAATATCATTACATCTTCTTTTATTTTTTAAATAAAGACATACAATTTAACTGAACTTCAACTTTTTTACGTAAATTTATCAATTTAATTTAGCATCCATAACTCCACTCTGAATCCTTAAAGAGTCGTCTAGAACAATTAGTCTCTTTATCTAGCAAGTTTTCTTATCACTCTGCATTTAGAGAGAATAGTGAGAGTATCAATGTGTTTCCTCCCCGCTTTTTTTTTCTTCCTGAATTTGAACTGACCACTGGAGCCTCAGTAGATTCAGTAAACTGGCCTGGCATTGCTTGCATTTCTGAGTTGGATGTTGACACAATTTCTATTTGTTCCATTTTCCATTCCCTTTCTGCACATTTCTTTTATTTCTTTTAGTGCTCATCAAATCCTGTCTGTTTTTCTTACAGAGATCTCCTTCCTTTGTCTCAACGAGATAAAATCTTGGACCAGTGTGTTGGTCTGTCACCTGTGCTGGTTTCCATGCTCCTTTATGCCAAGTACAAACAGTCTTTCGATTTTCCAGTGGTGATAAAGGCTTTGCACCTTTGTCAAAGAAATAGCTTTGCTTGTCTCAATTTTAGGCTAGTTTGTGTGTCTCGTTGAATCCGTTTAGGTTGCAACAACTATGATAAAGTCTGCAATCTGGCTCTTAGACGTTTTCTCATGAGGAGTTGGGCAGATGATCCTATATGTCCCATCAATGTATTCAGATAGTCCAACAGGCTAAAATAGGCATCTGTTATCCAAACTAGATTTTTTAAGACTCCTTTTCAAGAGAACCCAGTGTAGCTGTTATTGGGTTAAACCTTTCACAGAGCACGGGTAATCTAGAGTTTTGTGATCAGTGAACATCTGAAGTGGAAGTCTGGCTCCTTCAAGATAATGCTCCAGGTCTCAAAAGCCACTTTGATGGCAAGTAGCTCCTTGTCTGAAATTTCATAATTGTATTTGGCAGGAGTGAGCTTGCAGGAATAATATGCACAGGGATGAACTTCTTTGTTGAGGCCCTGTTTTTGGGACTGCACTACCCCAGTGGCGATGGTGGAAGTATCGGTTTCCAGGATAAACAGCTGACTTGGGTCAGGATGCGCGAGGATGGGCGTGAAGGTGAACCCTCCCTTTAGATGAGTGAAAGCTTCTTGAGCTTCTGGTGTCCAAGAGACCTGGGCAGGTTTTCCCACAGAAAAGTTATAGGGGCCAGGATTTGGGGGTAGGCTCATACACAGCATTTATAGAAATTTGCAAACCCAATGAAGCACTGAATTTCTCAATTGCTTCATGGTGTTGCCCACTTGCAAACCACTTCCACCTTCTGCAGATTCATAAAGACTCCCTTGGCATAGAGAATGTAACCTAAGAATTTCCACAGTGGGCTGAATGAAGATACATTTCTCCAGCTTAGCACAGAGTCCACGTTGGCAGAGACTTTTTGGACCCTGTGCACATGCTGGTTGTGCATAGGCTGGTCTTCAGAGTCAATTAGGATGTCATCTAAGCAGGCAACCAAATAGTGGTGCATCCAGGGCCATCCCTATCCAGACACAAAGTACGCAGCTGCGTGCTGTTCCAGCCCCTGCCCCACCTCTTCCCTAAGGCCCCCGCCCCTGCTCTGCCCCAGCCCTGCCTCTTCCCGCCCCTGCTCCACCCCAGACCCACCCCCATTCCACCCCTTCCCCAAAGCCCCCAGTCCTGCTCTGCCCCAGCCCCGCCTCTTCCAGCCCCTGCTCCACCCCAACCCCACCCCCACTCCACTCCTTTCCCAAAGCCCCCATCCTCACTCCACTCCTTCCCCGGAGTCCCCAGTCCTGCTCCACCCCAGCCCCGCCCCTTCCCGCCCCTGAGGACTACAGCAGGGCCAGGCCTACACTCACCGGCAGTGAGAAGTACAGCAACCCAGCCCCAGCCACACCATCAGTGAGTGTGGGGGCGGTTCCCCCCTGCCTCCCAAGCCAGTCCCACCCCACTGCAGAGGCCGGCCCCCCCCCCCCCCCACACACACACACCTCGCGGGCTGAGTAGGACCCCAGAATAGCTAGAGATGGCCCTAGGTCCATCATATCTCATAAGACATCTTTAATTACATGCTGAAAGGTCATGGGTGCATTAGTAAGTCCAAAGGCATCATAAGATATTTGAAGTGTTCCTACTGAGTGCAAAAAGTGGTTTTCTATTCATCCCCTGACCAGTTTCTGAATAGGCTGAATGCCCCTCTGAGGTCTAACTTGGTAAATAGCCAGGCTGCTCTTACCTGATCCAGGAACTCTGGGATTGGGGATAGAGAGTAGAGTTCCACACAATGATCTTGTTTAGAACACAATAGTCCACACAGAGTCTTAGGGAGCCATCTTTCTATTTACAGGGGATGAGGTCTCATGGATGTAGTCCTTAAGGGTCTGCTATAGAATATATTCGGCCAAATGGAATCGAGGCCCAGGCTGTAAGTTGATCAGGCAGTCATATTCCCAGTGAAGGGATAGTGTGTCTGTGTTTCATTTTCTGAATACATCTGAAAACTCTTGGTATTTTGTTGGGAGTGCGGTAGTTGACCCTAGCAGCAAAGGGGCCTGCTCTGTTGCACAGGCATCTCTCCCTGTTTCCAAAGCCTAGGCAAGGCATCGAACCTGAGGTTCTGGAGGCTCAAGCTTGGAAATCTGGAGGTAGTTCGCCTGCAAAAACTGAGAATTAAATGTCATGGCATGCTCACTCCACGAGATATCTGGGTCATGTTTTGCCAACCAGGGGATTCCAAGTACCAGAGATCAGGCTAAACTGGAGGGTGCTCCTAGTGCTCCCCAACCATCACCTCCAAAACTCTTGACTGACAGAGCCAGAGGCTAGCAGCAATCCATCGACTGTCTCGACTAAATCAGAGGTGGCCTTAGGCTGTATGGGTAGGCTGAGTATTTGAGCCACAGTAGTATCCATGAAGTTATTGTTGGCCCCAGAGTCAATAAAGCTTCTTGAGGGGAAGGGGAGTGGGAGAGGATCTATCTAGAATCTTGGAGCCAGAGTTGTAATTGAAGTTGTAGGTGTGGGGACATTTCCTGTATTGGACCAGAATGGTGGATGAGGTTTGGTGGAGTTTTCTCGATGTTACCTAGGCTTGATCCCCTTACTGAGGCTGGGCAAGTTCATTTCCCTGGAACCACAGGGACAGATGGACACCATGTGGTCAGTGCCACTACAGTAGAATCACAAGTTGTCATGCTGCTGTTGGTCTTATTTGGAACGGTCCAGTTGGTTTCATGCCACGTCCACCTGCATAAGCTTGGGTAAAGGAGCCTTTGCAGCGGTTGTGTGTGGTGCCTGGATGCAGGGTGGAATCCCTTTCCTCTCAAGTTGCCACTCACTAAGTCTGGTGCCTATTTGGAAGCAGAGCTCAATAAATGCATCTAGATTCACATGAGGCACCGTGGGGGCAAGCTCATCAAGACAGAATTAGCGTAGCTGGGCCAGTTCATTCCAGGCCGTTGAAAGCAGGCTGCATACTTTGCAGCCCACCCTGAGGCTGGAGGAGTCTCTGAATGACCACCTCCGCAATGCAAGCTCAGTTGTTGAAGATTGCCAGAGGAAGATGTCCCAACTGGCCAGTATGGGGTGATCGCGCTGTAGCAAAGGGGACACCCAGTCCAGGGCCTGACCTGTTAGAAGGCTGATGTCCAGTCCTATCCTTCCCTGGTTCATCTGGTAGGCATTGGGCCATAGCAGAAAATGGAAGCCTTTCCTGGTTAACCCATCGTAGCAATCTGATAATGGTACTGTGGGTTCAGGTCTTGAAGGCGGCATGTGCCGTGGGGCTATGGGAGACATTCCCACTTGGAGTCCTGTGATTTGTTCTCATACGTGCAATTTTCCACCTGGAAATGATCCATTGTGGCTGTAAGGTTTGGTTTTCTGCCTGTAGGTGAGCAGTGTCCCCTGAGGCACCAAACCTGTAGGCTCCACACCTTTTACAGAAGAGGTCAGAGGAGCTCTGTGTAAGCTCAAAAACTTCTCCCTCGCACCAACAGAAGTTCAGCCAATAGAAAATATTAGCTCACCTACCCTGTCTCTCTAATCATATAGTTAATCAGGCTTTATGGTCATTTAGTCCTTGTAACATTTTGGATGATTCATCTTAAAGACTGACACTTCACATTGGCTTTTCAACATACTGTACCATTTGAACATATCAGCTTCTTTAATACAAAACAAATCCCTTGGATATAGACCTTTGTTAAAGTTTGATTGTATGTATCATATCGATCACATTTCTATTTTAAAAAGATGGCATGGTCTGAACTATTTGCAATATTTTGTAGTCAGGGTACCAAGCCAATACCACTTCCCCACACTGAAGGAGGGTGATACAGAATGCCTTAAAGTATATCAGAAAATTAAAGCTACTTAAACACCTTTAAGATTTATTTTATCTAGTGATAAAATTATACCATATGATACTGTATCAAATAATATAGCTTGATCTACTGTATCTATATTACCAATTATAAGCTTAAAGCATATAAAATAGAAGAAAAGGGTAAAAGAGGAAGTGACTTATAGAGCTGGAATTCCAGTTCTGCGGGAAATTCTAACATTTTGAAAAGATTTTGTTCCAATTCAAACTGATCTCCTCGAAACTGCTGTCTTCTTCCACTCCTGCCTCCATTGCTCGGGACCTTTGACCCTCAACACAGTTTGTACTAGTGTTTGTGCAACCATCTGTGGCACTATCTTCTTGGCCACTGAAAGTAAACAGCAGTCTGTCAGCCTTTTGGGGTCTTCAGATAGCAAGAATAACTCTAGAAAGATTTGCTTTTGAATTTGTGTGAGTAGCGAGATTTCCGTGCTGCTGATCAGAGGTTGCACAAGTTTACCACTCAGTGAACTTGTAGGTCATCATACTGTAGTGTCACAATATATAATTAAAATTCCAGTATTAATAAGAAGATATCCGTGAAAGACTCAGCTTTTCTGAAACTTCAGATATCTTTGGCTGGGAAATTTTTTCCCATTCCAAAATGAAATGAAAGCAAAAATTTCAAATTTCCAATGGAAAAAATTTTCAAAGAAAAAAAATCATTTCAGGTTGCTTGAAATACCTTGCTTTGATAAAATTAAAATGCTTCATTCCAATTTCAATTTTTAATTTTATATTACATACCATAATATTTTTATAAATTGACACAAAAAGTCATTTTGAAATGGAAAATCAAAACATTCCATTACTAAAAGGTTGAAATAGAAGATTTGAAATGCTTTATTTTCTTTCTAAATGAACTTTTGGTAAAATCAACATTTCCACTGAAACATTTTGCTTTCAACTAATTGGCATTTTCTGATGGAAAATTTCCTCTATCTCTTGTCCTTATATCAATAAAACAAATAGCACTATCTGCTGGCCATAATGTCATCAATTACATGCTAGTATCAAGTCTTACATCTCACTAGCAATTTTTTTTTCTGGGTCACTGCACAGTCCATTATCAGAGGGGTAGCCGTGTTAGTCTGGATCTGTAAAAGCAGCAAAGAGTCCTGTGGCACCTTATAGACTAACAGATGTTTTGGAGCATGAGCTTTCGTGGGTGAATACTCACTTCGTCAGATGCATGTAGTGGAAATTTCCAGGGACAGGTATATATATATATGCAGGCAAGCTAGAGATAATGAGGTAGTTCAATCAGGGAGGATGAGGCCCTCTTCTAGCAGTTGAGGTGTGAAAACCAAGGGAGGAGAAACTGGTTTTGTAGTTGGCAAGCCATTCACAGTCTTTGTTTAATCCTGAGCTGATGGTGTCAAATTTGCAGATGAACTGAAACTTGGCAGTTTCTCTTTGAAGTCTGGTCCTGAAGTTGTTTTGCTGCAGGATGGCTACCTTAAGATCTGCTATTGTGTGGCCAGGGAGGTTGAAGTGTTCTCCTACAGGTTTTTGTATATTGACATTCCTAATGTCTGATTTGTGTCCATTTATCCTTTTCCGTACAGACTGTCCAGTTTGGCCGATGTACATAGCAGAGGGGCATTGCTGGCATATGATGGCATATATTACATTGGTGGATGCGCAGGTGAATGAACCGGAGATGGTGTGGCTGATCTTGTTAGGTCCTGTGATGGTGTCACTGGTGTAGATATGCTAGTAGCTCATCAACACAACAGCTGAATCCTCAGTGTTTAAGTGGCTCATACAATTTATAATTAACTTATCATTAATTATGGAATTTGATTCTCTAATTATGAGCGAGCAAGTGGCAAAGAAAAACCTCAGGGACCTCATTACAACAGCCCTGAAACTCTATGAATCTCATGTAGGCAACATGTGCTAGACTGGGGTTCTCAAACTGATGATCGTGACCCCTCAGGGGGTCACAAGGTTATTCCGTGAGGGTCAAAAGCCATCAACTTCCACCCCCAAACCACACTTTGCCTCCAGCATTTATAATAGTGCTAAAAAATAAAAAATGTGATTTTAATTTACAAGGACGGGTTGCACTTAGAGGTTTGCTGTGCAAAAGGGTTACCAATGCAAAAGTTGGAGAACCACTGTGATCTAGAGGAAAGTGGACAGGCTGGCAGTGAGGAATCCAAATCTGTATCCAGATCTACATTTGAGGTTGATCGCCCACCTGTTGGGAACCCAGCCAAAACCCTTGACCTTTGTAGCGTTCAAAATCTAGACCCAAGCATAGGTCTCCATTTCATAGGTCAGGCCCATCTCTAGTACAAAGCTCACCTTAAACATAATTTAATCAATTTTTAATTTCCTTCATCTTCCAGAGCACTGACTGCCGGATGAGCCTGACAGCCTATTTCAGTCCGCGGCAGTGCAACCTGGCATGCCGGTGGAGCTCATGATATGTGAACACTTGGGGTTTGCAATACTGCAGCTCTGTTATGCACCTATCAAGAGGCAAGCTGGATGGAGAGTCTTGGAGGCCATCAAGAGACAACCAAAGCCCCGGCAGAGCAGACACAGGCAACGTGGGATCCCCTGAGATAGGCCCCAGGGCTCCACAGCACAGCCTGCAACAACCCCTTTCATCGGTTAACACAGCCTGAGTGGCCTGGTCACAGGGCCTGCAGGCTGGAGCAGCCGCGTGGCATGCTGGGACCTGCCATCCCTGGGGCCGAAGCGCAGCTGGAGACGGGCTGTTACGGGGTGGCACCTGGAAGGTTCATGTGCGCCAGTATTTAAGGAGGACTGGTCCTTTGAAGGGGACAGGGCGCTGGCTAAGATGGCCTGGTCCCCCTTAAGGGGAGCTGAGCGCCGGTTAAGGTGGACCAGGTTCCCCTTGAAGGGCCCAGGCTCTGTTGCGGGGGCAGCCGGACCCGGCTCTGGTTCAGGGGCCTGGCGCAGGCGGAGGTTTGTTTTTTAAGGTGGCCTGGCGGGGAAGCCGCATGAGCTCCAGGCCCCGCCCGCCGGCTGGTCTGGAGGCTGGGCGCAGGCGCGCTCGCTGTAAGATGGCCGGGCGGGGCGCCGCCGTGCCTGCGCAGCTAGCGGGGAGCGCCCGCCCCACGGGCTCCCCCATGGCGGCGGCCCCCGTGGGGGGGGAGGCGGGGGGTAGGGATAGGGCCCCGCGCCCCGTGCCCACTGTCCAGAGAGAAGGTGAGTGAGTGAGGGGCCGGCCGGCCGGCCGGGAGCCCCTCCCCCGCTCCCCACAGGGTGCGGCCGGAGCCGGAGCCGGAGCCTGGCGGGCAGCAGCCGGACTAGGCAGAGCGAGGACGGGGAGCCGGGGCGGGGCTGGGGCTGAGGTGTGATAGGGCCCCTACGTGTGAAAGGGAGAGGTGGGGGGGCTGCGCTGGGGGGGTGACACGGGGCGATGGGGGAGCTGCGCTGGGGGGCTGACACGGGGCGATGGGGGGCTGACACGGGGCGATGGGGGGGCTGCGCTGGGGGGGTGACACGGGGCGATGGGGGGGCTGCGCTGGGGGGGTGACACGGGGCGATGGGGGGGCTGCGCTGGGGGGGTGACACGGGGCGATGGGGGGCTGACACGGGGCAATGGGGGGGCTGCGGGGCTGACACGGGGCAATGGGGGGGCTGCGCTGGGGGGCTGACACGGGGCGCTGGGGGGCTGACACGGGGCGATGGGGGGGCTGCGCTGGGGGGCTGACACGGGGCGATGGGGGGGCTGCGCTGGGGGGCTGACACGGGGCGATGGGGGGGCTGCGCTGGGGGGGCTGACACGGGGCGATGGGGGGCTGCGCTGGGGGGCTGACACGGGGCGATGGGGGGGCTGCGCTGGGGGGCTGACACGGGGCGATGGGGGGGCTGCGCTGGGGGGCTGACACGGGGCGATGGGGGGGGCTGCGCTGGGGGGCTGACACGGGGCGATGGGGGGGGCTGCGCTGGGGGGCTGACACGGGGCGATGGGGGGGGCTGCGCTGGGGGGCTGACACGGGGCGATGGGGGGGGCTGCGCTGGGGGGCTGACACGGGGCGATGGGGGGGCTGCGCTGGGGGGGCTGACACGGGGCGATGGGGGGGCTGCGCTGGGGGGCTGACACGGGGCGATGGGGGGGGCTGCGCTGGGGGGCTGACACGGGGCGATGGGGGGGCTGCGCTGGGGGGCTGACACGGGGCGATGGGGGGGCTGCGCTGGGGGGATGACACGGGGCGATGGGGGGGCTGCGCTGGGGGGATGACACGGGCGATGGGGGGCTGCGCTGGGGGGATGACACGGGCGATGGGGGGCTGCGCTGGGGGAGTCTGTGAGGAAATGGGGGGACTGCACTGGGGGGACAACATGGGGCAATGGAGTTGCAGTGGGGAAACCACAGGGGCGATGGGGGGGCTGCACTGGGAAGGGACACGGGGTGATGGGGGGGCTGCACTGAGGGGAGTCTCTGTAGGGAGATTGGGGGGGCTGCGCTGGGGGGACATGGGCGGTGGGGGGGGCTGTGCTGGGGGAGTCTGGGGCGATGGGGGGGCTACACTGGTAGGGGACACGGGCAATGGGGGGGCTGCACTGGGGGGAGTCTCTGTGGGGAGATGGGGGGCTGCACTGGGCGGAGTCTATGGGGCTGACCCTCCTGAATACTGCAGTAGTACAAACCATAAGACTAGTGATAATAAAAGGGTAGAGGTGTTGGCTGGGGAAGGGGCTGACAGAGGGGAGGGATAAGGAGGAGGTGTTCAAGGGGAGACTGGAGGAGGGGCTGTTGAACGTAAAAACAGCCATACAGGGTCACACCAATGGTCTGTCTGGCCATACCCTGTCTTCTGACAGCGGCTGGTTCCCGATGCTTCAGAAGGAATGAACGGAACAGGGCAATTTACAGTGATCCAGCCCCTGTTGTCCAGCCCCAGCTTTTGGCAGTGAAGAGGCTAGGGACACCCAGGGTATGGGGTTGTGTCCCTGTGACCATCTTAGCTAAAACCCACTCATGGACCTATCTTTCATCAACGTATCTAAATCTTTTTTTAATCCAATTATAGTTCTGACTTTCCCAATATGCTGTGGTGATGAGTTCCACAGGTTAGCTGTGTGTTTTATGAAGAAGTACTGCCTTTATATTTGTTTTAAACAGGCTGCCTGTTAACTTCATTGGATGACCCATGGTTCTTGTGTTATGCGAAGGGGTAAATAACACTTCCCTATTCACTTTCTCCACACTAGTCATGATTTTATAGACCGCTATCATGTCCTCCCTTTAGTAGTCTCTTTTCTAAGCTGAACAGTCCCAGTCTTTTTAACCTTTCATATGGAAGCTGTTCCATACCTGTCGTGATTTTTGTTGCCCTCCTCTGTACTGCTTCCAATTCTAATACACCTCTACCCTGATGTAACACTGTCCTCAGGAGCCAAAACATCTTACTGCATTATAGATGAAACTGCGTTAAATCAAACTTGCTTTGATCCACCGGAATGCACAGCCCCGCCCCCCTCGTAGCCCTGCTTTACCGTGTTGTATCTGAATTCATGTTATATCGGGTTATGCTATATCGGGGTAGAGGTGTATATCTTTTTTGAGATGGGATGAGCAGAACTGCATGCAGTAATCAAGGTCTGGGCATAGCATGCATTTACAAACTGGCATGATATTCTCTGTGATATTATTTCTCTCTTTCCTAATGGTTCCTAACATTCTGTTCATATGTGCCAACTTCCCCTCTACCCAGGGGGGTGCTCGACCCCCTGTCCCCTCTGCTCCAGGCCCTGCCCCCACTCCACCCCTGTCCCCAACCCCCTGCGACACCTCTATCCCTCTTTGGTCTGCCCCCGCCCTGCCTCTTTCCACCCCCTCCCTCGAGTGCGCCCCATCCTCACTCCTCCGCCGCCCTCCCAGAGTCGACATGCGCACCGTAAAACAGCTGTTTGCGGCAGGTGGGAGGCACTGGGAAGGCGGGGAAGGAGTGATCAATAGGGCCGCCGGCGAGGCAGAGGCACTGGGGAGAGAGTGGGGAGCTTGGCTGTTGGTGGGTGCTGAGCACCTGCTAACTTTTCTCCGTCGATGCTCCAGCCTCGAAGCACCCACAGAGTCAGCATCTTTTATTCTGTTAGCTCTTTTGACTGCTGTTGCACATTGAACAGATGTTTTCAGAGGACTATCTACGGTGACTCCAAGATCTCTTTCGTGAGTGGTAACAGCTAATTTAGACCCCATCATTTTGTAAGGATAGTTGAGATTATGTTTTCCAATTGCATTACTTTGCATTCATCAACATTAATTTTCATCTGCCATTTTGTTGTCCAGTCACCCAGTTTAGTGAGATCCTTTTGTAACTCTTCAGTCCATTTTGGACTTACAAAATTATTCACAATAGTATCATGTACAGAGTTTGCCATATCACTGTTTACCTCTTTTCCCAAATAATTTAGGGATACGTTTAACAGCACTGGTCCCAATAGAGATCCTTGGGGGCCCCCGCTATTTACTCTCTCCACTTTGAAAACTGACTGTTTATTCCTATCCTTTGTTTCCTATCTTTTAACCAGTTACTGATCCATAAGAGGACCGTCCCTCTGATCCCATGACTAATTATTTTGCTTAAGAATCTTGTGAGCAACCTTGTCAAAAGTTTTCTGAATGTCCAAGTACACTACATCCACTAGCTAACCCATGTCCACTTGTTTGTTGACACCCTCAGAGAATTCTAGTAGATTAGAGAGGAATAATTTCCCTTTATAAAATCTGTATTGACTCTTTCCCAACATACTGTGTTCATTGGTGTGTCTGATAATTCTGTTCTTTATTGTAGTTTCAGCCAATTTGCCTGGTATTGAAATTAGGCTTATTGGCCTGTAATTGCCAGGATCACCTCTGGAGTCTTTAAATCAACATCACATTAGCTATCCACCAGTCATCTGATACATAGGCTGATTTAAGCAATGTTACATGCTGCAGTTAATGGTCCTGCAATTTCATATTTAAGTTCCTTCAGAACTCTTGAGTGAATCCCATCTGATGCTGGTGATTTATTACTGTTTAATTTACTAATTTGTTCCCAAACCTACCCTACTGACCTCTCAACCTGAGACAGTTATCAGATTTGTCACCTAAAAGGAATGGCTCAGGTGTGGGAATCTCCCTCACATCCTCTGCAGTGAAGACGGATGCAAAGAAGTCATTTGGCTTCTCCACAAAGCCTTATCTTCCTAGAGTGCTTCCTCAGCACCTGGATCTTCCAGCAGCCCCACTGGTTGATTGGCAGGCTTTCTGCTTCTGATGTACTTTAAAAAAAAAAAAAAAAAGGTTGCTGTTAGTTTTTGGGTGGGAGGGGACAGGGTGGAAAGGGGGAGTGGAGGTATGGAGTGTTGTGGGGAGCTGGCTGGGGTCAGGAGATGTTGGGAGAGGGAATGGTGGTGGTAGTAGAGGGGAGAGGCTGGTGGGGAGTGTTAAAGGGAAGGTGTGGGGGTTGGCGAGAAGAAGAGGCTAGTTGGGGATAGCCTTGGGAGTAGTAGCTGGAGCTGTGGTGTACTTGCAAAGCAGAGGCTGAAGGACTAGGGGCTCTCAGACCCTCCTGTGAGGAGACAGTAACTTAACCTAACCACGGTTTACCAGGCCTCTTGGGCTGCGAGAATTTAAATGAGGGAGATTTCAGAAAATAATGCGTGAGATTTTAAATCTCAGTGAAACACAGCAAAACCATGTCACAGGAGAGAGAAATTTCAAACACCACTTTGAAATCTGTTCCTTTTAACCTGGGAGTCTTCCTCCCTTCCGTGTGAGCATGTCTTGGCAACAGGTGTGCTTTTTGGCTCTGGAGCATACCAAACCTGTAGTGCAGCTAGTGTGTATGTAAATTATATACCCTGTCAGGCCTGCCAAGTCTCATTCATTGGGGTAAGTGTCACTCTCTCTTCTCTGTGATGCATTTTAAGCCAGATTTTGAAGGCTCTCCTTTGTGAGGTTGGGTTTTGCTGTATGTTTCAGTGAGACATTTAAAATCTCACTCATTCAAATTCTCACAGTTCGAGACTCGTGTCTATATTTTATATACTTTTTAGTGATGCCTAATCTCTCTTGCAGTGAGATCTACATACTGATCCTGATGCACCTGGTGCATTTGCCTCCCTGTAGACAATTTTCTCATACATGCTATGATGTCCATTACCACACATGGGGGAGAAAAAAAATCTTTTAAGTGCATGTCACTGTTCTAAATCTTCTGGAATTTTCTTGAACAACAAATATGAACCAAATTTTATACATCAGACCTGCAAAATGGAGTCCTGAAGCTTAATCTTGAGGTTGTGGCTTAGGGTGAGAGAACAGTAAAAACAATTTTCACCACCTCTTACCATTTGATTGTAGAGAGATTCTCCTGTAGAAAGCATCATGTGTGGTAACATGTAGCTAATCACACATACTAACATGTAGCTAAACACAACATTACTACCTCATCTTGCCAGAGGTCCAATAGCAGAGATAGATAGTAAATAAGTCTGCCATGTTAGGCTTCATTTACATGTTTATCTACGAAGTACTTGCCAGGACACGGAGTACTGCAAATTAAAGTGGAACTGAAGTCTAAATTAACCAAGTACAGTTAGTGGTGTATAATTGTTAAATTTCTGAAACTTGCATTAGTGATTAACAATAGATCACCCCATCGCTAGTGCAAATTAGTACAGGTCTGCTGCAATGATTAACAGAAATAATAGTGACAAAATGATTCCTTACAAGTAATAAAACTGCTTACGTATGGGTGGTAAACTGACACTAAGCCTTTTTAAACAATCAAATTCTTGAAGATGAGCATTTACTTTCTTCAGATGAGTAAGTTTGGGGAAAATGGTACAAAGTTCTGTTTTCTCAGGTTTGTGGGATTGGTGTTTTGTTTTTGTGTTTTGGGTAACTACATATGCCTTCAGTTGAAACTTAGCATTTTATAAACTCATTAGCACCAAAGCTCTCAGGGTGAAACTATGTATTGAAGGTGTTCCTCATGTCCAATAGCCTTCTGCACCAGCCACTGTAAGAAGTATTTTGAAAATGCTAGAGGTTACTCCTCTAGCGAAAGAGGATTCATTCATCTGAACTAGGGAGTAGAGTGTTTAAGGGCCCTCCTTTCACTAATATCCCTTTAAAATGTTAATTTTGCAAACAATACATTCTCACCCCATTAAAATATCTCTGTTAGCTGGTATGGGTAACAGTGAAAACTAGATTCATGATAACTATCTGTTCTTGTCAGCATATATAGTAGGGGCTGCTAGCCATGTGTTTGGACATGAACTAGCCTAAAGGGAGAATGTTAATAGTAGGGTTGTCAAGTGATTAAAAAAAATAATTGTACTGTTAATAATAGAATACCATTTATTTAAATATTTTGGGTGTTTTCTACATGTTCAAATATATTGATTTTAATTATAACAGAATACAAAGTACGGTGCTCACTTCATATTTTTTATTACAAATATTTGCACTGCAAAAAAACAAGAGATAGTATATTTCAGTTCACCTAATACAAATACTGTAGTGCAATCTCTTTATCATGAAAGTTGAACTTACAAATATAGAATCATGTACTAAAAAACTGCATTCAAAATAAAACTGTGTTAAATTTTAGAGCCTGCAAGTCCACTCAGTTCTATTTCTTGTTCAGCCAATCACTCAGACAAACAAGTTTTTGTTTACTTTTGTAGGAGGTAATGCTGCTTGCTTCTTGTTTACAATGTCACCTGAAAGTGAGAACAGGTGTTCACATGGCACTGTTGTAGCCAGCGTCGCAAGAGATTTACGTGAAAGATGCACTAAAGATTCATATGTCCCTTCATGCTTCAACCACCATTCCAGGGGACATGCGTCCATGCTGATGACAAGTTCTCTCAATAACAATTCAAAACACAGCAGATTGACGCACTTTAATTTTCATTACCTGAGTCAGATGCCACCAGCAGAAAGTTGATTTTCTTTTTTGGTGGTTTGGGTTCTGTAGTTTCCGCATCAGAGTGTTGCTCTTATAAGACTTCTGAAAGCATGCTCCACACCTTGTCCCTCTCAGATTTTGTAAGGCACTTTGGATTCTTAAACCTTGGGTCCACTGCTGTAGCTATCTTTAGAAATCTCAGATTAGTCCCTTCTTTGTGTTTTGTCAGATCTTCAGTAAAAGTGTCCTTAAAATGAACAACGTGCTGGGTCCTCCGCTGAAACTGCTATAACATGAAATATATGGCAGAATACAGGTAAAACAGAGCAGGAGACATACAATTCTCCCCCCCAAGGAGTTCAATCACAAATTTAATTAACGCATTATTTTTTTAATCAGCATCATCAGCGTGGAAGCATGTCCTCTGGAATGGTGACCGAAGCATGAAGGGGCATATGACTGTTTAGCATATCTGGCATGTAAATACCTTGCAATGCCAGCTACAAAAATGCCATGCTAATGCCTGTTCTCACTTTCTGGTGACGTAAATAAGAAGAGGGAGGCATTATTGCCTGTAAATGTGAACAAAATTGTTTCTCTTAGCAATTGGCTGACCAAAACATAGGACTGGACTTGTAGGTGCTGAAGTTTTGCATTGTTTTGTTTTTGAATGGAGTTACATAACAAAATTACATTTCTAAATTGCATTTTCAAGACAGAGATTGCACTACAGAACTTGTATGAGATATACTGAAAAATACTAATTTTTTATCATTTTTACAGTGCAAATATTTAGAATAAAAAATAATATACAGTTTGATTTCAATTACAACACAATACGATATATATAAAAATGTCAAAAGACATCCAAAATATTCAATATATTTCAATTGGCATTCTATTGCTTAACTATGTAATTAAAACTGAGATTGATTGATTGTGATTAATTGCAATTAATTTTTTTGTGACAATCGCATGAGTTAACTGTGATTAATCAACAGACCTAATTAATAGCCGTGTCAGAGTATACTTATACAACTGTAGGTATGAATGTCACTTATGATGACACAATTTATTTGTATAGGAAAAGGGTTCTTTATATATATAATTTTTTAAATTAACAGCAGTTTTTAGCTTTGGGGACCTATTCTGGCATCTGTCCTTCCACACCCTAAGCCTGAGGTCTTTCATGGCATTTTAATGGTTTGAGCTCATACTCTTGTTGCTACTTAAAACATTTTGAGCTCTAAACAACTTACCTTTTCTGGGATCACAGCCCTGACCCCTCTACAGAGAGACAATGGGTGACTTAAGTCAGTATATTCATGTCTTTGCTCTGAGCATTTCATCTTTCCTCCTCCCACCAAAACAAGGACATAAAATGAGAGCTGTTAAGTCCTTTAGAAATATTATTTCAAATGCTAGTGAATACAATATCAATCATATTATCGGAATTCTTACATGCCAGAAAAGCAGAAAACTATATCTAAAAACGTGCACATCGACTTTCATCATTGTTGAATGTTTGATAGCAACAGGAGATACTCTATGTTTCTTTTTTAGTATTATCATACCTTCTTAGGATAAGAGAACCACAAAACAAAATGGTTCTGCCATCCAAAGAAAATAAAGTGACACTTTCAGCAAGAGAAGTAACATGGTCTATTATCCTGCAGTTTTTTAAAAACTGATTTGTGCTGTTGATTCTTTAAACCTGCTTTGGGCAGCCTCATGTACGATGCTAGGGTATAACATTTAGAGTTCATTGTTCCTTTAAGAAGTTGTTAATTCTAGCTCGGGTCAAACCATGCTGTATGTCCCATTTACCAGAAACAATGCATAACTCCTTGCCAGCCAGATATCCAAAAGACAATGTGTGATTCCTGCAATCCTGAGCAGTGTGTTACAGTGAAAGTGACTTGACGCTGACAAGACCTAGACATTTCATTGCTGTGCCAACTTTTTTTAAAAAATCTTGTTAGTTTCAATTTGCTTCAGCTGTAATGCACTGATCAGGATGTCATTGGTTTGATAGAATATAATAAGCAGAGCTCACTGTGACTTTGAACAGTGTGCGCAAGAGTCAGAGAAATGGAAACAAAAGAACATGGATTGAAATGATGAGACTAAGGAAAATAGAGGAAGAGAGATGGAAATGGCAGATGTCAATCAGAATAACTTCATGGGTAAGAGTAGACTCCTTCATTTTGGGGCATGACAATGGCTGATATACTGGGCTTTCATCTTAATTTTCTTTAAAATCTAATATTGAACTTTTTGTGTCTAAGTAGTGCATCACTTAGAAACATTTCAGAGGTGGGTTTGAGGGAGAAGAGGCTTAGGACAAGTCGTGCCAAAAGCTTGTCCTTTATATGTTAAGTCAAGTATAATACCTTATCATTGCACTGTATATTAAGGTGGGCCTAAGACCTGGTTGCTTCAGCCACAACGAGCTATAACAGGGTTTGTGCAGTCAAGACCAAACCATATTATGATCTGGCTTGGCCAGCACCAGTTCTAACAATCCCCACTGAACTCTTGTTTTATCAGTATATAGCAGTTTTTTTACCCTTAACCTGCAAATGCTTGTACTTAACTTGCACATGTAGTCCCACTGAAGTCAATGAGACTCTGCCTGGGAATCAAGCATATGCAAAAGTGTTTGTGTAATTTTGTGCACCATCCTATCTAGGCAACTACCACAAAAGATTTCTTTGTGGTTCACTTTGAAAATATAGAATGGGATTTTTTCAGAAGCACTCTGCATTGGCCTAATTCTGCTTCTATTGAAGTCAAGGAGCTAGCTATTATCTTTGGAAAATCATGGGAGACAGAAGAAATTCCAGAAGACTGGAAATGGGCAAATATTGTGCCCATCTATAAAAAGAGAAATAAAAACAGCCCAATGGAAACTACAGACCAGTTAGTTTAACTTCTGTGCCAGGGAAGATAATGGTGCAAGTAATTAAGGAAATCATCTGCAAACGCTTGGAAGGTGGTAAGGTGATAGGGAATAGCATGGATTTGTAAAGACCAAATCATGTCAAACTAATCTGATAGCTTTCTTTGATAGGATAACAAGTCTTGTGGATAAGGGAGAAGCGGTGGATGTGGTATACCTAGACTTTAGTAAGGCATTTGATATGGTCTCGCATGATATTCTTATCAATAAACTAGGCAAATACATCTTAGATGGGGCTACTATAAGGTGAGTGCATAACTGGCTGGACAGCTCGAAGAGTAGTTATTAATGGTTCCCAATCCTGCTGGAAAGGTATAACAAGTTGGGTTCCCAGGGGTCTATTTTGGAACTGGCTCTGTTCAATAACTTCATCACTTAGATGTTGTCATAGAAAGTAAGCTTATTAAGTTTGGAGATGATACCAAACTGGGAGGGATTGCAACTGCTTTGGAGGATAGGGCGATAATTCAAAATGATCTCGACAAATTGGAGAAATGGTCTGAGGTAAACAGGATGAAGATTAATAAAGACAAATGCCAAGTGCTCCACTTAGGAAGGAACAATCAGTTTCACACATACAGAATGGGAAGAGACCGTCTAGGAAGGAGTACGGCAGAAAAGGATCTAGGGGTTATAGTGGACCACAAGCTAAATATGAGTCAACAGTGTGGTGCTGTTGTAAAAAAAAAAAAACATGATTCTGGGATGCATTAACAGATGTGAGCAAGACATGAGATGTCATTCTTCCGCTCTGCTCTGCGTTGGTTAGGCCTCAACTGGAGTATTGTGTCCCGTTCTGGGCACCACATTTCAAGAAAGATGTGGAGAAATTAGGGTCCAGAGAAGAGCAACAAAGTACAGTTGTAACATTCCACTTTTTTTATAATCTCTTGGGTTTTGAAAAACTTTCATTGACTACATTATTTAAGAAAATTGAAATATGTTAAGTTTCAGATTTTTCTCATGGAAGCACATCCTTTCATCAGCCAGCTGCTGAAGCCCATGTCTGTCTAGTTCTGCTTTGTCTTGTCTCTGAGGTACACAGTTTCTCTTTGACTCCACACTTGAGCTTGCAGCCATCTTTCAAATTGGTCACCTTAAAAAATTGAGGTCCTCTCTGCTCTCCATTGTTTAAAAATAAATAAAATAAACCTTTGGCACTTTTCACAGGAATGAGGCATTTATCCTGATGTGCCTTTAAGAGTTCCCTTTTAACCAGCTGCGCAGTGGCTTGTGTGCATGTTTGGCTGCTCCACTGCATCCCAGCGGTGGCTGTATTTCTGTAGTGTTGTATGCCTGTAGTTTGGGATGAAAGGTGTTAAAATATAATTTGATTTTTCTAACATTTCTATTGAACCTGTTTTTATATATGGTTGAGACTACTTTCCCTTCTGCCTACCAAAAACAATTACCAAGAACGAGACTGATTACAACAGAGTTTATTTTCCAGTATTTCCTACAATAGAACCTCTGCCTTTCCTTCTTGCAGTTACTATGAGGCAGCAAATAGAAAATCATGTAAAAATGCTTGTGAAATAAGAAAATCACTTTTGGGGTCAACATGTGCTCTACATATTTGTTGAAATCAACACGTATATATGTTAAAGTTGTAGTCCTGACTTTTAATACTATACATGTCTCTGTGGTATTTGAGAACAGAAATTGATTTTACCGTGTTCTATTGGTGCCATCAAACTGAAACCCCATTGCCCCCTCTTGCCTAAGGGTTGTATTTGGCACAAGGTTTTTCTTTGCACTCTTCTAGATTTCTGTACTCTTGCAAGTTATCCTTGAGAATCAGGGAAGAAGAGCTATTAGAAATAGGTTGAGCACACTTCCTTTTCTACATTATTTAAGAAAATTGAAATATGTTAAGTTTCAGATAGTGAGGTTCCTTTTCCTTCACACTCTGATCAAAAAGCTTCTGCACAAAACTATAGCATGTTTACAGTATAACTTTTCTAATGTTTTAACAACATACTCTCCTACCACCTTTAATCTTACGCTTCTTAGAGGTTGAAGACTGAGGACAGGTCTATTCTACTGTGGGGATCGATGCTCTGCGGTCAATCCCCCGTCGGTTGATTTAGCGGGTCTAGTAAAGACCCACCAAATCAACTGCACATCGCTTTCCAATTGACCCCTGTACTCTACCCCCAACGAGAAGAGTAAGGTAAGTCAACGGGAGATTTTCTCCCGTCAACCCCCTTCAGTGTAGATCCCACGGTGTCTCGACCTTAAGGTATGTCAATTCCAGCTATGTGAATAATGTAGCTGGAGTTGCATAGCGTAGGACCTCTTACCATGTAGTGTAGACATAGCCTGAAGGGAAGTGGAAATAGACCGCGTGCAAAGAGAAATTTTAAAAACATCTTGAAGATGCTTATTAAATGACATAATCAGAATTTTCATGAGGATCTCCAAAAGTTTTCTCTAAATCTTAGCCTCCAGTATCTGTCCCTACACTTTTGTTAGGACAGAGTTAAGGGAAATGTCTGAGAACTTTTAGCATGTAGCAAAAATAAATTAGTGCAGTAATATTTCATAAAGTGCTTTTTTGAGTACCTGCATATGTCACTGCTTTAATTGCTGTATCAAAGCACTGTGCCAAAGGAGGAACAGACAGATAGTTACAAGGCTAAAAACAAATGCAGCAAAGCATACACCCAGAGAGGGGTGGCTGAGAACAGAGTGTCAGGAATTGAATCCTTGTCTCTTAACTCTGTTGCTGGACAGTGAGTCTGCAGCAGGCTATTCAGCTGGGCCCAAACTTGCAAAACTCTGCATTTGGGTTTTCAAAACTGTCCTTTTGGGGAAGTGGTGGAGATGCCCAATTTAAGCACCTCTTACACTCCCCATATTATAAGGGTGATGATAATGCTAAATCAAAAAGCATTGGGAGTTCTGTAGATGAAAAGCAATATATGAATGCTGAGTCTGAGTACGTTAGTGTGAATTCCTCTTCTTTTGGATTTTGCATTCTCACCCTCATCAAGTGTCTCCATTCTGGTACACCTCTACCCCAATATAACTCGACCCGATATAACAAGAATTCGGATATAACGTGATAAAGCAGTGCTCCAGAGGGGGCGGGGCCGTGCACTCCAGCAGATCAAAGCAAGTTCGATATAATGCAGTTTCACCTATAACACAGTAAGATTTTTTTGGCTCCCGAGGACAGCATTATATTGAGGTAGAGGTGTAGTAATTGATGTTCTCCATTATGATCCCACGACTTCTCATCACTAGTAGTCAGATTAAAGGTTAATATAAAGTGGATCAAAAAGTAGAGTCTTCTGCATTCTTTCTAAATGCTCTCAAAGGGCTACAGTCAAGTGGCTTAAGCTGCCTTTAAATTGTTATAATCCCCTAGGATCTACACCAAAGCTGCTTTGTATTGCCAGTTTTGGCTTTCAAGCAGTTACGGACTCCTGCACTGCTCATGTTGAATCTACGGGGGCAGTTTAAGGACATGAATAAAAATAGAACAAGGAAGTAAACGGTTGTTTATTTCAAGCAGTCATAACAGGATATTTGCTTACTAAGTAGAAAAGAACAAAGATGTTTATTTTACAACTTAAGAATGTTATTTTCAGACAGCGGAAAAGTAAAGGCAAATTTAAATGATAAAAATATGTTGATAGCCTTATAAAGAAGTGCCAATGATATTTGGGCCCAATACTGTACTTGGTATTACAATCAGGTAGAAAATGTCTTTTTTTTTGCTTTTAACTGATCATTTTGAAAAATGAAGACACTTCTTATGCAGATTCCCCCAAAAAGTGTTATTTGGTCTGCTGGCTGATTGTCTGCCGTTAACTAGTGTACCTGGTTGACAGCTTTGGACCCAGTGCTGCTGGTGTATGTACAAGAGCTACTGCTCCCAAGAATGATTGGTTTATTTGAGTATGTATCTGTTCAAGTACAATTGGGTTTCTCCTCTTCATCTGAATTTGTTTCTCACATGATAATTTGTTTGTGATACAAAACTTAGCTGTGGTTAAAAATTATACTACCCCAAACTAAGATAATGGGTTCAAGTGGGAAATAATGGATCATTGCTTGCTGTAGAAATGGGCTTTCTATAAAGATAAAATAAACATTAGGAGATGAATAGTTATTTAAAGACTTTCATAGTGAATGCCTTTTAATAAAGAACAATGCTTAGAATTTTGGCATACAAATAAATTACATTTATTCTGGTCTTTAATATGGTAAAGCATAAGAATAACATATCAATAAATATAGTAGATCTTTCATATAGTCATATTTCTTAAATCCAAGCTCATCTGGGACATGGATGTGCAGTTACCTTTATAAGGATCAGAGAACAATCACTGATGTAAGCATAGCTAAAGTGTTTGGGAAGTCTATTTTTGCTGTAAAAGGAATCTTCAAAAAGCTTCCAAAATGCTATAGTAATAAGTTAGTAATTTTTCAGCATCTCTGTAATGATTATCAAAGCATAAGATTTGGCTCAGAGTAAGTTTAGAATGTGAATATTTTGTGTCCCACTCCTGGGTTTAGATTATTAGACTTCTGTCTCTGAGTTGGGCTCAGAAGGTAAGATCCTAAATGCAAATAAAGGGAAACAGTAGAATCCAAGGTAATATAGACAAATTCTGCACCAGAGAGCAGATGAGCACTGAGGTAGGGGATGGAGTTTTGTCCAGTAGATACAAAGAGAATGACTTTCTTTCAAGATTACAGTCCTTGGGAAGTGGTATTAAGAAGAGTGTGCGTGGTTTTTTTCCCCATTGCTCAATTCTTTTCTTTGCGAATTCCACCCTTGTAAATTTGCTTAATGGTCCCTCAGCTGCCATTCACTATCAATTATCCCTAACTCTGCATCAAGTAAAAACTTTATTGACTTTGTACCTTCTGTCCTGGGAATATCCCTTTGCTAGCAAAAATTCAAGACTATTTTAATTGATTAAGAGATGTCTCATGTACAAATGATGACCACATTAGCAGACTTATTGGCATGAAATATAGCAGATTGTAGCCATTCTCATCGTTAATATGGCCTATGGCACTACAAGTCCCATCATGCAATGCTCCAGTTTGATACAAGCAGAGGCCACTTGAATCAACAAGAAGTATCCTATGCTGGAACTTTTAAACTCAGTGGGCCACATATCTAAAACAGGGAAATATGTCCAGCACTGCTCATAAGCTTAGCACCTAAATATAGTATGAATTTAGATAAAAAATTAGTTACTGTTCAAAAAGCTTTGCCCAAAATAAAGGTGACTTACCCAAGGTGACAAGCTTGTCATGGAGCTGAGACTAGAACCAGGTTGTCCTGATGAAAGTCCTGTGCTTTAACCACAGGACAATTGTTTCTCCTTTTTAAATACAACTGAGTTCTGGTTTAATTTACCCTATTATGCCCTCTTTTGCATAGGTATTGCATATCGTATAGTACATCACACTCTGATGTGAAATGTCTTGCTTTTATCCTGTTGTCACTAATGCACAGAACAGCATTAACACACCAAAATTTATATTTAAACACTATCCACTACCTTATACTGATGTTTATATAAACATTTAGTAATCCATTATTAATACAGTTAGTAGTCATGGTAGTAATTTGGATGGTGTGATTGGTAATGGGATCTGGAGCATTTAACCTCCAGATCATAGTTCAAAACGTGGTCAGAATGGACAAAAATCTCTTCAGTTGAGGACTGTTCAGAGGTCTGTGTGAAATGAGTTGTTTATGGTCCACATTTATTCTGGTCTCAGTACCAGGAGTTTACATTGTAACAGGCACTGTTTGTTAGCATTCTCAACAAGTGCTTAAAAGTTTTCAGAATATAAACTGACCATAGAATATATGCTTCAAAGCAACATACTTTGCAGCTGGCCCCAATAAGGTCCAGTTAAACTCACTTCACTGCAAACTTTGCCTTTGGACCAAACCCTGTTGTGCTTCCTATGGGTTCTCCTTATTAATGTAGTGATGCATTTTTCAGAGAAATAAATAACTGACTTGCATGCCAAAATTCTGAGCCTGGGAATATATATTAATTGAGCCATGGCAGCACTGTTTCTCCGGAGTCATCACAGCACGATTGTTGTATGTCAGCCTTTAAGAGCCCTTCCTTGTGATTAGCGTTAACATATCTATATCTGCCATTATTACACAATTGGTGCAAGTCTTTTCCCATAACTGGGCATCAGAGGGAAAGGTGTTGTAGTTGTCTGTGGGTGTTTTGGCCAAATACAATAACCTGAACCCTGAGTGAAAAGGAATCATTTTGACACCTGATTCACACGGATGCCTGGTAAACGTCAATAATCAGGATGTAAAACGGCAGTAAATATTTCTGGTAAATAGGCAGTGTCTATAGTTATATCTACATTAGAAGCACAGCAATGTGTGTATTCAGGAACATAGTTGTACATAAATGGCATGCAGGGCATGATGCCGAAGGCAGTGATCAATCAAGTAGTGCTGAGGTTCAGGATAGTATGTATTATGGGGTGTGATAGTGTGATTAAATTGTCCTCATTCAAGAGTTCTCATACTTTTTCATAGCGCGGAGCACAGTTACATCTTAATATGCCTTAGGAACATGAACTCTCCCGTTCCCTGTCACTTAAACCACATCCTCTCCCATTTGCAATTGCACTCCATCACTGTGGCAAGTACAGCAACTAATTATATGCATAAGTAATATTACAGAAATATTAAGTGTAATAAATGTAACTTAGTTGCTTTAATATAATGTAGCACCTGGAAACTATGGAGGAAGTTTAGCAATGTGCAGTTAGCCAGTTCTCTGGGGCCCATTGCCAAGTGGTCACTGTTGGAGGATAGGTGTTCTGTTCCTTCCATTCTCCTATAGTTCTGTTTCTCTGCTGGACACATTTGCAGAGGGCTTTATTAATGTATCTGGTCTGTGAATTCTTCCAGAATAACAGGGAAATACAGAGCAGACTTTCAGTAACAGTGAATTGTAACAAGCTGGCTTGATCCTGTGGTCCTGGATTGCTTGACTTCACTGCCCTACTCTTTGGTTTTTTGAGGGGTGCTTTTCCCCTGCTGTTTCCACTCTCTGGAACAGCCTTCTTACCTTTCTGCCTCTTCTGACTCCATCTCTAGATTCATCTCTTTTCTCTGCTTTCGGACCCCAACCCTCTGTAATAACTTATTTGGGGAACTTGGGGTTTGAATTTATAACATTTGATTAGTTTCAGCTGTTCTTCTGAAATGCACAAATATCCACGATTAGTCTTTACATAATTGAACTAACATTTGGATTTTTTTTCATCCTGTGCGTGAATTGCAGGTCTTTTTGACACAGCTATATTCATTTTGATATATAAAACAATACTAGTAGGCACCCATCTAGTGCTTTAGATCTCCTTATGATTAGTGCAAAAGCAGTTACTAAGTAGGTTTGGGCAGTCTATCTAAATCTGTTTGAATATAGCGAGAGAATCAGAACTCTCAGTTATTCCCTCATTTCTCCCACCAGCCGCCACCTCGAGCAAAGCAGGTGGATTCTGTAATTACTGCCCAATTGAAATCATCTATATCAACCGAACAGGTATGGCATGGATAAGAGCAAGGAAAGCTTCCTTCCCGCTGCTGCTCTGGGCTCTGAAACACAGCAAGGTGGGTGGGTCTCAGAGCCTAGGCTCCAATGGAAGCCCAAATGTCTACAATGCTATTTTTACCCCTGTAGCACAAGGCCAAGTCAGTTGACGCAAACTCAGAATCTCGCTGCCCGTGGGAATGTAGACCTTCAGTTACCTTATGCAGTCCTGTGTTCTGTAACTGTCGCCTTTGTCTTCATGCCCCTTCCATTGTGTTGTACACCCATGCATTGTGCTTTAAACAGGAGAAAGGACTGTTTCTTATGTTTGTACAGCATCCTGCACAAAGAGGCTGTAATCCTGATTGGTGTCAGTAGGACTGCAAATCATACACTGGATTGTTAACTCTGCCTTTATATGGACACATACATTGATGCAGTCAAAACTTTTTCTCAGGCATTAGCCAAAGAGGCTCATCTAAACATCTTTTTTTAAAGTCCCTAAATACGGTCATTCTAACCTGGCACTCCAGATCCTGTGACTTCTAGCGGCAATGGTAACTGATCTTACCAGCTGTAACTGCAGTGTCAGAAGATGATTGTTCAGCTACCTATTCAGGAGTTACAGTGAAGTTATGCAGATATACTTCTGATTCATTTGTGAAGGGGCATTATTGGAGATAGGCTGAGTTCTGTAGTGGCCAAATATAGTAAGCCCTAAAATCACAGGCAAGAATTATTGCTTTGTCTCCTCCTTAGAATATCACTAAGATCAGAACAAAAGCAATGCTCTATATTTCCCAAGGATATTGAGGATACATTGGGTAATGACTGTGACGATCTCCAAATCTCCTCATTAAATATCATATATAAACACATGGAGTGAAATTCCAGCCCCATTGAATCAATGGCAAAACTCCCATTGATTTCAACAGGGTCAGGATATCACCCTGGGATAGGAAGATGATGATTGGAACAAACTTACCCTCCTTTACTTTGCTCCCCACTCCCATACTCCCAATATTGCTGATCATTAATATTTTCCACTTCTATAGTACTTCCTTTGTGAGCATCTCAGTAGACTTTACAAAATGCTGAGTCTCACAGACCCTGTTTGAGGGATAGGTGAGTAAGCGTTACAATCTCCATTTTACAGATGGTGAAACAGAGACAGAAACTTAAATGACCTATCCAAGGTCACAACAAGTCAGTAACAGAGCAGATAGGAAGTGCCATGCCAGATCAAGCCAACTGTCTGGCTAGCCCAGTGTCCTGCTTCTAACATTGGCGAGTGCTTCAGAGGAATGTGTACGAAACTTGATACTGGACCATTATGGAATTACCTATCCAGAGGGGAAGTTTCTTTGTAACCCCAGGCAGCTACTGATTGACTTGTGCCCAAAAGCAGGAGGGTTTGTATCCCTCCTACACGTTGTTTTCATCCTATCTAATGTAAGTTTGGATGTTCTCATTAGCAATATAAATGTCCAATAAATGAGGACCAATCGCTTTGTGGGGAACAATCATTTATCTGTTTTGTGAGGGAGAATTGTCTTTAAATGACAATGTTAGTTCAGAGCGATCTGAGCCCATGCCCTGGAATGCTTCACAAAGTTTTTGTGGTCATGGACAAAATATTGAGTTTAAAATGGCAATCATGCAGGGCTGCCGCTTTGAATTCAGTATCTCTGTAATGTTTCTCCTTAATGGTGCTGTCTGATGCAAAGTGTTTTTTAAAGTGTATTTAGTGGTCATAAAAGGTGCTGTCTTGGAGACAGAAGCCCTCTGTGTACTCTCCGCAGAAGAGGTTCAGTATAGGCAGTGGCAAGGCATGGTTCTCCACTCTGCCGCCAGTGTGCGTCAGTAGCATTCTTTAGGGATTGCTGTAAGGAGATGAGGGTAAATTCATTCTCCAGCCCATTCAGGTCTGGCCATTTCTGCTGGGAATGCCAAAAGGAATGACGATGCACTGGTTTTGTGATGTGCACACTTGCCCAATAAGAACTGAACTAAGATTGCAAAGGCCACCCTGAAGAGCCTTAATGATGTACTGGCTGGATTAGATTTCAGTGGAGCTGCATCCACTCCTGAATTTTGGTCTGCATGTTTTTGTTGCGTGATCATGTTACACATTGGATAGTGGGAGCATACTACTGGGCAAATATTTTGCTTAAAAATCTGCATTGACACAAAGATAAAATATATTTCATATGCTTAAAGCCAAAACTTTTAGATTTAGGTTCCTAAAGTTCAGCACCAGGAAATGGCTCAATTTTTTTCCAGACATGCTGATCATCTACAGCTCTGACTTCAGTAGGAACTGCAGGTGCTCAGTACCTTTGAAAATCAGGCTGCTTAAAGCCTTGTCTGGTTTAGGAAAAGTGGGTATGGTTATGTTGGGCTTAGCTAACTCATTTCCTAATATACATGCTTGTTAATACCTTTGGCTCAATTTCAGCAGGTCAGGTTACTAAGCTAAAAGTGTTACTGTACAATTACAGTGTGTATGGGGGGAGGGGAGAGGCAGCTGAGTTTGTCAGGCTTAGCAAGCTCATAGCCGCTAAGTCGGACCTAGACTTAACCTTTTCTCTCTAGACAAAGCTTATTTAGGGGCCAATCTTTAGCCAACTAGGTTAAAAAAAATCATTGGCCTAATTCTACAAAACAATCAGACTGTTCAGCTACCTAGCAAAATGAGCATGACAGTTTGCCAGCCTAGTCTGAAAACCTACTCACCTAGATTTACCATATAGATAATATTTTTAAAAATCCCATTACAAGTACTTGCAACTTTGCATGCTATATATCCCCATTTCCTCTTGTTTTGTTTTTAGATTCCTGACTTTTTGCCATGCATGTCATATCAGGAGTTTGCAGGGGGATGATGAATAATGCTACTCAGTTTCTTGTAACAGAACGCAAAATGCTGATCATGGGAATTTGACAAATGGAAAGTCATGTGCATGGGAAAGAATCATTTGAACTACCTATGTATATTGCTGGGTTCTAAATTAGCTATGACTAGTCAAAAACAAGACCTATTTGTCATTGTGGGCAACTCAATATAATTCTCTGCTCACTGTGCAGCAGCAATCAAAAAAGTAAAGAGTAAACGGATGTTGCCAGTTCTTATGATTGTATCAGAAGACTCATAATATTAAGTGTCTCTCCAAAAGTCTTGCCTCCTTGTCATTTTATTAGCTGAAAATCCCAACTTCCATTTGAAAAAAAAAAAAGTTTCTAGCCATCATGATGTGAAGAATGTGAACCCCAAAGGCTCAAAACCCCAAAAATCCTGAATTTATTATTTGTTTAAAATCTCATGATACTTACATTAGTCTCATATTTTTATTTTTTTTTTTTTTTTAAGATCAACTCTTTTTTTGGACACTTGGGGTTGGCAATACTACAAATGTTAAGATGTGCAAATAACAGAACAGAAAATAATACAGAGAACATTATGCCGCTATATCAATGTATTCTCACCTGGATTCTGCTTACCCTATTAGAGAAAAGATAGAACTAAAATAGGAGAGGGAGGAGATGTCTGAAGAGA
The DNA here is from genome assembly GCF_025201925.1 of Gopherus flavomarginatus. NCBI lineage: Eukaryota > Metazoa > Chordata > Testudines > Testudinidae > Gopherus > Gopherus flavomarginatus. The sequence goes on along the minus strand of NC_066619.1, from coordinate 272,892,982 downwards.
AAAGACAAAATTGATCAAAAGTATAGAAACTTTTAAGGAGAGATTGGAAAGATAGGAACTACTAAGGAGGGATCTAAGATGTAACATGATAGACGTATAGAAAATAAAAAATGGTATCGTCTGAGTGTATCACGTCCTACTATTTATTCTTTTGCATAATACAAGAACAGGGGGACACTCACTGAAAATGAAAGGCAACATTTAAAGTGGTAAGTTTTTTTTTTCTTTTTTTAATGCAAGCCACAGTTAACCCAAAGAAGTCATTACCACAAGATATCATTGAGGACAAGAGCATAGCAGGATTCAGAAAAGGATTAGAAATGTTCTAAGAGAAAACATAGGAATTACAATGCCAGATTAGACCCGTGGTTTCTCTAATCCAATATTTATTTCTGACAATGGCCTGTACTAGCTACGTTAGAGGAAGATGCAAGAAATTCTGCAACGAGCAGTTGTGGTATAACCTACCCATATAGAAAGCTTCTTAATCTTCATTGGCTTATGGGGGGTTTTTTGTCCAGAAACATGCAAACCTTTGGGCTTCAGGGATAAACACGTGACTGACAGCTAGAAAAAATCTTCTATTGCAGATTATTTTACTATTGGCCATTACAATGTTTCTAGCACCTTCCTGTGAAATATCTGGTTTTGGCCACTGTGAGAGACAGGACACCAGAATAGATGGACCACTCATCTGATCTGCAAAAAGAACAAGGAGTCCTTGTGGCACCTTAGAGACTAACAAATTTATTTGGGCATAAGCTTTCGTGGGCTAGAACCCACTTCATCAGATGCATGGAGTGGAAAATACAGGAGCAGGTATAAATACATGAAAAAATTGGAGTTGTCCTACCAAGTGTGAGGTCAATCTAATGAGACAATTTAATTAACAGTAGGATACCAAGAGAGGAAAAATAACTTTTGTAGTGGTAATGAGAGTGGCCCATTTCAAACAGTTGACAAGAAGGTGTGAGTAACAGTAGGGGAAAATTAGTATGGAGGAAATTAGGTTTAGGTTTTGTAATGATCCAGCCACTCCCAGTCTTTATTCAGGCATAATTTGAGGGTGTCTAGTTTGCAAATTAATTCAAGTTTTACTGTTAATTGAACTGTCTCATTAGACTGACCTCACTCTTGATAAGGCAACTCCCATCTTTTCATGTATTTATACCTGCTCTTGTATTTTCCACTCCATGCCGCTGGTGAAGTGGGTTCTAGCCCACGAAAGCTTATGCCCAAATACATTTGTTAGTCTCTAAGGTGCCACAAGGACTCCTCGTTTTTGCTGATACAGACTAACACAGCTACCCCTCTGTAGTCTGATCTGGTGTGGCAATTCCTATGTCCTAGTTATTTTTAACTTGAAACAATATCTGAGTTTAATGAAGAGGGGAAGCTGACTAGGCCTAGTCTGTGTCCTTTTAGAAGTTTGACTCAGTTTGACACTGCAACAAAATAAAACTGAGTAGAATTAGTCAGTTTCCCTTTGCAACATTTTAATAGCAGCGTGAAATTAACAACACGTAATAGCACATCATTGCTTGTGTGCGTACAGCTGGGTGGTAGAGTGACTAGCAAGAAGCATCAGTAAATTGTATTGACCACCAACCCGCTCTGAAAGGGAAATGAACTAGATCAATTTATAGCCCTCTTCCACCTTTAATTTTTTTTGTTCTTATCTGTGAGATAAGGACTGCAAATGGACCTGTCTCAGTGCTGACTTTGATTTGCAGCACTCCCTTCATTCTCTGATTTTTTTAAAAAAAGTACATGTGTTTTAAGAATGCCATTTATAGTGTAACACTTCTTGGCAATCACCAGAGGGAAATGTTCATCTGCTGTTCCTCAGAGTGTTTATAATGTAAAGTTAAAGTTGGTTGACACAGAGAGTAGCCAGCCAACAGGTGTTAGCTGTTTGCCAGCACCAGAAGGGGAAAGAACACAGTGTACCTGATACGCAGTTCCTTTTCTCAGGTGACCCTTAGGTTATGTCTACACAACAGCAGCACAGCTATAGTCTTTCCATCGATGTAGATAATCCACCCTTGTGACAGAAGGTAGCTAAGCTGATGGAAGAATTTTTCTGTCAACCTAACTGTGTCTATACCATGGCTTAGGCCGACTTTACTACATTGCACAGGGGTATGAATTTTTCACACCCTTGAATGACGTAGCTAGGTCAACCTAAATTTTAGGTATAAACCGGGCTTCCATTTGATTATTTTTAGGACTGAGAAGCTTAAAAATCATAAACTTCTGTGTTTAGCTGAAAAGCGTAATCTAGGAATAAGCAGAGCCATAGAAGTTATAAATGGAAAAATACCAATAGTTCAAACTCCAATTTCATGAAACATGACTATGATACAGTCTTTTGCACATTAAAAAAAATCAAACCGTATTGATCCCCAGTCTTTGGTAAGGGTGGCTGTCATCTTATGCTCCCAGAAGGATGGAGAGAGAGAAGCCATTTTAGTGTCATGTAATAATGTCCATTAATTTTGTGCAGCACTTAGATACCATGACCGTAGGCACTACCATAAAAATCTAATAGATATATTGAGTTTGATATACTCGTTCAAACTTTTACAAGATAGCTGAATTGCTTATAAATTCTGGATTGAAGTTTAGAACTCAAGCAGAAGTCCTACATTTATATTTTGACGTTTTTTTATCCCACTGAAATCAGTTGGAGCTGCTGGGCACCCAGCGCTCTTGGAAAAACAGGCCATTTATTCTGGGATATGGGAACTTCAGCATTCATTTTAGAAAATTTTGATTACAGTATTTTTTAGGTGCTCTTACTATACGAATGATAGCACATAGTCAGACTTTTTTATGTAGTCAGTATGCTTTGAAATGATAGAAGAATCTAGAATAAGAGAACCTCTGGTAACAAAATTCTGCTTTTTACACAGACCCCACTTCAAATTGCATTGACAAGAAATAAAAAATGCCCACTGTAAACCAATGTCTATGCAGTTCAGGCAACGCACAGTTCAAGTACTATGGTTAAGATTTTCAAGGCAGCCCAGGGGATTTTAATTTTCCATTAAAACTTGTGGAAAATTTGTGTCCTAATCCCCTGCACTCTCTTGAGAATCTAAACACATATCTTTAAGAAGTGACTGCGTATTAATAGTACTTCTTGTTGGACTAGAAGCTCAGGAGACCTGCTATTCCTTATAAAACCAAATATCAAATCAGTATTTGCTTTTTGTAGGTGTACGATAGTAAAACATAACTTTATGGCATCCAGTTAATTGTTTCAACTCTGTTCCGTGAAACCACCAGATCCATATTCCCTGCTGCTAACACCACAACATTTCTTTTCCTTTCGCACTCCACATCAGGATTCATAGGTGTGCTATAGAAATATTTGACAGCACATTTTTGCATACCTTTCTTCTCTGCTAAGAAATCTGTGCAATGTGAATCTATAGTCATGAGACCATATTTACCATTAATGTTCTTGAGCGGGTCAGGAAAGATTGTCCAAGTTTCCCTGTTCAAAACAAGAAATATTGCAAACATTTTCTAACGGCAAATAAGGCAGCCATTGGCCATGGAAATATTATCATGTGTATTCCCTTACATTCCAATTCAGTTTTTTAAAAAAGAGTTCTCCATATATATTTCCCCAGTGTAGACGTCCCTTTACTGTTCAGTGCTCTTGCTAGTTACGCAGGATAAGGGGCCTTCCTTTAGGCAAACTGATCCAGTTTTGTTGAAAGTTTGTAACTTTCGGAGACTTAGGTAGGCTTGTACTAGAGCACAGAGCTGAGAATCATGAAATCTTGGCTCTCTTCCCAGCTCTGAGTTGCACTTCTTGTGTGGCTCGGAGCAAGTCGTTTTACTCTCTCCATTTGACAGGGATGAGACTAAATACATCATGAATCTCTGAGTGTTTTACAGTGGATAGTGCTAGAGAAATGAAAAACATGATTAGAATTAAGCATCTGGCCAATGTAACTCATGAAAAGTGTTTGAAAATAAAGTTTGTATTTGGAAATAATATTTGTGAGCCAATGACTGGTGGTGGACATCTTGCTGAAAAGCAACATTTGTCACATAGTCATTCTGGGAACCCAACGCAAGAGACTGTAAGGGCCACATTTTTCAAGGTCTTTGCCCGTGAATTGCAGTTACAGATCAACCAGTAGTTGTGTGCAAGTCAGGGCTGTATATGTGCGTAGATACAATAATAAAGATTTGTGCGTCGGCAAATCCCCACATTGTACGAGTGCGTCAAGACTTTGTGGTAGAAGCTTTTCTTTGGATTGTTAAACTGATATTAAAGCAACATGCAAAGTGGTTTTATAGTCCCATGTTTCAGGCTTCCATTCTGTAGGAGCCACAAATTGGTGTCCCTTTTCAAGGAGATGACTGCAGCTGTGTCAGTTCATTCCTACGTTGTACTGCTTGTACTTAAATGCATGCTTGATTAAGAGAAGTGTTTGAATATGTCTAAAACCACTCTTTTATAACGAGTATTTTGTATGCACAGATAAGCTGATGACTGTTCTCCCTAGCATTAGCAGAGGGAATATCATTCAGAGCAATAAAATGTTCATAGCCAGGGGATCTCAAACTTTCATAGTGTGGACCACCACCTAACAGAGAGCATCTCATAGACCTGACACCTCCCCTAGCATTTGTGGTCATACAGACCATCTGGCTACCCACATGGTCCTTTTCATCCCGTGTGCTCCTAGACATATTACCTGGTACATTTTTTTCTCTTGCTCCCCCGGATGTTCCTTTCCTGTTGCTGAATGGCAGCTGCAGTTCCACTGGTGACTCCAATCCCCAAGGGCTGTTTCCACCTACTACCTTTATGAGAGCATCCCTTAATGGAGACATTAAAACTTGCTCTTGTTCTTTGCTTCAGTCTCCTCACTGGGATCTTCAAGGCCCTGCCAATTCAGTGCCTGGTTGTATTTCCTCCTCTCTTCTTCCCAAACATCCCTGCTAACTGCACTTGTTATGTCCACTTCCATGCTCCCCTTTAAGGGCTTGTTAACACAAGAAGGGTTTAAACAGAGGTGTGAATTTGAGCCCATTTATTTAAACCAATGCACACCCTTATGTGTGGACACTCTTACTTCATTTTAAGAGTGGCTTTTTTTGGTTTAGTTTAAGAATTTATCTACACTTGAAAATTAATTTGGATTAAGTGTGAATTTCAAGACAGTCAACCTTGGATTAAGCTAAATGGGAATAAGATTCTCTGGAACAAGAGTGTCCACACATGGAACAGCTACTGTGCTTTAAATTCACACCAGACCTGATCCAAATTTACTTCCAAGTGTAGGCCCCCTCAAGTCAACGAGGGTTAAACTAAACCAGAACAAACCACTCGTAAACTGAAAAAAAGCATTCCCAGAGGGGTTTGCCCCAGTTTAACTAAATCAGTTTAAAAACCAATTTAAGGTAAACTAGTGCAACTTTTCTTGACAAGGCCTCGCTGCCTTCCTCTTTTCATGTGTCTAGCCACTTCCTCATCGTCCTTCAGATCTCCTTCAAAATGCACTTCTTTTGCCAAACCTTCCCACACTGAAATTCATCCCTGTGCAGAGGGCTAGCAAAGGACCTTTGTACTACTTCAGTCCTATTTAAGGGCCTGTTCCCATCCCTTTCCTTTCAGACTGTTTCCAATCCATCTGAACTGGACTCTAAGCCCTCAGGGCAGAATCTTTGCTGTCTCTTTATTTTTATAAGGTCCAGGCACACTTCTGGTTTTCTATAACTAATACCTTGAAAGTCCACTAGAGCCGCAGTTTTGTGGGTGAGATGGTTTAGGTAGCTTTGCAATAGTCCTTTGAAAACATAACCAGGCTCTGTGATTTCTTGCTTTAATATATCACAGTTCAGTGAATGGACCTTTGTTTCATCATCTTGCATTGGATGTAAATATGTGAACATCAACAGACCCTGATATGTCTTATCTTATTGCCCTTATATAAATTCATGGTACACCCACATCTTGAATACCGCAGACAGGTGTGGTTCTCTCATCTCAAAAAAGATATACTGGCATTAGAAAACGTTCAGAGAAGGGCAACTAAAATGATTAGGGGTTTGGAATGGGTCCCATATGAGGAGAGATTAAAGAGGCTAGGATTTTTCAGCTTGGAAAAGAGGAGACTAAGGAGGGATATGATAGAGGTATATAAAATCATGAGTGATGTGGAGAAAGTGTTGTTCCCATAATATAAGAACTAGGGGCCACCAAATGAAATTAATGGGCAGCAGGTTTAAAACAAATAAAAGGAAGTTCTTCTCGCAGCGCACAGTCAACCTGTGGAACTCCTTGCCTGAGGAGGTTGTGAAGGCTAGGACTATAACAGAGTTTAAAAGAGAACTAGATAAGTACATTAATGGCTATTAGCCAGGATGGGTAAGGAATGGTTTCCCTAGCCTCTGTTTGTCAGAGGGTGGAGATGGATGGCAGGAGAGAGATTACTTGATCATTACTTGTTAGGTTCACTCCTTCTGGGACACCTGGCATTGGTTGCTGTTGGTAGACAGGATACTGGGCTGGATGGACCTTTGGTCTGACCCAGTATGGCTGTTCTTATGTCTCTTAAGTAAAGAAATGTAAATCTTTCTTGTTCTAGTTACTGACTGCTCCTTTCTTTAACCTTTGATTTTAGGTGGTACATTGGATGAGGCGATGAGAAAAGATCTTTTCACAGACACCTTCTGTAAAGTGTGTGGGGCTGTGCTGCAGTTTGAGTCACAAAGAATTTCACATTATGAGGTAAGCCATAAGCATATGTCAGTATCCTCCTACATAATCATAGAATCTCGGGGTTGAAAGGGACCTCAGGAGGTCATCTAGTCCAACCCCTTGCTCAAAGCCAGACAGATTTTTGCCCCAGATCCCTAAATGGCCCCCTCAAGGATTGAACTCACAACTCTGGGTTTAGTAGGCCAATGCTCAAATCACTGAACTATTCCTCCCCCGCCCCAAGCTACCTATATTTTTTCAATAACAATTGCATTGCATATGGATCACTGGTGGCTTTTTGTGGTGAGTTATCAAAGACTCATCATCATGGTTGGATGGTGACCAGAGTTGCATACTGTGACTAGCAGGCTCAGTTACAGGTAATGCAGCTGAAGGGCTGTGCACATGTTCTAGGTAGATCACATAGGACACAGTGAACTATAAATCATGCGGAAGGCTTTTATTCTTGGAACTAATAAATATCTTGGGTGAATACTTTATATGTCATAAAGTGTCCTTTGCCTTTACGTGAGACCCTGTGTCTGTACAGAGGTTCCCAGGCACTAGCATTTCTTCCAGTTTCAGCCAAAGCAATACTATCTCTTCACTCTCAGTCTTCACAAGTTAAAGAAGTTCAGAATGTCTACTGCCTTGGTAGTTCTTTCTTGTTATCTATAGTAGAAACTGAAGATGTGCTCCAGCAAGGGGCCAAGTGCCCTTAACTTTTGTTCACTTCTGTTGGAGTAAGAGACACTCAGCACCTCATAGGGATCAGGCGTCAGCATGAGTTTTTCTCTTTTGGGATATGTCCTCTCTGGGGAAAAAACAAAAAGTGTGTTAGCTCAGGTTAGTTAACTTGGGTTAAAATAGCAATGAAGACATGGCATGTCAGCTTTTCACTTGGGTTAGCAACTCAACTTAACCTCAAGCTCCCCTAAAGGCTTTGAACTTGAGCTGCTAACCTGAGTTAAAAACAGAGTTGCTGTGTCTTCGCTGCTATTTTAACCCAGATAGTTAACCTGAGCTAAGAACACACCATTGTTTTAGTTTTTTGCAGTGCAGACATACTCTTTGTTGAATCTGACCTCAGCTGAGGATGCAGATAATATCCTAATGACTTCACCGTTACAGGGGGAAAGGCTGTTTTCCATACTAATAGTGTTTTCTGAGTCAGTGTTTTAGCCAGCCTTGAACTTGTGTGTAGCAACATCTCGTTCTCTTTGGTGGCATTGCATGGGCAACCTGGGATTGCCCCTCTGAAGCCATGGCATCCGTTTGGATAGTATCAGCTCAGAGCAGGCAAATGACATGTTGGCCAGCAGGTGACTACCATATCCTGGAACCTATGTGAATCTGTGTTTTACCAGCATAGGGTGTGGTGTGAGATGGCACCTCAGAATTAGCAGTAAATATGTCCAACGGCTGTGATGGGATGTTTCATGGGGTGGGATCTGAGTTACTACAGAGAATTCTTTCCTGGGTGTCTGGCTGGTGAGTCTTGCCCACATGCTCAGGGTTTAGCTGATCACCATATTTGGGGTTGGGAAGGAATTTTCCTCCAGGGCAGATTGGCAGAGGCCCTGGGGGGGTTTTGCCTTCCTCTGCAGCATGGGACATTTGCTGAAAGATTCTCTGCACCTTGAAGTCTTTAAACCATGATTTGAGGACTTCAATGGCTCAGACATAGGTTTGATACAGGAGTGAGTGGGTGAGATTCTGTGGCCTGCGTTGTGCAGGAGGTCAGACTAGATGATCATAATGGTCCCTTCTGACCTTAAAGTCTATGATTCTATGAATTAAAAAGGAACTGAAAAATGTAGGATCCTTCCTATTGTGAGGCAGAATAGCCTTGTGGTTAAGGCACAAGAGTGGGAAGCAGTGAGAGCCTGGTTCTCGTTTTCAGTACAATAGACTTTCTCTGAGATCTTGTGTATGTTTCTTAGCTTGTCCAGCCTGTCATGTCCCCATCTGTTATAGCGAGATGGAAGGGATGCTTGTTTCACTAAGGTGAGGATTAACTCATGACTGTAAAGATTGCTTTTAGATCCTTGAACAGAAACCCCTATAAAAGTACTACATATTAGCATTATTGATTAACTTAACTTCTGTACCTGGAAAGATAATGGAGCAAATAATTAAGCAATCAATTTGCAAGCATCTAGAAGAAAATAAGGTGATAAGTAACAGTCAGCATGGATTTGTCAAGAATAAATCGTGTCAAACCAACCTGATAGCTTTCTTTGACAGGGTAACAAGCCTTGTGGATAGGGGGGAAGCGGTAGATGTGGTATATCCTGACTTTAGTAAAGCTTTGGGTACTATCTCTCATGACCTTCTCATAAACAAACTAGGGAAATGCCAGCTAGATGGAGCTACTATAAGGTGGGTGCAAAACTGGTTGGAAAACCGCTCCCAGAGAGTAATCATCAGTGGTTCACAGTCATGCTGGAAGGACATAACGAGTGGGGTTCCGCAGGGATCAGTTCTGGGTCCAGTTCTGTTCAATATCTTCATCAATGATTTAGATAATGGCATGGAGAGTACACTTATAAAGTTTGCAGACAATACCAAGCTGGGAAGGGTTGCAAGTGATTTGGAGGACAGAATTACAATTCAAAATGATCTGGACAAACTGGAGAAATGGTCTGAAGTAAATAGGATGAAATTCAATAAGGACAAATGCAAAGTACTCCACTTAGGAAAGAACAATCAGTTGCACACATACAAAATAGGAAATGACCGCCTAGGAAGGGGTACTGCAGAAAGGGATATGGGGGTCATAGTGGACTGTAAGCTAAATATGAGTCAACAGCGTAACACTGTTGCAAAAAAAGCAAACATAATTCTGGGGTGTATTAGAAGGAGCGTTGTAAGCAAGACACAAGAAGTAATTCTTCCACTCTACTCCGCGCTGATTAGGCCTCAATTGGAGTACTGTGTCCATTTCTGGGTGCTACATTTCAGGAGAGATGTGGACAAATTGGAGACAGTCCAGAGAAGAGCAACAAAAATGATTAAAGGTCTAGAAAACATGACCTATGAGGGAAGATTGAAAAAATTGGGTCTGTTTAGTCTGGAGAAGAGAAGACTGAGAGAGGACATAAGTTTTCATGGACATAAAAGGTTATTACATGGAAGAGGGAGAAAAATTGTTCTTCTTAACCTCTGAGGATAGGACCAGAAGCAATGGGCTTAAACTGCAGCAAGATCAATTTAGGTTGGACGTTAGGAAAAACTTCCTAACTGTCAGAGTGGTTAAGCACTGGAATAAATTGCCTTGGGAGGCTGTGGAATCTCCATCACTGGAGATTTTTAAGAGCAGGTTAGACAAACCATCTGTCAGGGATGGCCTAAATAATACTTAGTCCTGCCATGAGTGCAGGGGACTGGACTAGGTAACCTCTCAAGGTCCCTTCCAGTGCTATGATTCTATGATTAATAAATATTATTATACAAACAGTCTTTGTCCAGTTGTGATTCTCTTGCTATATCAATACAATCCGTAAGTATGAAAGCAGCTTCTCATAGTTTCATAGAGTTTAAGGCCAGAAAGGACCATTAGATCATCTAGTTTGACCTCCTGTGTATCTGACCTCCTGTATAATACAGCCCATAAACCTTCCTTAAAATAATTCTTAGAACAGATCTTTTAGAAAAACATCCAATCTTGATTTAAAAATTGCCAGTGGTGGATAATCCACCACAACCCTTGATAAATTGTTCCAATGGTTAATTACCTCACTGTTAAAAATGTACACCTTATTTCCAGTCTTAATTTGTCTAGCTTCAACTTCCAGCCAATGGATCATGTTATACTTTTCTCTGCTGGATTGAAGAGCAAATTGTCAAATATTTGTTCCCCGTGTAGATGTTTCTAGACAGTGATCAAGTCACCCCTTAAACTTCTCTCTGTTAAGCTAAATATCATGAGCTCCTTGAGTCTATCACTGTAAGGCATGTTCTCTAATCCTTTAATCATTCTAATGGCTCTTCTCTGAACCCTCTACAATTTATCAATATCCTTCTTGAATTGTGAACGCCAGCAGCAGACACAGTATTTCAGCTGTGATTGCACCAGTGCCAAATACAGAGGTAAAACAATGTCTCTGCTCCTACTTTAGGGTCCACTGTTTATGCATTCAAGGATCACGTCAGCCTTTTTGGCCAGAGCATCACACTGGGAGCTCACATTCATCTGATTATCCACCATGATCCCCAAGTCTTCCTCAGAGTCACTGCTTCCCAGGATAGTCCCCCGTCCTATAAATATGGCCTACATTCTTTGTCCCTAGATGTATACATTTACATTAGTCAGATTAAAATGCATATTGTTTTCTTGCATCCAGTTTACCAAGCAATCTAGATTGCTCTGTCAGTGACCTGTCCTCTTCTTCATTCACCACTCCCCCAATCTTTGTAATCTCTTTTAAAAAGTTATCAAGTTAGTTTGGCAGTATATACTTTCCATAACACTGTGTTGGTTGGCATTAATTAACCCTCTGGTAATTCTTTATTAATCAAGTCCCATATGAGCAGCTCCATTATCTTGCCGGGTATCAGTGTCAGACTGACAGGCCTGTAATTACCCAGGTTATCCGATTTTCCCTTTATAAACAGTGACACAATATTTGCTTTCTTCTGGAACTTCTTCCTCAGTGTTCCAAGAATTATAGAAAATCAATACTAACAGTTCAGTGAGCTCCTCCTTTTAAAACTTTTAGATGCAAGGTATCTGAGCCTGCTGATTTTAAAATGTCTGACTTTAGAAGCTGCGTTTAACATCCTCCTGAGGTACTAGTGGAATGGAACAAGCATTATCGTATGATATGACTACATGATCTGCTTTTTCCCAAATACGGAAACAAGATTTATTGGACATTTCAGCCTTTTCTGCATCATTATTGATAATTCTACAATTTCCATCTAGTAATGGACCAGTACATTTTTAAGGATTATCTGACTCTGAGCAAGTGAACAATACGTACCCTCCAAACATCTGAGAGGATTGTCTGAACCACCTCAGAGCATCAGTGTCTTGTCTCCAGCTGTGGCCCATCCTTCATGCTTCAGAGGAAGGCAAAACAAAAAACAAACAAAAAGCCCCCAACCCAGAATACATCTGGCCAATTGTGATACAGGGATGAGGGGGAGGAGGATTCCTTCCTGACCCCTTCAGGTAACCAGCTGAAGCCTTGAAACATGAGATTTAGATTATAGTCATTGTCTTAATGCAGAGCTGCAAGTATTATGAGCATGCTAAGGGCGGTGCTGAGCTTCCTGTTCTCTCCGTGGACCATGAAGGAAGAGAATGAACAGGGGGATTCTCAGATTTTGACAAAGCAAATCTTAATTTCTGGGTAAATCAGCACATGGGTTCTTGTTAATGGAGTATGATGATTTTTTTCTCTTTCCAGGGCAAAAAGCATGCTCAGAAAGTTCGCCTTTATTTTCAAATGCACAGTGAACAAGATGATGGACAAGAAGCTGGCAAACAGAAGAGACAAGATTATGTGAACTTTCAGGTAACGTTTCCTCTTCAGATCTCTGGCTAAGATGTTAAATGAGCTCTTCTCAGTTACAAGGGTTCAACAATGCTTGTCTTTGGTTTCAGGTGGATGGGAGTGGAGTAGTGGACAAAAACAAATATTGCAATCTTTGCAACATGATTTTTACTTCTCCAGTTGTTGCTCAGTCTCATTACCTGGGAAAAATACATGCCAAAAAGCTGAAGCAATTATCAGGAGACCAACCTCAAGTGCCTGCACAGAGCACTCAACCACAAACAGGTGAGAACTAAATGGGCTCCGTGTTCTACATGGTGCATGTATTTTATTGTCACATCTCTGAAACCAATCAAATGAGGCATTGATCATCTTCCCAGCACTACTACTTCTCTGTGCTTATAGAGTGTATTGAAGTGTGGCAGAAGGTATGACAACTCAAGATGCAGCCATCAAGTGGAAGAATGAAGACATTGTTGCTTAATCAGAGTCAGCAAGTCTATAGCAAAGGACTGGGAGTCAGGGATCTTGGAGTTATGATGCCTGCTCTTCGTCTGACTGTGGCTGGAGGCAAATGTCTCCATTTCTCCATCTGTGAAATGCAAATAACAACACTTCTACTCTTGGGGTATTGTGAGGGTTGATTGCAGCCCTTAGCAGGCATTATATTAATTACTAAATTAGTATTACCAATTATTAAGAGAATCAATCCAAGAACACATAACTTGACTGGCACCTTGTGCTAGCCCTAGGGCTGAAACCTAAAGTATCTTTTGTGTTCTCATGCCACCCACTCAGTATATCTGCAGGAGCTGGAAGAAGGTGACCTGGTGGTGAGAGAAGCTCACGTGCCTGGTGAGCCCATTCTACTTTGTGAGATGAGAGAGTTTGAGGATTATGTTCTCTCTTGAACACTGTAGTCTGTAGGCCACAGGGCTGCTATTCTGCTCTCCCTTTTCGACTCCAGTAGTTCAGTATTTATATTTACATGGTTCCAAAGAATTGTTTCACACTTTCCTTTGTTGTACTATTAACAGGTTCCCCCACTGGTCCTTCTACATCTCTGGCACTACAGCAGCCCTCAGCTGAGAAGCTCTCCCAGGATTCTAATGTTGAAGAGTCCACGTCATCCTCAAGCATTGCTTTGGATTTAAATGATCCAGACAAGTATTGCAAGCTCTGCTCAGCTCCCTTCAATAATCCATTGATGGCCCACCAACATTATGTTGGCAAGAAGCACAAAAGGAACGAAGCACGGAAGAAGATGATGGCGGAGATGGGAGAGGACGCTGTTCCTGCGGAATCCAGTGCAAATGGTAAGTAAGTTATGGGGAATTATTCCAGGGTCTTCAGTGATTGTAGCTGGATGTTTGATGGTGTCTGCTTTGTGCAAGGAAATGAAGGCTCATTCCTCTGCTTTGGACTTAATTTGTTTTCTCCTTTCCCCTTGTGCTGTCTTCTGCTAGATTTTATGGTCTCTGAACATCTTTGCTTTGGAAAATATTTCCTGATGGCACAGAGGTCCAGATCCAGTTGTCATTGAACTTGGCAGCAAAACTCTCATTAACTTTAATGGGAACCGGATCTGGCCCTGTGTGAGTGAACTGCCAGCCCTTCCTATACTAGAACTCAAGAACTGGATCTGACTCCTTATTCAAATGTTACCATTTATATATTTCAGATCTCATTAGATGTATCAGGCTGTTGATCATAAATAAACTCGAAGAATACCCTTTGATGCCAAACAATAGCCTGTTGGGGTTGGGTGTGTTTGCTGAATTTGCCTGATAGATAAGGTTGTTAGCTTTCAAGGTGGGGCATTTATTTATTGATGCTTCAGCTTCTAATGAGGGGGGGGAATTATGTGACTTAGTAAAGCACAAGCCTTTCCTCCTCAGACCTTACCATGTATTCACTTGAGGCTGCCTGTGTTACATCCATTATGTACCACGCTGACATCTCTCTAGGCATCATCCAGTATTCTTTACTCAGGAGATGCCCTTGTCTAAGCTAATACTACTGTATTTAGACTGGATGGGCCAGTTTATATTGTGAATGCTTATACTTTATACACACCATGTATTTACAATAATACTTCAATTTCCAGCACAGCCATCCTTCTTGTCAGCACTTAGGTACCAAGATAATAGACACCCTAGAAATATCAGAGAGAGATAATCATCAATGTCCATAAATAATAATCTCGTCATTTAGATCATGCCCATAATATACTGTATGCTTTAAGGTTTACTATCACAGACTCAAGTTCTCATGTAAGTATAAGAAAACAAAATCTGTTCACTGCAGAAACTTTGCATCTGTCTGTAGAAGATTTTAGGAGGATGCCGTCTCTATAAAATGGCAGTTGCATAAGGGAATAGATCAAATGTGCTTTGCGTTTTGCTGTTTCTTTGCAATCTCTTTAACCTGCAGCTCTCTGTTCTTTCAGCAGTTGGAGTTGGTAACTACATATGTCCTATATGTAACATCACTCTTACATCTATAGAAATGTACCAGTCCCACATGCAAGGAAATAAACATCAGATTAAGTAAGTCTTTTGTCACTGGGGCACCTTGCATTGGCCACTGTTGGAAGACAGGATACTGGGCTAGATGGACCTTTAGTCTGACCCAGTATAGCTGTTTTTATGTTCCTACTGTATATCTCTGGCTGCACCACTGCACTGCTGATTCAAGTTTCTGTTAAAGAGTAGAAGGGCTGGAGGGGGTGCACATCTTGTGCAGCATCCTCTGGTGGCTGCTCTGTTAATTGGCTTTGACATTGCACATTTATTCTTCTGACTTAAATAGACGCCAACAATTTAAAAATCACACTCAGATCAAAAATGTATCTACTATTGGGTGATAATATCGTCTCCTTCCCTTTCCCACTCCCCAGATCAGCTTATGGAGGAAAAACAAACACACACACACTCTCTCTCTCTCTCTCTCTTAGATGTTCCTTGCCAGCGGTAAAGGCCTGCACAGTTTTGCCTTACCAAGTTTGCCACATGGAGGCAGTACCACATACTTCAGTATGGAGCCTTCTGTGCTCAATCACCCTTGTTTACCATTGCCATGGCAATTTAGGACCTGATCCCCCAAAATGTTGAGAGCCCACAACTCCCATTGACCATGAAAGTTACTGCACACCCAACATCAGTTGGGAACAGACCCTGAACAACCTATATAAATAATATAGTAAAACTAGTTATTTACAATCTAGATAGAGAAAGTCTTTAAATCTCTGTGTCCCACTAGTTTAACAGTTTGTGGCTTTAATCTCTCTCTACATTCACGTATGGTATAATCCTTTACTATCTGGATTCTGTACCTCAGAAAGCCGGGAAGACAGAGGATCTTTTTTTTTTTTTCTTCCTTTCCCTCCCCCGCACCTTTTTTCCCTTTCCTTTTCCATCTAGTCATTCCCCCAGTTACATCTTTTAAAAAAACAAGACAAAACTGCTGGTCTTAATAATAATACTTAGCACTTACGTAGTGCTTTTCAAGGCATCTTCTCCTCTTAGTTAATTGCTTAGGTATAAATGTACTATGTAACATTCCACATCTGAACCAGGAAGACATAAAAGTCTTTACCTGACATTCTACCATAGTTCAAAAAGGAAACAGGCCAAAAAGTAGATTAGTTTTAGTAACTAAGATTTTATATCTGTTTCTTGCAGAGAAACCATGGTTGTCAACCTCATAAAGAATTCAAAGAAAACATATGACTCCTTTCAAGATGAATTAGAAGATTACATTAAAGTGCAAAAAGCTAGAGGACTGGAACCAAAAACATATTTCAGAAAAGCAGAAGAGGAAGAGTTTGAAAACTACGAGTCAGAAGCAGTAAATGATTGTGATGATATTGTATCTTCCAATGTTACTTTTGAACAAGGACAGCATTCCATCCTCTTCTCAGAAACATATATGTCATCACATGCTGTTGAAAACAGATCGCTGTGCTGGTCACCAGCTCATGAGAATAGGTTAAGACTAGAAAACATGGCTAAATGCCATGACAGCAAGGAATATTATTCAGAAATGCAAACATCTCAGGTGATCCCTTTCAAAGATGACAGCTATGGCCTATCATCTGCAGAATCCAGTGACTGCTACAAACGCATCTCTTCTGATAATAGCACCCGCTCCTATAGGAAAGGCCAAAAGCTTCGAAGGAAACATGAAGAGGGGGAAAGACACACTGGGGAAGGAAAAGAAAAATCCAACAAAGACGCCACAAAGCAGAAGAAAAAGGAAAACAGTGAAGACACAGATTCTGGAAAGGACAGTGAAATGCAAAAGCGAAGAAAGATTGATATAGATTCAACTCACGAGAAAAAATCAAAGCACAGTAAAGACAAAAGAATTAAAGAAATACCCACTGAGAAGGAGAGTAGAAAGCACAAAAAGGATAAAAGGAAACCACAGACTGATGGAAAAACAGAAGAAGAGATACTTTGGGATGAATCTATCCTGGGATTCTAATAGAGGTTTTGATTAACTTTATGAAGTTGGTATTTTTTGTAGTCTCTCTTAACCATGGTGTACTATGTTATGACTCAGTAATTTTTGCCCCACTCTATGGAAGCGAGAAAAAGGCTGAAGTCTGAAACTATTGGGTAGTAGGTATGAATCAGCTTTTAATAATCTCATATACACAACGGTCGTACAACAACATGAATTGAAAGCCTATAATCTGTCCTGGAATGTGCTTCAAATATGGGTCAGTAGCTATAGCCTTCCTTTTGGAGTTTTATTACTGAATTGTCTCTTCCAAATCATATTACTGGATTAATATGGAGAATTTGATTATTCTTTCATTAGTATGCAGAATCTTGTAAAATAAATGACAAGTACACAGTGTTGCCAACCCTCCCTGTTCCAGTTTCACTAAAGGCTTTTAAAGGGGAATGTGAAAAATGTTTAGGTTTTTTGGGTTCCAATTATTTACAACTGTTATTTTTTTCACCTAGTTCAGAGTGAAAAGAGAGAGAGTCTATTAAACATGTAACTGATTCTCAGACATATGTTGTACATTATATTTTTCTCATAGCCGTGATCCAAATTTTTAGTTTAGGAAATACTGATAACATACCATATGTAACATCAATTTCAGTTGGTAATTCCAGGCTGAGTAGTGTTTGCCACTCTGATTCAAGATAATTTACTTAAAATCTGCAACTACCAGTGGTGGAATAGAGCTTGATTTGAAAAACAAACAAACAATGCTTGAAAAATTCAACAACAACTTTGCGGGGTTTTTTTTAAGAAATAAAATTGTATTAGCTCTTCATTCACAATATGAAACTAGATCCTTTTGATAGAGGACTAATGTAATATTTGGTGTCCTATGGTACATGAAATGAGCTGGTGTTCTCAGGCTGCCTCTGTGCTACTCTAATGGGTAGTCTCAGGTCCTGGGTTCAATGGGCCATTGAGACTGGAACTACTTTTGCACCCCTACAGATGGTCTTTCTATGGCAGGGTTGAGTCACATTAGCAAAGGAGTGGGGAAGGGGCATTCACTGTGTCTGCCTATGGCAATGGTTTTCAATCTGTAGTCTGCAGACCTCCTATGCCTAAGATTTCCAAAGGGGTCCATGCCTTCATTTGACTTTTTTTAGGGGTCCGCACAACAACAACAAAAAGGTTGAAAACCACTGGCCTGTGTTGTCTAGGGGTCTTTGGCTAAAGGAGGATAGGAGTTTCCTTTGCTGTCATTCTTTCACCTTTAGGAGTGTAAAATTGACTCTGAAATGCTTTTCTGCTCATCCAAAGAATGATTGGTCTGTCGTGTAAGTACTTCACATGCTACTTGTCAAATGTTCTCATCCAGCATATGTGATATGGATCTCTATTTTATATAGAGATGTTATAATTTTCTAGCCATTCATATTGTATAAATAATGAATGTGGTTCATATTTTGTCCAGATATTTGGCTCAATAGATATTTATATGACAGTCCATTTTTTTAAACAATTACCAAGCCTGTTTAAAAAAAAAAAAACTTACTGTATATTGCAAGTACATATTTACCATATATACTGTTTTTAACTGTCCACTATCATGCTTTTTTTCTTCCATAGTTGCAAAAGCATCTCGATACTGTTAATAACTAAAGGAAAGTGTGCCAATTTTAGGTTTATTAATCTAATTGAAACCACAAAAGCATGGGAATTCAGAGCTGAGGCACAGATGAAGGCCCCGATTCTACAATCAGATCTGCACGGCTGAACAACGACATCTGCATGGAGACCTATTCAAGTCTATGGCGCTCCAGGCAGGCTCAAGGCTCTATCTGCACAGATCCGATTGCAGAATCAGGGACTTAATCTGTAACACATTCTTTTCTAAACTTGTATATGGCAAGGGTCTTTAGACAGACAGCTGCTGTATATCAACACAGTAAGGTTGAGCTGTGGGAGATTTTCAGTCTTAATTTTGAACTTCCTGGTTGCATTAGGACTGCTTGAATATAGGTTCAATATGAGACAGGATAATCTAACAGAATGAGGGATTGGGAAACACAACTCCTGGATTCCATTCCCAGCTCTGCCACTGGCTTGCCACATGACCTTGCCTAAGTCACTTCACCTTGCGCTTCAGTTTCTCCATCCGTAATAGGTATAATAATAATTACCTCTAAGAGAGGGGTTGTAAGATATACTGTTTGTAAAGAGTATGGTGGTCCTCAGCTAAAATGTGCTGCCTGAGTGCAACGAGTGTGTATCTTTAGGGTAGATTTTAGTATTTCCTGTGCCCACCTGTCTTTTCTCCCTGGTATGTGGTACATTAAAATATCCATTGTGATATCCAATACAGATATGTTTGAAAAAGGCTATAACTAAATAGGACCTCTCTCCTGCACTTTCAAGAGCAGGAGAAAAGTCTGGTTGACTATGAAATAGAATATGTAGCAGAATGATGTCATTTGAAAGCTGCACAGTGTACAATTTAAAGATAAATGTGAATTTCTGAATATACCTCGTATGCCCCCAACTCAGCAAGGTACATTGTGATCATTCACATCTTACATTTAGTCGTGCACTTAACGTACCTTGCTGAGTCAGGATCTAGGTCTTTAAAATCTCTCCTGAAAGTCTCCCCTGGCAGAATCTCTATAAAGTGAAGATTAAGAGGTCTTCTATTTTAAATGTAGTATATGATCTGAATATAATGCCCTTCAACTAGCTCCTATAACTGTGTAGTTCAAACTTCTTATATAAGCAGTACAATTTATTTATTTATTTATTTCTGAGTTAGTCTAATTGCATAGGGATATTACCATAGATATAAAAATATATCAAGTGAACAAATTTTCAGAATGTTTCAGCTATCAGAATAAGACATTAATTTGACGGTTAAGCATTCCAAAAATTCTTGTAAGTAACATTTGTGTTATTACTCATGTTGCTGTGGTAAAAATGCTTCGCACTATTTAAAAAAAAATGGGACCAAATTTCAGTGAAGTAGCTACATGATGATTGTCGATTAGTTTAGGGTTTTTTCTCTTATTTATTTTATGCTCTATTGCTTTTAGTGATACCTCTTTAGAATGGGGAGCATATAATTCGAAACACCCTGAACCTCTGAATTATGAAAGGGAGCCCACCATCTGTATTTGGATCTCTCTAAAAGTTAGTGACTCTTGGTTTAAAAAATGTGTTTATCCATCAGAGTACTGAGGTGAAAGCATCAGGCTGTGATTCAAGAGATCTCTGGTCTCCTCCCAACAATTCCACAGATTTTCTGTACAACCTTGGGCAACTCTCTTAATTTTTCCTTGCCTTGGTTTCCCCATTTGTAAAAAATGGGCTGAGAATAGTTTCATGGGGTTGTGAGGCTAAATCCATTAATTTTTGTGAGAAGTGCAGATGCTATGGTTATAGGCTTATAAAAATGTCTATAAATAAAGATAGATAGATATGTATAGTGATGTCCAAAAATGAGCATAAATGCCACATTTTTTTCCCTTTCTGCAGAAAGTCTTAAAAACAAACAGAGAATGATTCCTTCTAGAGAAGGTTCAGCCTACAGCTAAAGGAAAGGCAGTCACTCTTGTCAAATCAAAAGTTGGGGCGAAACGCCATCTGATAAATTTTCAATAAATGCAGAAGTGTCTTCATTTCAGAGAGCTACAGGAAAAGCACGTAACCAGCTTTGCTGCTGTTCCATGCATGACGAGCTGCACATGATAAACTGGAGCAGCAAGTTCGACCTAAATTCTCGACTTGCGATTTTGGGGTGTCAAACTTTTAAACCTCTTAAAGTGCCCTGATTTTCAGAGACTGCTGAGGACTTGCTCTCTCAAAATCAGGCTTCGTTAAGGTGTCTCAGGTTGAGCACCCGGAATCACTACTCTGTTTTGGAACACGTAGGGTTTCGTGCGCCAGCTCTTTCACCTCTAGAGATGTGGGCCCCCCCTAGTTTTGTCCCAAGTAAACTGAACTTGCTGGTCTCATCTTAGAATGTGAAATTCTCTGCTGCACAAACAGGCTGTCTCCTCTAACGAGGGATTATTGCGTGTCAGGACTGAAGTAATTGGCAGACCCATGACGTGAAACTTGCACAGTGCCTTTCTGCTCACACATAGTGCTTTCCTGTACTTGCTTAGCCCGCTCTCAACTTCAACGCCTTTTTTAACCAGTGTGCTTAACAAGTCACCTGACACACGGTCCCCTCCACGTACAGCCAAACTGGTTGTGGCTTCATTCACATTATCTCATTAAGGCCCCACTCCCACAAGGTGCTGAGTGACTACAGTTCTGCCTGAAGTCTTCACCCAAGTACAGGACTACTCCAACAAGAGGTAAGGTTGCTCAGCACCTTGAAAGATTAGGCCCTTATACCCAACCCTGCTCCCTTTGAAGTCAATGGAAGTTTTGCAAAGTTCACCTGGATCTGGATCAGGCCCTACACATTTAAGTGATAGGGATGCATAATCTTAGCACGTCTCTCTCTTGGTTTAATGTGCCATACAAGGCCAAATCAGGCATAAACATCCATGCATTAGTCTGTGAAATCCATATCCATTATTCACCATCATGCAGTTTTTTGACCTGGAGGGTTCGGTACAGTTCTGAATTATTAGTAGATGAAAACTCTCAGGGCATGATTCTCATTTAAGCTAAGGCCCCTTTATGCAGCTCTGGCACAGTATGTAGGCAATATGCCTTAATGCTGGCATAGTTTATATATACATCCGTTTTCAGATGCTTTGACTCTGACTGATGTAAAAGTACTCTATTGTAAATGAGATTCAGGCCCTCAAATCTGAGCGAGAATGTCACCCTAGATCCTAAACTGGCTTCTCTATGTATTTTGTATCTCTCCCTCTCTCTCTCTCTTTTCTAGCTTAGCAGATGAAAGAAAACAATCTCTCATCCTAAGGAAAGAGGAGAGCTATGGGCAGACCACACACATCAGCCACACTCTTCTCTATCCGCTGTCTCCTCAGCCGTTCATGTGGCAAAGGTGTTATGTAGGCTAACACGTGCAAAGCTGTGCGCACAGTGTGCAGCTTGGCTGTGCGGAGCGAGTGCTTGCAAGGCATCAGGTACGTACAGTATTTAGTGCAGAAGTAGTCACGGTGGCATAACCCCTCCTGCTCTTCCCTTTCGCGCTGTCCCTGTTCTCTTCATATGTGACAAAACAGGAAAGCTAATGTCAGTGAGGAAAAAGAAATTCAGAATATACTTTTGTGCTGATGTCCAGTCTCTATTTTCTTTATAGTGACTGTTTGGGCTGCTGTAGTTTTTACCCTAAGCTATTATTTTACACCAATATCAGTGATGATTTAATAGCATGGACTGCTCCTAGCCTTGCCTGAATCGCACTGGCAACTTGATTGAAACCACTAGTTCCATTTTATGGAAGGGCACGAAAGACGGCGGGATGGAGGCATATATATGTAACAATATAATATGTTCTGTCAGGCTTGTTATCTGTCAGAGGTAGCATAACTGTAACAAACATCTTTTTATAAAGCTGTATACCGTAACCCTGTGTTGGGCATACAAAGAGAAACTGTTACACAGGTAAATGACTTACATGTCTTTGCTCACATTGAGGGGCTCTGGTGTTACCGCAGTTCCCACAAGTGCAGAGCTAGCATAGTTTAATGTGATCACAACAGCAAGATGTATGTATCGAGTATGATCCAGAATGTGCCTGTGTTGCATTGATGGATCACAGGAGAAATGTAACCTGAGCCTCGGCTGTTCTAGCCCGTCTTTAAATAGTAATAATAAGTAAAAAGTTAAGCACCTAAATCAGTTGTTTTGGTTTTCAGAAGCGCTGATCACATGCAGCTTCAGTTGACTTCACTGGAAATTGTGGGTGCTCAGCACCTCTGAAAATCAAAGGCCACCCATTTAGGTGCCTAAAAATGGATTTGAACAAATTTGAACCTTCTGACCTTAGTAAGATCAAGGATAGTTGTGAAATGCTGCAAATGTGACATCTTAAAGTCACTCATTCTGCCCTATGTGTTTATTTGTCTAGTGGGCCCATGAAAATGAGCTTCCCATCACTTCTGTGCTATGCTAGCTGGCTTGATTTGTCGCATTCACCATTGAATAATGCTGGTGCCTGCCTATGGAGGTACGGTAAGTCTGTTGATTTTTTCCCCCCTCTCTCTCCCCACATCCCCCGACCCATATTGTGTGGTGGTTGCAGGTCTCTGGTAATGTCTGTTTTAATCTGATACACACAGAGACATGTATTTGTATCGGTGACTAGCTGTATAAAGTACACAACTCTTCCTATTGTTCTGATACATGGTACATATGATGGCTCATACAGTGATATACAATCAAACTGATTCTGTGAGTCAACAGTGTGCCCTTGTTGCCAAGAAGGGTAGCAGCGTTTTGGGCTGTATAAGTAGGAGCATTGCCAGCAGATCGAGGGACATTATCATTCCCCTCTATTCTGCATTGATAAGGCCTCATCTGGAGTACTGTGTCCAGTTTTGAGCCCCACACTTCAAGAAGGATGTGGAAAATTTGGAGAGTCCAGTGGAAGGAACAAAAATTATTAGGAGGCTGGAGCACATCACTTATGAGAAGAGGCTGAGGGAACTGGGATTGTTTAGTCTGCAGAAAAGAAGAATGAGGGGGGACTTGATAGCTGCTTTCAATTACCTGAAAGGGGGTTCCAAAGAGGATGGATCCAGACTGTTCTCATTGGTACCAGATGACAGAACAAGGAGTATGGGAAGGAATTTTCCTCCAGGGCAGATTGGCAGAGGCCCTGGAGGTTTTTCGCCTTCCTCTGCAGCATGGGGCACGGGTCACTTGCTGGAGGATTCTCTGCAGCTTGAGGTCTTCAAACCACAATTTGAGGACTTCAATAACTCAGACATAGGTTAGGGGTTTGTTATAAAAGTGGATGGGTGAGATTCTGTGGCCTGCGTTGTGCAGGTGGTCAGACTAGATGATCATAATGGTCCCTTCTGACCTTAAAGTCTATGAGTCTGTGAGTAATGGTCTCAGGTTGCAATGGGGGAGATTTAGGTTGGATATTAGAAAAAACATTTTCACTAGGAGGGTGGTGAAGCACTGAAATGGGTTACCTAGGGAGGTGGTGGAATCTCCTTCCTTAGAGATTTTTAAGGTCAGGCTTGACAAAGCCCTGGCTAGGATGATTTAGTTGGGGATTGGTCCTGATTTGAGCAGGGGGTTGGACTAGATGACCTCCCGAGGTCCCTTCCAACCCCAATATTCTATGATATTCTATTGCCATTCTAATCTGTATGTGTGTCCTTTGAATGCATTTACAAGTGGCTAATGCTCTGCAGGAGCATTTAAAAAAAACAAAAGGAACCTGTTAAATTAACATTACAGTTCTGAGTGAATGTAGCCAAAGTTAAGGATATTCAGAATTAATGCTTCCTCCCTATCTCTCCACATCATGCTGATGTCAGCCACATCCTTTTTCATGGTTGCAGAAGCAGTGCTGGAGAGGCCTTCATCCCTGCTTTGAGCTTAGAATGCCTGGTATGTTTACAGTAGATAGATGACTCCA
Organism: Gopherus flavomarginatus; assembly: GCF_025201925.1. Classification (NCBI taxonomy): domain Eukaryota; kingdom Metazoa; phylum Chordata; order Testudines; family Testudinidae; genus Gopherus; species Gopherus flavomarginatus. Next base: position 272,868,720 of record NC_066619.1, on the reverse strand, counting down.
TCTTTGATTCACACTCCTGTGAATATTGGTGACCACAGACTGGCCCCGATCCTGCAGTCTGATTCACATGGACTGATGTCCATAGGATACTGCAAAAGAGTGAGATCTGCCAGCATGGATCGGATTGGCAGATCAGGGCCACTGTATGTAAGATTACTGCTTGATCTCAAATCCCTGTGTAGGCTGGACTAAAGAGAGTAAGGTGGAAACATCACTTACCTCGCCCTAGCCCTGTTAATTTACATTTAATCCTGTCATTATTGCAAGGAATGCTGTAACTATAAGGTCATTTAAAAAATATTTTAAAATCTCTGTACTTACAGCCCTGTACACTCAGTTTTCATATTGAAATCTAATTACCTTGCCACCAATTGTATTCTTTTTATGCTTCATTCATCTTGGACAGGGAGAGTGGCTTTGTTGATTTCACTTTCTGCTTCTAGCCCATTGTGGTTTTTAGGCACCAGCAAGTTCCTGTTAGAGTTGAGTGCCCATCACTGTAGGGGGAATACCTAATATTTTTATTCCATTTTTTAACTGAAAATAATTTTATTCATTTTTGGCTCTGCAAACCTCTTGACTGTGGGTCTAAACAACTTGGCAGTGTCCTTTTAAACATCTTGTAAGCCTGTTTTAATTTTTATTTTTTCAAGATTTAGAATAGAAAATATATGAATTCATAAGAGGTCACTGGGTCCCCATCTTAAAATATAATTCCAGTCATTCAGCTCCCCAGTAAAAACAGATGTAATGTGTTTAAATACTTTACAGGGGGAAAGGTTCTTGTTCCTCAGTGTCAACCCTGAACCCATCTACCTTTGCTCATTCTGCCTTATGGAGTAGCTCATATGTCAACCTTAATGTTGATTCAAAAAGATTTCAGACACTTCAGTGGATTTCAAAGCCTCTCTTGTGTTTTACAGGTGTACAGAGCAGAGAAACAACACAGGCGAGAGGCTATCTCAGCATCCCAGATGAGTTGCCCAACTTTCTACCTAATTCTTCTGAGAACGTTAATCCAGATGATCTCATTGGTCCACCAAGCAACAACCTTCTTTCCAGTCCATAGTTGAGGCTCACTTCTTCAGTTGTGCCCTCAAGAAATGAGCAAACAATTATATCTACATTACTCTAGGGGGAATTCTGCGCCAAAAAATAAAAAATTCTGCAACAAAAAATTAAAAAGTATGTGCACAATATTTTAAAATTCTGCATATTTTATTTGTCAAAATAACACAATATAATCCCACCAGTTCCAATTATTTTTGGTCATTTATTTCAAAATACTGTCAGCATGTATGTCTGTAACAAGACCAACAAAAAAGATTCAGGAAATGTTTTTTGACAAATAAATTCCTTACTAGGCATATTAATTCAGAATTCTGAGTAATAATTCATTTAAACTACAGTACAGAACCATTTCCCGCACCTCTCAGAAGCAGAACAAAGGTTTGGAGGAGTCGGGGTAATGGAGGAGCTGAGGGAGAGGGAAGTAAATTGCTGGGAAGAAGCCTCGGTGCCAACTTGGAGGGTTGTTGGGTCGGGGGGCAGAAATGTATGGAATGGGTGGTTGTTGTTTTCTTGTTTTTTTGTTTGGGGGGGGAGGGCAAGAAAGGATTGTTAGGGAACTTCCCCCATGCAGACCCTAGCTGACCCCTAGCCTCTCCCATTGAGTCAGGAACATCTGCTCCCGTCCCTGATGTGTCCTTGCACCTCCCCCGCCCCATCCACATGTGTCCCTCCACTCCTACTCTAACTCGCACTCCCCCCATTCCCATGTGGCCCTGTACCCCTCGCCCATCCCTATGTGGCTCTGAACCCCATCCCTGTGTGACTGTGTCCCCACCCATCCACTCTCCTGTCCCTATGTGTCCCTGTACCCTCTCCCCCTTCTCCATATGTCTGTGTCTCCATTCAGCCACCCTCTGTCCCTATGTAGCTCAAGCACCCTCCCCCATTACCATGTGGTCCTGCAACTCTCTCCCCCTGTGGCTCTGTGCCTCCACTCCTATTCAGACCAGTCTGTCCTCCCCACTAGCCCTTATGATCCCCTTTCTGACCCCCCAGCACCCCATGCTGTCTCCCCATAGCCCCTATATTCTGACCTGGCCTGACAGGCACTATGAAGAAGGCAGGTTTTTTCTCTTCCCCTAGCTGGCTGGGCGCTGCTGCTATGTTCTAGCATCACAGCGCCCTCTGGTGGGCAAAAGGCAGAACTACAGCAACATTTAGGCAGAAGCCTTTTTCTGCACAAAAAAATAAAATTATGCATGGCTTATTAATTATGTGTGCGTACAGTAGCGCAGAATTCCCCCAGGAATACTACCTGCTTATAATACCTGTTGATCGGTCATGCTGTGCATGCACGTGTGCTACATCACATGTGATTGTATTGCTCTGTCCCTCCTTTACTGCTTTGTTACCGTCACTTGTTTGGTCATGTCCCTTTCTGTACATCCTGTGAAGTGTTTGGCATGATTTGGAACAATGTAAAACATCTACTACTAACAATGAACTGAGTGATATACAACCTCAGACCCTATGCCCAGCTACTAGGACTAGCAGGAGTAAAATATTTTTATTTTTGTCGTTAAAGCCAGCCCTTGTGTTTCTGAACATTAACAGAGAGCAGATCCACTGAGTAAGGAGGTGTCATTTCTACCTAATCACTTTTCATAATCTGATGTGTATGGGATAACTCTTTGCACCTCACTGGTGCATAAACTGATTTTATTCTGAACATCCATCATTATTATTTATTTCATAGAATGCCTTATATGTTCACTGCTTTACACAATGTGTAAGGACAAAAGGTCCTTGGCTCAAATTATAATCTCACTCGGACAAATATAATACACTGTGCAATTCAGGCCTAGAAATACAAAGAGATCTTGTGTGGAAGAAGCACAGGAAGGTTCTCACCAAAGCAATGACTTTTCAGCAGTGGAAGATTTGAAGGAGGAGATTAAGTTGTTTTGACATGTGGGATGCAGAAGGCTGCTTCAGGCCTAGGGGCCTGTTTGAAAAAAGGCTTGAAGTTAACAATTGGAGAAGTAGATAAAAGGATCCGTGAGGAGAGAGGGAAGAGAAGAGCCTAAGGATCTAGAGAAAATGAAAAATGTAAGAGCTGTTGCAAAGACTTGAAGCTTGAGGAGGAGAAATTCAAACAGGAAGTGAAATCGGTCTAAAAGGTTTCAAGGGGAACTGGAGGGGCTTAGCTCAAAGTGACAGCAGAGAAGAAACCAAGCAGCCACATCAACAAAATAATCCCCTATTCAAATGTTTTCCTGATACTAAAAATTATGTTAAAAGATGCAGAAAATTCATTGAAATTACATGTTTAAAATCAGTGGTAGTGTTTCCTAGCTCTGTTACTCACCTGCTGACCTACCTTGACCCAGGTTAGCTTATCCTAGTGGAGGTTATGACTAGAGATGGCTGGAGGGCAATAATTCTGTTTTGTAGCAACTTTTTGGAACAAAGCCAAAACTTTTCGGAATGATTTTGTGAAAACAGAATTATGTCAAAATGTTCATTTTCAAGTAAAACCTGAGCTTTTTGATCCTAGAAGGTGTGACACATTCTGTGGCCTGGTGGGTAGGGCCTGGGATGGGGGAGACCACCATTCAAGTCTCTGCTCGGATTGCCAGAAGAGATTTTCATCCTAGATCTCTCTGAGTCAGGCAGGGAAGAGACTTGAACCTGGATGTCCCACATCCCAGTGGCCTCGCCACCAGGTTATAGAGGTATGATCAATAGAAAGAAAGACTGAATGTCTCAAAATATCATTTAAATTTCATTTAGTCCAAAATGTTCAAATCAGTTCTAGTTAAGTGACTTGATCATGGTCTACAAGTACATACGTGGGGAAGAGATTTGTGACAGTAAACACCTTTAAGAGAAGGAGACACAACAAGATCTAGTAGCTGGAAGCTGAACGTAGACAAATTTAGACTAAAAATAAGGCACAATTTTTTAAGAGTGAAGGTAGCTCACTATTGGAACAACTTATTTAGGGGTGTGATCCATCACTTGAAGTCTTTAAATCCAGCCTGGTTTTCTTTCTAAAAGATACGCTATAGCTCAGACAAGCTATGGGCTTGACGCACAAACTACTGGGTGAGTTCACTGGCCTGTTATGCAGGCGATCAGACTAGATGATCATAACTGGTTCTTTCTGGGTCCTTGAATTTTTCCAATCTGTAAAACTGAGATATAGTTATGTACCTGCCTTTCTAATGCACTTTGAGATCTACAGATGGCAAGGGCTGTATAAGAGCCAAATATAACTATTAATATTCATTGTATATTAAAGTGTTAAAGTTGCTTAACAAACATTTGCATGGTATTCTGAATATTTTTATTATAAAGTAATGCACATTGGAAAAATTAATCCCAAATAGACATACAAAATGATGGATTCTAAATTAGCTGTTATCACACAAGAAAGATCTTGGCGTCATCATGGATAATTCTCTGAAAACATCTGCTCAATGTGCAGCAGCCATCAAAAAAGCTGACAATGTTAGGAACCACTAGGAAAGGGATAGATAATCAAAGACAGAAAATATTATAATGCCACTATATAAATACACGGTACAACCATATCTTGAATAGTGCATGCAGTTCCGGTCCCCCCATCTCAAAAAAGATATATTAGAATTGGCAATAGTACAGAGAAGGGCAACAAAAATGATTAGGGGTATAGAACAACTTTCCTATGAGGAGAGATTAAAAATACTGAGACTATTCATCTTGGAAAAGAGATGACCAAGGGGTGGGATATGAAGGAGGACTTTTAAATCATGTCTGGTGTGGAGAAAGTGAATGGGGAAGTGTTATTTACCCCTTCACATAGTAAAAGAACCAGAGATCACCCGTTGAAATGGATAGACACCAAGTTTAAAACAAAGATAAGTACTTCTTCGCACAACACAGTCAACTTGTGGAACTCATTGCCAGAGGATGTTGTGAAGGCCAAAAGTATAACTGGATTCAGAAAAGAATTAGATAAGTTCTTGGAGGATAGGTCCATCAATGGCTATTAGCCAAGATGGTCAGGAATGCAGCCCAATGCTCTGGCTATCCCTAAACCTCCGACTGCCAGAAGTTGGGGCTGGTAGACGGGATGGATCACTCAGTAAATTGCCTTGTTTTGTTCATTCCCTCTGAAGCATCTGGCACTGGCCACTGTCAGAAGACAGGATGCTGGGGTAGATAAACCATTGCTCTGACCCAGTATGGCCATTCTTATGTTCTTATGATTGTATTTCCTTTGAGTCTCTGTCTCATAATTAACAATTAGTTAATTGGGTTCAAGTCTTTCAAACACTTGAGAAAATTTATTTGTGTGCAGAAGTGTTTGCAGGATTGGGCACCTCTTGTTTCTCGGCTGGACACCATTGTAAATGAGGACTTGTTCACCAATGGATTTTCCTGGGTTCAGTAAAGTTTTTATTCCTGTTTTTAAACAATAATTGCAATGCTGTGGTTTTCAATATGATTAATTTTTTTGCCTTGTGTATTATATTAAATCAGATTTCATGAACTTTAATAAATGTTATGATTATATTTATAGATGTTCTTAATCTAGAAATAAACATTTTATTTTCTTTGGACTGTTCGGGTGTTTAAGTAACTGTTTTACTTTTCCTGAAATTGATACACAAGTCCATGCTGCATTCTGTGATGGGGAGTACCAGATGCTTTGAGGCCTCTCCTGGAGGCCTTGTAGTCCTACCACACCCTGCCCCAGGAAAGGAGCAGTGAAGTTGGGTCTTCCAGCACTGCCTAGAAAGGCTGCAGGAAAGCAGCCAATCAGAGAATAACAGGCTTAGATAAAAGAAGCTACAGGATCTGAGCAACTTTGTTCCTGGCTGGAACCAGGAGGGTGATGTAGGGCTAGAAGACTGTGAAACTTTCCAGGCAAGGTGTACTGGGAGAGACCATGATCAAGCAGGGGTAGGACAGAGAAACTCTCCAGGTGTGGAAGCTTGGGAGAGACCCTGCTCAAACAGGGAACAGACAGAACCCAAAGATTGTAACCCTAAGGTAACGAGTGAATGTGATGAGGCCAAGAGGGAAGCAGCCCAGGGAATGCAGCAACAACTATTAGGGGCAGTAGTCCAGGGCTGCTGTTTACAGAGTCCCTGTGTTGGGACCTGGAGTAGTGGAGTGGGCCTGGGTCTGCCTTGACCAGGCCAGTGGGGAGGTGCCCTAAATCCCAAAGAGGTGACAAGATTCCTTACTAAAAACCTAAGAAAAGGGGCTAGATTTAAAGGAGCCCAAGAGGGGCTGAAGAGAGAAGGTACCTTCAGGAAGGAGGAGCTGAGTCCAGTTTGAGCCAGGGAATTGGAAGATCTTTGTGTTTGTTTTGGACTCGAGTACTCCAGAAAGGGTTCATTCGCACCTACTATCTGTGTGTGACTTGGATGGAGGGCTGAGCCACTGAAGACCTGCCTAGTGAGGTCAACAGCCTACAGGGGTGCCTGGAGAAAAAGAAGATTGCAGCACCACACCCAGCTGACAGGAGGCGCTCATGATATGTGAGTGCACAGTGTCACATGTTCATACACTGGCATAAACCTGTGGTATTTATCATTTGTGGTGGTGGTGGTGGTGGTGATGATTATCAATAATCCAGGGCCCTTAGATACTCTGGGACCTAGACTTGAATATCTGAAGTGGAGATTTCCCCATTAAGAAGCTGGCCTAGGCTTTCATACCCTTAAGAGTTAGCCAGTGCCAAATACCATTTAATTATTTTATATAGTGATGTTAATGTTGCCTGGCATTGGACAAACTGTGAATGTGCTGGATAAAGAAGAGTCCCCACACCTTGTAGCGTATAGTCTGGCGCCGTAAGCGGGTGTGATACAGAGCAATATGCAACTCTCAGACACAGAGTGCAGAAGTGGCTCTCTAACTGAGTGCTTCATGGAACAAGTGGGTCTTGGGGGATTTCTTGGAAGCCGGGAGAGGGGGGAAGCAAAGCTAGATCTATTCAATGCAGCAGCTAGTTGCTCACCTGAACGCTGGCAAGGAGATACTTCCATCAAGCTTAGAACAGTATGTTAGTATAAGGCTCCTGGTGATCTAGGAGGTAGCAGAAAACAGAGAAGATACCTCACCATACCCATCCAGCTGTATGAAGAATATGCAGGAGCAGCCAATTAACACCTAAGAAGTAGAGGTCTTTTTGTGTCTTTTTGGAGTGATAAGATCTTCCAGTCTACACTAACTGCAAGGTGAATAGCTGAATGCTGTTGTAACAAGCCAGACTAGGATCTCTTCTCTGCATGGGCTGTGCATTAAGCTCCTATAAAGTCTGACTTAATGCAGGTACACTTTAAAGACCATAGGCTCCCTAAGCAAAATTACTGATTTTGTAACCATTACAAAATAAACTGTCAGTCCCTGGCTACTTAATTCATTCAGAAGGTTATAGGAACACAGCACATGGTTCCTCTCCAAAGAGGTGCCATGGAAGCCTATTTATACATTATTCTGCCCCATTCAAACCAATGGCGTTTCTCTGAAGCAGCTTAACTCCTGAATGCAAGCTACAGTTAGAGGGCTTGTCTACATGCATCCAGGAAAGTTAATCTGAATTAACTAAAGGTGTGAATTTGAAGTGGATTAGTGAAACCACATTAAACCCTGGTGTGAACACCCTCATTCAGAATTAAACCAAACTATGGTCACTTTATCTTAATTAACTTCCACAGTGAATTATACTAAACTGAATTATGGCCACTTTAATTCTGAATAACAGCATCCTCCCAGGGATTTAGTGCAGGTTAACTAACCCACTTCAAATTCACTCCTTTAGTTAATTTGGATTAATTTTCCTGGATGTCTCAGTGTAGACAAAATCTTCAGACTTCAAAGGGTTAATACAGAACTGCTGTTTCTAAACTCATTTCTTCAATTATTTTCCACCTACTGTAGTTTTTAGTTACTGTGGCCAGAACTAGAACAATGCATTCTGCTGGGCTGTGACTATTAGTGCCAAAGAGAATTAAACTTGGCCTAACTGCTTAACTAGCCTGAGTATTTTCAGTGGGTATTTTACATGGTTAAATGGGGAGGGGAACTGGTGCATTGCAGACTGCTTAGGGCATTGATAATGGGGTGGTAATGGGGCCTCTTACATGCAGCCTGCTGACTTGACTTGTCTGGTCAGTAGTCACAGAAAGTTTTTGCCCTCTGATGGGTGTTCAGTGGCCTAAAGAAAATGGGTTGATGGGCTCAGTCCGGTTCCTAGTGGGCAGATGTTCACATCACAAACCCCAACAACTGGCAGTCTTGTTTGGCTACCTTAGCAAAAAGAGCAAGGAATGAGTATGCCAGAGGAACTGAATTACCCTGTCATCTCTACAAATAGTCCCTCTAGCTGAGGTTTGAAGCTGGAGTGAGACAATATGAGGAAATTTATACTTCCCCTGCCTGCTCTACTGATCAATAGAGATTCCAACCTCCAGAGCTGTTAGCCTTCCACCTTTTGCCAGCACTAAATTCACTTAAAATGCATGCTAGTAAACTGCATACAGTCCCTTACTAGGTATTAGCACCTCACTGCTTCTATGGTGACAGGTTTCAGAGTGGTAGCTGTGTTAATTTATTCTTTTGTGTAGAGGCTGTCTGGTTTGGCCAATGTGCATTGGTCAGTAATGCCCCTCTGCCATGTACATTGGCCAAACTGGACAGTCCCTATGCAAAACAATACATAGACACAAATCAGACATCAGGAATCATAACATTCAGCAACCAGTAGGAGAACACTTCAATCTGTCTTGTCATTCAATAACAGACTTAAAAGTGGCAATTCTTCAACCACAACAAAACTTCAAAAACAGACTCCAGCGTGAAACTGCAGAACTGGAATTAATTTGCAAACTGGACACCATCAAATTAGGCCTGAATAAAGACTGGGAGTGGATGGGTCATTACAAAAACTAATTTCCCCCTACTGTTACTCACACCTTCTTGTCTACTGTTTAAAATGGACCACCCTCATTATCACTACAAAAGTGATTTTTCTTTCCTTGGTATTCTACTGTTAATTGAATTGTCTTGTTAGACTGACCACCCCCACCCCACACTTGGTAAGGCAACTCCCATCTTTTCATATACTATGTATATATACCTGCTACTGTATTTTCCACTCCAAGCATCTGATGAAGTGATCTTAGCCACGAAAACTTATGCCCAAATAAATTTGTTAGTCTCTAAGGTGCCACAATGACTCCTTGTTATTGCTTCTATGGTATTTCCAAATCTATGTGCACTACTAGTTTTGACCCATAGATGGCAGCAGCTATTTGCAGTTTCAGAGTGGTGATTTCATGCTGTGCTGTCTGCTAGTTAGTTTCAATAGGTTCAGCTACACTAGGAAATTGTGCTGATACTACAAGTGTGATCCAAACCTTGGGATTTAGGAACTCAGGATCGTCTTTCTCTGTCTCTGCTTAGCCTGATACAAGCATAACTTTGTCATTGACTACCTGCAAGAGCTTGGGGCTGTCACTTAACTCATCTGTGCTTCAGTTTGCCCATCTGTAAAATGGAGATAATAGGAGGTTCTGAGGCTTAGTTTAAAGATGTAAATACACTGTATAAAGAGATAAATAGGCAGAGGGTAAAAAGTTTGTAACCAATTATATACAACAGGTTTCAGCACAGTGAAGTTTGTTTTATTATTTATTATTTTCTCAAGTGAACTATAAATCAATCTACTTCAAATTACATTAAAAAACCCATCAATTAGGCCTCATTCTTTTTTCCTGAGCATTTTATTTTCTACAGAGACTATGCAATTTTTTATTATTATGTACTTGGTTAATTTTGCGTATAATTTTCATTGCCTTAATTATTACTTCTCATGAAGTGTCATATTTCTGCTCCTTAAAGAGTAATGTATTTACTAAAAACACTATATTAAACATTTCCATTTTTTTTAAAGCTTTCTACAAGTGTACATCCCATAAAGGTTGCACTTTCTTTATACTTCCTAGATGCGAGTTAGTAAGACAAGTTATTTGAGATCATTTAAAGAAAAATAAATTTAAAATGGAGCAGGCGTGGCAGAGGTAAACCCTCGCTTTTCAGCCACTACGGTTTATTCCATTCCCCTGTCTTCTGGAGTTAGCAGGTTCAGTGTGGGTGAGGGTATTTATACCAAAGCCAGCGATCAGCAACAATCTGGTCAGTTGTCCATGTAACTTAAATGACCAAGAGTTTCTGTGTCGCCAAGGTGAAAATGACCAATGAAACCTTACAAAGGTGTCCTGTGCATTGGTGGCAACGGTGATGGATCATGATGGTACCAATGATGTATATAAAGTGAATATGCAAGCAAACAACTTTACACATCTTGCCAGAGATTGATCCATTTGGAATCTGCTAGGATGATTCCATCCCCCTTCCTCCATCTCTGTCTCCTACCCAGATGGTTAACTGTTTAGAGCAGGGACCTCTTTGTCCCTGCAATGTCCATAAAGCAACACATGAATTGCAGGCACTTTCTCAGTAGTAACCAGCAGCATCATTATGATTTATTTACCGCTCGGAGAGTGCTCTAGACCTGCATGGCAGCACAAATACAGACTGATTCCCTGCCCGTGGAGTTGACACTCCAAGGACCCCAGTCTTGCAACTGGCTGTGCAAACAAACCCTGGTACCCCCATGCACAGAAGTCTCTGGGGCTTGAACCGGATATAGGGGATTAACATAGTCTCAGCTGGGTGAACTGACGTAGCTCTATTAAAGTTGGTGGAAATATGCCGATTTGTACCAGGTGAGGATTTGGGTCATGGAGTCAATGTCTGGATCAGAGCCTAAGTTGAAACAAGCAGGTGGAGGTGACAAACACCCGAAAGATTAGAAAAACAAGAAGTAAGGCAAGCGAATGCAGCCACATGGGAAGCTAATGCACTGGGCTAGAGGGTCACACAAACAACTTTTGTTATATTTATGGGGTTTTATTTATGGTACATTTAATTTTAATGGGGCTGGGAGCAGTGTAGGCTTAGATGTATAAGAGCCTCTAATTAATAAGGTACTTCAAACTACCAATTGAAATTTGTGCCCAAAAGAGCCAAGTTATTTTAAAACATGAAGGTAGAAAACAATTTTAAAACCCTGATCTTTGATCCACATGGCAGATCTTAATTCCACTGTTCTGCTCTCTCTCGGATCAGAAAGCTCCTCAAAGTTCACCTACTGCATAACATTTCAACCTGCGGGAGTCCTGTGCAAGCAGTCAGACCCAGGAAAGCAGCTCTGAGCTCTACTTTGCGGAATAAAATGGAGAATTTTCAGTCCTGTTGAATGCTTTGCAAAAAAGCAATTGGATGATACTGACTCTTCTGAAAGCTACATCTACCCTTGCTGGGATTTTTTTCTCTCTCTCTAAAGTAATTTTTAAATGATAAGTGTTTTCCCCCTGCAAGTATCAGTTGCATGCTAAATAACACTAGTTGCATTATCATTTTTAAGCATACTCATTTTAACAGCTGTTCTTCAAACTAAGGTTACAGGCAGTGCACCACATTTCATTGTGCAGCTTTCTATATCCACAGTCCTTGCACCTGTCACCTGTAATAAACACTGAGACTCTGAAGTGCTATTGTGTAAATCCCCAGTGTGTATCTTGCATGTTTGATCCTATCGGTAAAGAAATCTGCTTGCCAGTTTTCTAGTAGATCTCAGTAAATTTCACATTATTTTCACTTATGATGCTTTTAATTTTTGGCTTGTTACATTTCTTTGACGCATAACAAATTTTCTGATCCTAGCCTGCTTCTTTTAGGGTGCAATTTTGTACCTACAATTATCTTTGCCTGAAATTTAGCATTACTTAGCTGTTTAAGTCCTTGATGTACGATGACCTAAATTTTTGGTGCAAAACTGCACCTGCATAAACAAAAACAAAAATTTGTCTCACAAATGACATTTCAGCTCAGAGAAGCACAAAAGAAAAAGTTATTTGTTTTTTTTCCTTCCCTGTAAAAAGAATCACATACGTCATTCATTAAAATAGCATCCAACAACTTTTTGATTCCTCTCCTTTTTGTATAAAACACCCTAAAGTTTTAGACACTACCTTTTATGGCAATACTTAACTTTCAAAATAAAATGTGAAGCTTTTAAACAGAGCTGGTGAGAAATTTTCCATTGAAATAGTGTTATTGTTCCACTGGAAAAATTGAAACATTTTAGTTTGTTAAATCAAGGCAGTGGGTTGGATTCAATGAGCTTTCGGGGTGCCTTCCAGTTCTATAAGAGGTATATCTCCATATTGTGGGGGGGCAGGATAGCTTGGTGGTTTGAGCATTAGCCTACTAAACCTAGGGTTGTGAGTTCAATCCTTGAGGGGGCCATTTAGGGAAATGGGGTAGAAATCTGTCCAGGGATTGGTCCTGCTTTGAGCAGGGAGCTGGACTAGATGCTCTCCTGAGGTCCCTTCCAACTCTGATATTCTATAAAATAGAAGTATTGTTTGACATTTGCTTGAGCTGTTGTGAGTCATGTGCTGATGCAGCCAATTTGGGACAAAAACAAATGTCAAAATATTAGAATTTCCCACAGAATGATAATTCCAGTGTTCAGCCATCTCTACTTCTAAATTGTTTTTAATTCTAAGTACCCTAACGAAAGGGATCACCTACTTAGACCGCTGGCTGAATGATTTCTTTCAGATAATGTTCTTTAAAAATTTAGCTTCATTTGTGATTAGAGAATTATGCTGAACTAATCCTGATTGTTGTGAATGTGTTCAGTACAAAAAAGTATTTGCTGAAGCATTCTATGAATAACTTCCAATCTCACTAGTTGTGTTCTTTGAATGTTTGCTTTTTGTGCTGTATGATTAGTCACTGAGGACGCCTGGCATTTGTGATAACATGTGAGATTGCTCTTTAATAATTATTAATATTGTATCAGGGTCTGTCACTAGTGTGGTGTGTTTGTACCATATAATGAAATGATATTTCACCCTAGGGGGGTTTATTTAGGTATCCTAAGGAAAGAGCCACCCAACAACTTATGTTTAAGAATCATTAAGAGACAATCATAGAATATCAGGGTTGGAAGGGACCTGAGGAGGTCATCTAGTCCAACCCCCTTATTGTGCACCGTGATCATCCAAATACTCATGAATAACCAATCATACAACCCTGCAAAACATGGCAAACCAAGCTTGGCCCTTTTAGTCATGAACATATTAATGTATCAGGGTTTTGTCTGTTTAACTATTTGACTGGCTCCACTTAAAACACAGACCAGAGTCCCCCTCATCTAGTCCAACAATGCCAGAGCAAGTAGTCTTAATGGCTTTAGCCCACTTTCATAGATTTTGGGTGTGTCTACACTGCATTTAAATACCTGCAGCTGGTCCAAGTCAGCTGACTTGGTCTCATGGGGCTCAGGCTAAGGGGCTGTTTAATTGCAATGTAGACATTTGGGCTTGAGCTGGAGCCCAAGCCCTGGGACTCAACAAATGGGGGAAGGGCCCCAGATCAGAGCCGGAATGTCTATACCACAATTAAACAACCCCATGAGCCCAAGTCAGCTGACCCAGGCCAACCGCAGGAGTCTAGTTGTAGTGTAGACATACCCATAAAGGCCAGAAGGGACCATCATGATCATCTGGTCTGATCTCCTGCACATTGCGGGCCATCCACTCTTGTAATAAGTCCATAACCTCTGGCTGAATTACTGAAGTCCTCAGCTCTTTAATTATAGACATCAAGTTACAGAGAATCCACCATGGACTCTAGTTCAATCCAGCAAATGACCCATGCCACACACTGCGGAAGATGGTGAAAAAAACCCTAGAGGTCTCTGCCAGTCTGAACTGAGAGAAAATTCCTTCCTGACCCCAAACATGGTGATCAGTTAGACCCTGAGCATGTGGGCAAGACCTGCCTGCCAGACATCTGGCAAACCATTCACTGTACTAACTCCAAGCTCTCTCCCTCTAGTGTCTCCTCTCTGGCCATGGAGCTGTTTGCTAATAGCAGATGTGGATGGGCCATAGGCCATTGTAGGCAACATCATCATAACATCCCCATCATAAACTTATCACGCTCGGTCTTAAAACAAGTTAGGTTTTTTGCCCCCACTACTCCCCTTGGAAGGCTGTTCCAGAACATCAGTCCTTTGATGGTTAGAAATCTTCATTTAATTTCAAGCCTAAACTTGTTGATGGCCAGTTTATATCCATTTGTTCTTGTGCCAATATTGACCCTCAACTTAAATAACTCCTCTCCCTCCGTGGTGTTTAATCCCTTTTATGTATTTATAGATAGCAATCATATACCCCTCAGCCTTCATTTTGTTAGGCTAAATAGGCCAAGTTCCTTAAGTATCCTCTCATAAAGTAGGTTTTCCATTCCACCAATCATCCTAATAGTTCTTCTCTGCACCCATTCCAGTTTGAATTCATCCTCCTTAAAATGGGAGACCAGGAATGCACACAGTATTCCAGATGAGGTCTCACCAGTTTCTTGTATAATGGTAATAACACTTCTGTGTCTCTACTGGAAATACTTCACCTGATACACCCTAAGATTGCATTAGCCTTTTTCAGTGCCACATCACATTGGCAGCTCATAGTCATCCTGTGATCGACCAACATACTCGGGCTTTCTCCTCTGTCACTTCCAACTGATATATCCCCAGCTTATAGAATAATTCTTGCTGGGCCAAAGGGAGTGGACACTCAAATAGATCAGAAGTCAATAGAGGTGCAGCTAGCCCTGGAACCATGACAGTACAGTTTCTGGTGAACTATAAACTCTCACTATGAATTTTCAGACCAGTAACCATTTATGTTAAAACTCTTGAAAAGTTCATGGTTCACAAACATTTTCACCTGTGCACAGTGATCATCCAAATTCTCGTGACTAACCAATCATAGAACCCTGCAAAATGTGGCAAACCAAGCTTGGCACTTTTAGTCATGAAAATATGAATGTATTACAGTTTTGCTTGTTTAACTATTTGACCAGCCCCACTTAAAACACTTCTCCCCCCGCCCATGTTTTCTCTTGCAGAAAACCTAAATAGTAATAGCCTTAAACAGTGTTGTGACACTATTATAAGCGATAGTTTACCAATCCTGTAGAATACTGGAGTACTTCTTTGTAATAGGTTGTCTAATAGGTTAACATGTTGCCCACTTTCTAAATGTTTTCTAGTAGTAACGCCATTCAGGCCTGGGCATTGTTCACTCATCAGTAAACAGCTGAACTATGTATACATAGTGGTTTCAAAAACTGATTGAATGTAATATTCTAGTACATGTTTATTGTGTTAAACCCTTACATTGCAAACTCCCCATACACTTGCATTCTATAGGAGTCATGACCAGATGCATGGAGGGGGTGGGAAAGAGCCTAGTTAAAGTTGCCACCAATGGGATGGAGCCTATGTGTTACAGCGAGATTTGTTTTCCTTTCTCCTGCTTATGTGAGATCTACAATCTCCTGTGGCTTGCAGCATAGACACCCACTTTTTCAGGTGCCGGTGGGTGCTCGCCCCCAGCCCTGCCCACTCCTGCCCCTGCCCCGCCCCCATCTCAACCCCTTCCCCAAATCCCTGCCCTGGCCCCACCTCTTCCCTGCGTGCGCCGCATTTCCCCTCCTCCCCCCTCCCTCCCAGTGCTTGCCACCACGAATCAGCTGTTTTGCGGCGGGAAGCACTGGGAGGGAGAGGGGAGAAGCAGAGCCGCAGCGTGCTCAGGGGAGGAGGTGGAGCGAAGGTGAGCTGGGGCGGGAAGCTGCTGGTGGATGCAGAGCAACCATCAATGTTTCCCTGTAGGTGCTCCACCCCCGGCGCACCCACTGAGTCGGCACCTATGGCTTGCAGCAAAACCAAACCCCTGTAGCTAAGCTATTCTGCATGAGGGGGAGAAGAGACAGCTCTTTGGGGCAAGGATTCTGCTGGCCCTAAGGGCTCCTGATCGGAATGGGGGCATCTAGGGGTTACTGCAACACTAACAATAAATAATAGTTACACCTTCCTGCATTCAAATATGACCTATCTGAAATTGGGGGCGGGGGATTAACCCCTTCACTGCTACTTTTACATGGATATCCCAGTGGACATACCTCAATTCCGTTTGTAGGAGAATTAATTCAGAATGTCCTCTTTGTTTAAGAGATTTAACTCACTCTTCCCTTTTATTGTACCATGGCTTAGTTGTATCTAATGCCCTTCATTGTTGCAACAGTTGCATAAGCCCCAGTGACATTATTCTGTGATTTGCATAGAAACGGCTTTCACTTCATTGAAATTCATTCATTTTAGGGCCAGAAAGGACAAGAATGGTCATCCAACCTGACCTCCTGCATAACACAGACCAGAGAATTTCACCCAATGATTCCTGCTTCTAGGCAAATAACTAGGTTGTGTTCTTGCCTTTTCATACCATATTTACAATTTGCTAATGCAACTAGCCTGAACTAAGTTTAGTTTCCAAACCACCTTGGTGAACTAATCACTAGGACACTTGGGTGGGAGAAAGGGCTTCAGGATTACAAATCTCCCCAACCGCTGATGGTGGGGAAGAAGAGACCTTGGGCTTCCTCACCCAGCTCATTTCAGTACTAAAGAACTCATTTCCATAAGTGAGGCTGATCACAGGTCTGCCCTGAGTTCTTGGAGGTGCCCACGCTGGCATGGCAACTGTGTGTGTAAATATAACACATCTCTCCCTTTCTGGGCTGTGGTGAGGTTTTGAGGTGTTCAGATGCTATGGAAATGGAGAGAGAAAATTTCCTCCGCTAGCTGTAGCTTTTCGCAAGCACTGCAGCTTTATCTCTTGTGTGGATTCCCATTTGCCATGCCACCAAAAGGAAAAC
Organism: Gopherus flavomarginatus; assembly: GCF_025201925.1. Taxonomy (NCBI): domain Eukaryota; kingdom Metazoa; phylum Chordata; order Testudines; family Testudinidae; genus Gopherus; species Gopherus flavomarginatus. The sequence continues at coordinate 272,851,851 of NC_066619.1, read as the reverse complement.
GTTGCTGGCAGATATTTAGTCTCAGATTCTTGTAGGCACCCTGACTGAACTGCTGGGGGGTGGAGGCCGAAGCTGCAAGAGTATGACAGGAAGTTCTGAGAGAGCTGACAGAGTTATCTTCAGTAAAGAAACCACTTCCTTCAATAGCCACGTGTTCATTGTACCTCTCTGTTCAGCGCTAGGCCCAGAGAGTCTTGTCACTGGTAGAGTGAAAAGTGAATATTGCAAATGGCAGTCATGAGACTGTGAATGCAGTTTCAGATCTCATGTCATGTCCTTCTCCCTTAACCCACGAAATCCAGGCTGTCACTCTGTTCTGGGACTTTTTCCTCCATAATATCATTAGACTCCATTCTTTCCTCTACTTCCCTATTATATAAGTACCTTAGTCATCTTTTGCTTTAAGCATGGCAACCAGGGCCACCGAGAGCGGGTTCGGGCCCCAGTGAAAAAAAAATTTCAGGGCCCCCAGCAAAGGCATTCTGGCTAAACAGGACGGACGAAGCCAGGCCCCAAGCCCCCTTCCGGCCTACCGAGCCCCAGTAATTTGTACCGGCTTCCTGCCCCTCCCCTCATCAGCCCCAATGGCAACCTCTCAGTCTCTGGCTTTCTTGTATTTCTTCTCTGTAAAACCACTGTTAAGATCATCCTCTTCTTCCTTCATCCTCTAAATCACTGGATTTCACATCCTCTCACTTGAATCCTGTCTCTTACCAAGAAGAAAATTCTCTTGTGACAATGCACTGCACTGGGGTCCCAGAAGATGGAGGGTCAGTCAGTTCTACTATCACAGACTTGCTGTGTGATTCTGGGCGAGTCACTTGATCTCGCTGTGCCTCAGTTCTCCATCTGTAAAATAGAGATCACATTCCTTCCCCACACACTCTCTTTGGCTGGCTGTATAGTGTAAGCGCTTTGGGGCAGGACCCATCACTTACCATGTGTCTGTATGGTGCCTAGCACAGTGAGGCCCGGATTTCGGTTGGGGCTTCCAGGCACTATTGTAATACAAATAATATATAATAATCTTACTACATCAAATTCCAGGTCAATTGTGCACAATTTTACATCAACAATCATATCTACTTCTTCTCATCAGTAGATCTCAAAGCAATTTACAAACAAGGCCAGATTAAGACCATTAGAGGCCCTAAGCACTGAAAAGATTATAGTGCCCCTCCCACATGCAATTCAGAATAAAAACAATACTATATTGTAAAATCAAATTTTATTTTTTGAAATGACACAACTTACATGTATGCTGAAATTAAAATACCTTCTTTCTAGACTTTCTAATTGCAAAATTCTGGATAAATTCATCGAAGCTGACTTGATGAAGAATGTCCGCTTCCATACACAATAGGGAAAGTGAATCAAGTCTGTCCTGACACGTTGTTGTTCTCTGAGGGTTTTTTATTCTTTTCAGCTGAGAAAAAGAGTGTTCTGTGGAGCAGTTAGTAATCATCAATGTTAGAAAAATATATAGTGTGATCTCTACATTTCGAAATAGACATTGTATTCCGTCTTTCAGTATTGTGTCATGAAGATCAATGTGACTGAATTTCATTTTTCCTGTTTCCTTAAACTTTGCACGCATGTAACAGTGGAACTGCTGTACTTCTCCACAGAGATTCATGTTCAAGTCAACAGGGTATGAGTCAACTAGCTTTTGGAAACCTTGTGAATATTGTGCATCAGATAAGTCCATATTGTTTAGAAAAGAAAATCTACTAGATACTTCTTTGAGCACTTCACCTCTCCTCTTCATATGAGCTTCAAGTGTATCAATTTTAGCACAGTAAGTAGATACGTGAAATTTGTCTCTAGGTTTCAATGCTGTTTCTGTTACACTGCTATCATTTGCTTGCTTTTTCCTGATTCGCTTGTGGGACTGGGCTTCTTCGTAGTTAGTAACAGGCAAGATATCTTTTGATATGTCTCCAAATCTTTCGAAATCATTCCTTAAAGTGTGTAATGGTCTGCTGATGATTGACAGAGGTCTGCACATGTTTTCAAATCCAATTCTTTTTCTTGGAGAGCTTGACTTGTGTGGTAAAAGTGTTGTAAAATTTCATTCCACATGGTCAACATAAATACAAACTCTAGTTCTTGCATCTTGTTTGCAATGTTTTCTACTTCTCGTATAGTTTCTCCCTTTTGTGATTGGTCTTCAGCTATACTTTCTAATTCATCCACAATCTTTGAGTAGGACTCCAGAATTGCACTTGTTGCCGCTGCATGTGCCTCCCAAGTATTAGAAAGCGATTTCAACAGATGAGCATTGGCCAAATACGTTTTAAGAACTGCCCACCGGTGTATTGAGGCAGAGAAAAATGTATAAAGTAACTGAACTGTGGAGAAAAACCTTACTGCCACCGGACAACAATCAACAGCACTGCGGCCAGCAAGATTGAGAGAGTGTGCAGCACATGCTATGAACGTGGCATATTTGTTCTGTTCTAAAAGCTTCTTCTGCATTCCTTGATAACACCCTGACATGTTGACAGCGTTGTCATAAGATTGACCTCTGCACTTTGAGAAAAATCTATTTTGCAAACTTGGCACAGATAATGCAGTACTTGATTTGCCATTTCTTCGCCAGTGTGACTTTTCAAATTGAGGACTGTTCTAAATCATTCAACTGGTTTTCCATCTGTGGGAGAGACATATCTTAGTACAATACTCAATTGATCAATATGTGAAAGATCAGGTGTAGAGTTGACAGATAAACTGAAGTACCAGCAGTACTTATTTCATCCACAATAGCTGAATGAACTTTGTCACTCATTAGACCAAGGAGTTCATCACATATTGTCTTGGATAGGTATCTTGGATTACCTTTGCCAGCATTCCCATATTTTGAGATATGGCCTGCTAAAAATGGGTCAAACTGAGCCACAATCTCCAGCAATCCCAAGAACTTCCATGCTGCAATGATCCAAATGTGTCATTTGATCCCTGGAAAGGCAGACCACATTCAGCTAATGTTTGAATAACAGCTATAACACGCTGCAAGACATGTTGCCAGTATTCACACTCCCCTTTAATTTGTTCTTCCAATTTTTGTGTCAATCCAAAGCCCTGTCTTCGATTTAAATGTGTCAACATTGAATCCCTGTGAGTAGTGCTATTTTCATGTTGTTCAATTAAAACAGTATTCCGCCAGTCACTAAATCCATCTGCAGCAAATCGGGATGTTGAAGGTTTATATGCAAAAAGTTTGCGAACAAAACAATACGCAGACCCTGTTGATGATGAATACAGTAGCCATTCTTGAGTGTATTTCTCACCATTCGCTTTCATGCTGAAAAATATTTTTTGTGGATAATATCTTGTTTGTTTGCCATTGGTAAAAGTCTGACGTGATTTCTCAAATGGCCAAGTGTGGTATTGACAGTCATTTGGTCCACAATCTATCCAGTAAGCTACATCATCGGTACTGAAATCAACCCACATACCAGGATCTTTTCTCCTATTATTTACAGCATGAGCAGGTTCAGTCTTTGACACATCCACACCTTCTAGAACAATGTCTGTTTTACCACCAGGAGTAGGATGATCAGTTACAGTCTCTGATTTCCTCGCATTATTTTGATCTACATTAGTAGGACGCCCCCCTGGTTTAGGTGGCGATAAGTAATAAAAAGAGAACAGAAAAATGGGGGAAGTGTGTGTAGTGAAGTGTAAGGAAGTCTAACAAAGTTCTGATTTTTCCCATGATGACTACTTTGATGCTTTTTTTTTTGAAATATCAATTTTAAAAAAAAAAACCTCATTTTTTTGGTTCCCCCTGCTTTGCTAGTGTCTTAAACACATTCTTAGTCTGCCTATTGTGTAATCCAGCCCTGTTTACAAAGGGAGGTAAGTATCATTCATTAACCCCCTTTTACAGGTGGGGGATACAACTTACCCAACAGCAGATCAGGGACTAGAACCCAGCTCACGTAAGTTCCAGTCCAGTGCATTAGCCTTCCCTCTAGTGCCTCTCTCTACACATCTATTTCCTTCCCTTCCTACATCCCAACCCTAAATTCTTCTTTCACCTGCTTCTCCCACTCCCTACAGACCTTGTTTGCCTGGAAGAGCAATCCACTTGGTAAGCACCAAGACTGTTTGATTGTTAGGTTTTAAAACTACTTTTATATAATCTTTCCATGTTGATCTTACTGCCACAGCTTTCCCCTTGCCAATTAGGGCATGAACTATCTTCTATATCATATTTTCTTGTCTGAATTAAAGCATAAAGTCCTTGGACAGGGGATCTTGTCTTAGGTATGTTTAAAGTGTCATGTGTGATGGAGATCGAATACTAAATCGTCCCCAGTGTATCACTTGGAAAGGGAAAAGAGACACTATAATGGAGAGAAAGGTAGAAGACAGGAAAGGGTAATGAGCTGATTCTGCTCTCGTTTACAGCAGGTTTACAATAGTGTCACTGCACTGATGGCACTGGAAATGCTCTCGATTTCACATAGTGTGGTAGGAGATTCAAAAATGGGTGTCTTTGCTGCTGCCATATCCCACGAAGTGTCATGCCCCTCTTTAAATAAAATCCCAGATGTGCAATTGTATTAGATATTTTTACAAAGATCTCTTGATAAATTCATCCGGGAATCAGTCCTGTAATGGTAATACGTTATTCTAAGCAGTGCTTAATTTGTGCCAGCGCCGAGCCACTGCACCTCTAGGCTTGGCAGTTCATAGCCCCAGCTCCTCTGGGCTTCCCGTGTCAGTTATGAAAGTAAAAAAAAATTGCTTGAGCCCTGGCAGCTAATTGCTTGAGCACCAGCATCTCTGTCATTACAAATAAAGCACTGATTCTAAGACTTATAGGGGGTGGTTATGTGGGTGTGGCTGTGGGGAGTAAATACACTGGATAAGATTTTCAAAAATGCCTCAGTGACTTAAGACTCTAAGTCCCATTGAAAGCACTTAGAAACTTCTAAACATTTTACCCCTTCACACTATGAAATTCTGAATGCTTGAGTTGAGCCTGGCTAGAAAAGCACTTGATTTCAGCTTCATGAACAAATTAAAAAATTTGGAAGGACACCAGTCCTCTGCGAGTTCTGAGAAATGCACTTATAACCAGGTGGAATCCTTCATTATAGGAATGTTATTAATGTCACCCAAATTCTGCAAAAGTACCCAGGGAACACCATTCTTTACAAATAAGCCTCGATGCAGAATGTATTAACAGGGGGAATGTGTCTCAACAGAAGAAATACCATTCTACCATTAACAGAGAAGGGAAACAAACAAATGGAATTTTTAAAGGGCACGCTCCCCCGTACAGCTGAAATGCAACTTAACTCAAAAAAAAACAACTTAACTCAAAAAGATACTGAACTGTGTGAAAATAGCCAGAATAAAGTGGGTGAAGTAATATATTTTGTTGGACAATTTCTATTGGTAAGAGAGACAAGCTTTTGAGCTTACATAGAGCTCTTCTTCAGGTCTGGCAAATGTACTCAGAGTGTTACAGCTAAATACTCTTCCACCTTATATTTAACTGTGACACTCTGAATACGCTTCCTAGACCAGAAGAAGAGCTCAGTGTAAGCTCCAAAGCGTATCTCTCTCACCAATGGAAGTTGGTCCAGTAAAAGATATCACCTCACCCACCTTGTCTCTCTACTATCATGGGACTGACATGGCTACAACAACACTGCATACAACAATGAAAATATCCATAAGATATAGGGCCAGGTTCCTCAGCTGATGCAACTTAGCATAGCTCCATGAAGTCAATGGAACTACACTGATTTACAGCCACTGAGAATCTGTCATTGGGTGTATTGGGAAGCAAGGCTGTTGATGTTACTCAATGCTTTTCCTACACATTGGCTCAGATCTCCAAGCTCGTTCTGAAAGCATATTTAGTTCTGCAGCTAGTATTTTTGCCACAAATTTGAAAAGAAACTACTTCTAACAAAACCAAATCCACACAGGTAGGAAAGTACTAGCTTAAAAAACAGCCTTAGACTAGCTTTTTGTGATCACTGTAGGGGAACTCAAATGTGCTGTTTAATAGCACAATAGACTAGAAGGATTTGTGTGGTAGAACTAGTTCTCTCTAGCATTGCAACTGATTCAATAAAGAGTTCCGCAAAATGGGATTGCAAGCCAAGGATATTAATCTTCAAGAATCTTTAAATCTCCTATATTGACTCTTCATGTACAGGCTGCAGAATTGTATAACATTCACTCAGTGCCATAACAAGGGTGAAGCAAGTGCGGCACTTGCCTCGGGCGCGCAAAGCGGAGGGGCTCAGCTCTACTGCCCAGGCGGGGCGGAGGGGGAAAAAAAAATATGATTGGTGGCGCTTCGGCGGCAGCTCTACTGCAGCCACTTCTTCTGCTGCAATTTGGCAGTGGGTCCTTCCCTCTGAGAGGGACTCAGGGACCCACCGCCGAATTGCCGCCGAAGAGCCTAGAGCCGGCCCTTGCCTCGGGCACAAAAATTCCTTGTTACGGCAATGGATTCACTCATAGATTAAACAATGTCATTGAAAACAGGTCTTGTTAATGTTTACAGTGCTGAAATATTTCATTTCATTTTTGCTTTCATTGTAGCAAAAAACTAAGGACCTTTTTAATTGACACTAAATTTCCTTGGATAGCATATGCCAAGAAATCAAGGGAAAGATTCCCTCTTCTCATGTTTCCAGGTGGTTCAGGATTTCTCAAGGTGCAAAAGTAGTGTCACAGAAACCCAACTGTGATGCTGGTAGACCAGGTACCAGCTCATGCTCAGATCCCCATGTCTCCACTGAACACTGACCAATACGTGGCTGGAACCAGTCTGGGTCACCTGTGTGCTAGTATTATTAAAATAGGTAGAATTAGAATGTCTGCCTTAATCTCAGTCATAACCTCTGTATCTCACATTGTAAGATAATGTTTGAGCATTTGCTTTGTAACTGTAAATCACCAGATAGGAGAGAGACATTAGTTAGAGTGAAACGCTAGTGTCCAACAGAACGTGGTACGTCCTACCCAAAAAGGAAGACCCATTGACACCAGACAGACTAAAGTGGAAGATTGAAAGGGACCAAAGACCTTGTTTACTCTTCCCACCCATGAAGATGAGACTTGCAAGTGAAGACTTTGACTCGTTGCAGGACAGGAGAATAATACCATTTTCATCCATCACTTCATGTTTCAGATTAGTGTGGAGGACTGTCAGACTCGTTGCAGTATAGCTGGTTGAATTTTTTCACACTACGTTTCTTCCTCAGAAAAAATGGCAACGTTATAGAAACTTTCCATTATTCTTTTTATCAAAATTTTCCAATTTCCATTTATATTAAAAAAATTAAGAAAATATTTAACAAAATTGTTTCAGCACTTTTTATTTACCAAAAATCCAGTTTTATTTTCAAAAATATTTCAACAAAAAAAAATTTCATGGAAAATGACATATTGGGTGAATCTATGAACATGAACTATATTTTGAACCCAGAAAATAGAAACAGCTTTGAAATTTTTTTGTAAAATCATTTCCCCATTTTCCTGCCAACTCTAAGAAGGAGCTTTCTCAGCCCCCAGTAGAAGAGATAGGGATGGGATTTGTAGAAATAAAATTATTATGACTAGTTTTTTTTATTTTTTTGGTAAACAAGAAGATACAGAAGTTTGATGGTTACTGCTGAACTCTCCTGCCAACCCCCATGTAAAACAGTGAATTCATCTGGGACCTTTAATTATTAAAAGCATAAATATTGAATGATACAAACCTAGCAAAGCCAAAATTTCAGAGCATCTCTTATGCGTTGATATTACAGCACTCAAGCCATGTAGTGGCATGTCTAACGCAGCAACACCCAGACACACTGAGGTGAGCTTTAGCTGAATTTCCTTACTTTTGTGGGTTTGTGAGCCACTAAATGTGTTTGAGGTTTCTTGCTCTTGTTGTCAAAACTTCTTGTAATTCTTTTAATGCCTCTGGTATCTGGATAATGGAGAGTAAACTTCATCTTCAGCATTATCCAGGTCCAGAAAAAATACCCGTTGTAGAAAATTAAAAGGCTATTTTTACCTCATACCAAAGCTTGAGTAGGTAGAGTCTCCTTGTGAATCATACAGCGAGTCAACATTTTAAAATGAAAAATGGCAGTAAATGTTTTGTTTATTTAAAAATGAAACTCTGAAAATCCAACATCTTTTGATACCGAAAACCCCAAGCTGTTTTTTCATTTATTGTTTTCTTTTCAGTGGCAAAATGGAAAAAGGAGGAGGGGGGAGAAAAGGGGCGGGAGGGAACCATAATTGAAAAAACAAAAACGTGTCCATTTTTGTTTCTTTACTTCAAAAACCTGGACATTTTTTAATGAAAAAAAAATGAGAAAATGGGAAATTTTCCACAAAACATTTTTTGACCCTTTCTGTTGCGAGCACAAAGAATGAACAGCCTATTCATACAAAGCCCAATCCAAAACTTGCTGAAGTTGACAAGTCTCCCCCTGACTTCAATGGGCTTTGAACTGGGCCCACAGTGCTTTAGAAAAACAAGCTGTCAATCAAAAAATATCCATGACCAGTGCTTAATTTGTAATGAAAAAGGTAGCAGGGCTTAAGCAATTTTTCTACTATCATAACTGACACGGCAAGCCCAGAGGTGCCAGGGCTATGAACGGCCAAGCCTAGAGGTGTCAAAGCTCAGCCTTGACAAGTCCCGGCACAAATTAAGCACTGTCTGTGACCAACGGCATGGTAGGATTCTGTGGGATTTTCTGGAGACATGGTTTGGTCCTTGATTGTCAGGCAAGCTCTGTGCAAGGCCTGGAGAGAGGCTCACCATCTTTCCATCCGGACTCCTCCTTTGTTCTAACTCTTCTGCCATCCATCTGGCAGTTGCTTCTGGGGACTCGCCAAGGAAGATACCACCCAATGATTAATCATCCGCCCCCTTCTGATTAAAACCTGTGACCAATTCTTTTCTCACAAGTATCAGAAGGTTTGGGGTGTGAAAGAGGAAGTGGGCAAGCTCAGCACTGGAGATGGAGCAGGGGCCAGAGTGCCAGAACGATGCCTCTAGCTCCCTGACACGGTAACGCAGAGTTTGATTCTGATCTCATTTATACCCATGGAATGCCATTGATGTCGGTGAGTCGCTGCAGAATTTCCTGGTACAGCAAGAGACCCTGCTGCCAATAGTTTGTAGTGCTAGAAGCTGGAGCACGTAAGTGTGGGGAGAGGGGGCTGATGGATGAGACATTTTGCATGCCAAAGAAAGTGCCATATATGCAAATCTATGTGGAAATAGCATTAGACGTCATATTCCCATGCTGCAGAGACATGTACTGTCCAGGTCATTGTCTGAACACAGGACGGGTCAGATGGGTCTGTTTCCCACTCCCAGGCGGGTTATATACAATTTACATGTCTTAAAGGAGTGAAAAAATAACTCAATTAACCACATGTCCCTCATCATCCCCTCCCTGCTGCCTTGCTTGAGGCTAATGAGAAGCAGCTCAAACACAGGCTGTGGGCTCTGTCACACAGCCCGCCCCAACCACTCCTCCTGCTTCAGCAGACTCAGAAGCGCTCTTGTTCCAGGCTGAAAGTCACAAGCTCTCAGGTGCCCTCAGGTCCAAGATGGAGTGGCCGTGGCTTTTTCTCTACCTCTCTCTACACATCACAGGTAACAGAGGAACACGGCGAGGCCTTGGTATAGTGTTAACTAGAGCTTAACTCAAAGTGCAGGAGACTGGGAGGATGCAAAGTGCTGTAGTAACTTTGTAACCTCCTCCCCTCCATCACGTTATATCACAGCTACAGCATGGGATATTTATAATGTAGATACATTACAGTAGGTTACAGATGTAATATATTTTATGTTACATATGTATGTACAGTATTACATATTTATGTGTAATATTATAGGCTAATGTTCTAGACATAATTTGGGATTATTTTATTTCAGAGCTATTAGGATTGCCATATTATAGGATGTTATTGGTTTAGAATATATTATATTCAAGAATCATCAGGTTAAATTCTATAATCAGTTAAATCAGCATATAGCTTCAGGTGTTGAGATAATATGGTCATATAAGTACAAAGATAGATTAGATTTACACCAATGTAACTGTTGGATTTTCCCCCTAGAATAACAGAAAATATTGATATAGGATGTCATGTTTTATCATAGATATAGGATGTATTGATTAAATATACACTATATTGTAGTCATAGGCTATCACAGCTACAGCATAGCATACATTTTATCAGTATTTAGATACCAAGGTGTTGGGAGCTATAGAAATACCAATGATATGTATGTAGTAGGATGGTATATATATATGTATATAGTAGGATGGTGTGTGTGTGTGTATATATATATATATACTGCATAAAAATGCTTTATTGTTGGTTTATTATAAGGATACAGATGTTGAGTACACCCTAAGCTTGCAGATTATGTCACCCATTTTTTTCAGATCGGGCACCACAAACCATTTTATTTATTCTTTCCAGGAACAGAAACAGGGCAAAATTCTCCCCTGACTTTATTCTACAGCTTCTGCAATCCCACTGATTACAATGAGGTCACAATAAATGTAAATTAGGACAGAATAGGGGGAGTCAATGAAAGGAATAATTAATATATTATGAGATGACAGAAACAAGTTACAAATGGAATCTGGACACATGCACATCTTGAGAAATTCCAAACAATTGGTGTGCACATAAGAAACTGCTAAATACCTCTAATGTGGGGGAGGAAAACGGACTGGTTTTTATTATGGACTTTGACTGCAAATTAGTATTTATAAAGTGAAGTGCGTCATTATAGACTACGCCAGAGGGGATTTTCAAATCCACTCAGCATTGCTCTAAGTCCGCTCCCATTCAAGTCAATGTGAGTTTTACCATTGACTTCAATGGGAGCAGAGATAGGTTAATGCTAAGCGCTTCTGAAAAATCCCATCCACAATATGAAATGGACCTTTTCTTTTTATGAATGTTGGGGTAACCACATAACTCAGAAGGACAGAACAACCACGAGTAGAGAAGTCTATAAGTATCTACGTGGTGAAAAAATATTTAATAATGGGCTCTTCCATCTAGCAGAGAAAGAGATAATATGATCCAAGGGTCGAAAGTTGAAGCTAGACAAATTCAGACTGGAAATAAGGCGTAGATTTTTAATAGGGTAATTAACCACTGAAACAATGTACCAAGAGTTGTGGTGGATTCTCCATCATTAAAATTTTTTAATTGAGATTTGAAGTTTTTTCTAAAAGCTCTGCTCTGGGAATTATTTTGGGGAAGTTCCATGGATTGTGTTAAACAGGAGGTCAGATTAGATCAGGGGTTCTCAAACTTCATTGCACTGCGACCCCCTTCTGAGAATAAAAAATACTGCCTGACCCCAGGAGAGGGGACCAAAGCCTGAGCCCCACTACCCTGGGGGTGGGGGATCGGGGATGGGGGATGGCAAAGCCAAAGCCTGAGCTGCACCGCGCAGGGCAGGGAAGCCGAAGCCCCAGGGGTTCAGCCCCAGGCAGGGGGCCTATAACCTGAGCCCTGCCACCCAGGCTGAAGCCCTCGGGTTTTGGCTTCGGCCCTGGGCCCCAGGAAGTCTAATGCCAGCCCTGGCAACCCCATTAAAATAGGGTCGTGACCCACTTTGGGGTCCCGACCCACAGTTTAAGAATCGCTGGACTAGATGGTCACAATGGTCTTTTATGGCCTTGGGGTCTATGAATGAGAAGGTTACCCATCAAGCTCTTTATGGGACAGATCCTGAAAACTTTTATGCAAGTGGTCCCATAGACTTTGCAGGCACAGGAAGTATCTGCCAGAATAAGGGTTTGCAAGGTTGGGCTTCAATACATGAAAATATAATATACTGTTCACCATCATGTTATATTTACAGCATGGCTGTCTGTGTCCCTTCCCTTCAGTTTTACTTCATCATTGTCAGAGATTTTTGAGAGAGACAGAGGGAATCATACTACAAAGTCACAGGCCACATCTTTATTATAGGCTAAATCCTGCTTGCCTTCCTCAGTGTATTGCCATCGATGGGACTATTAACATGAGGAAGGCGAGAAATATTTCCTCTGCTAGTAAATATTGCCCTTACTCAGCTCAGGTAAAATGCCCGGTGACCCAATGGAAATGTTGCTTCAATAAGGACGACCAGCATTGGCTTTTTGTTTGTCACAAGGATAGATTTGGTGGTCCTTCCAGAAGCATTCATAGATCAAGCAAGCATATTGCTAAGCCAATGCTGGCTTAAGAGACCCAGACGATAGAGAATCAAAAATTAAAATGTTAAATTCCTCAATACAGCACACCAAATACGGAGCTGGTTAATGTCAATGGACTTGTAGCCACTTATACCAATTTTAAAACTGTCTGGCTCCCAATATTTGTAAAGCATTAGGAAGGTCAAAAGTCCTGTATCAAAGTCAAGACACTGATCCTGAAAGCTGGTCCAAGCAGGCAGCCTGTTTCATCCTCATGGTGCCCCACATTAATGAGGTTCCACCTGGAGACCCACTGTGATCCATCGGGCACCATTTAGGTGCACATATGTGGATTAGTGTGCGGGATAGGGGCCTGAGAATTATTATTACCATAAGTTACTGTAAATGATCCCAAGATTTTAAAGGAACGTGAGCACTTTAAAGTCAAGGGGCAAGAAATATGAGACAAGACTAGCAAGGGCAGGCCCTTAAAACATGCACAGGAAATAAATGGCTCTTGGTTGTTCAGTGTTGTTTTTACTCTGTTGCATCATATCCAGAGTTTGTTGTTTTGTTTGCTAAGAAACTGAGTCCCCCCTATTATTCTCGCCAAAGCCTGTACACGCACACCTGCACACCAAGGCAGAAAATTGTAACTGAGGTAATATTTTCCAAAGGCTGAGTTCAGTATTGCCAACCCTAAGCGTTCAAAAACCATAGTCAAGCCCTGCAAATCGCAAAGTAGATATAAAGCTCACTAATGAGAGAATGAAATTGGCTTCTTTTTTATTTTCCTGCTTGTTTTTAAGTCTGTGGAGTGACATTTTCCAGCTTTCCTCAGCAACCATGAAGGCTAAAAACGGTACTTTTGTAATGAAAGCTGAGATTCTCACATGATCTCTTGGCTCCAGGCACTGGGGCTTTAAGAAAAACACAAAATATCATCAAAAAAACTGAGGAGTCCTTGTGGCACCTTAGAGACTAACAAATTTATTTGGGCATAAGCTTTCATGGGCTAGAACCCACTTCATCAGACTCATGAAGTGGAAAATACAGGAGCAGGTATAGATGCATGAAAGGATGGGAGTTGCCCACAAAATCTTATGCCCAAAATAAATTTGTTAGTCTCTAAGGTGCCACAAGGACTCCTTGTTGTTTCTGCTGACACAGACTAACACGGCTGTCCCTCTGAAACTAAATATCATGAGACTCACAATAAAATCATCAGAGTTGACAACGTTGCATTAATATTATTGTTCAGTATCCTGTTCCGCTGTTGCTCATGTTTCCAGCTATGAAGATTCATGACATGGAATCATTTGCTTGTCTCAAAAATAAATTCTAAGAACAGTAAGTAAAAAGGCCAGAGTAGGATACTTTTACTCAAGGAGGGTAGCACCTTTCTCCACAAATATTCCCATTGAAGTCACTGGGCAAGACTGCAAACCAATAGTCCCACTAAGCAGTACCCTAGTCCTAAATAGTTCCATTGAGCTCAATGGGAGTCATTGAGAGTAAGGTACAGCTCCATGTACATAAGGGTATGACTGAATCTCCCTCTAAGAGACCATTCACAGAGTACAGTGCTACTCAATGTGAGTGAGGAGATCAACATCTGGCCCTTATTTGTTATCTATTTTATTTTAATTCTGTAACTACCCAAGCTCCACGTGCTTGCAAAACTCCGAATCCACACAGTCTATCGAATGCAACGGGTGAGAGAATAAGCAAAATAACTGCCCATCTCAATCACCAAGTCTCTGGCTGTATTCATCCATGATTAAATAACAGAAGCAGTCTGGAGAAATTATCAACTGGTATAAATTGGCAGAGCTCCACTAATGTCAGTAGAGCTACGCTGTTTTAATACCAGCTGAGGATCTGGCCCATGGTAGAATTGTCAGTATGAATGAATGTATGTTAATGCATAAAAGGCTGGATCCTCTGGGGAGCCAAGTGCCTTCAGCTCCCATTGACTTCACTATATTTTCTATTTTTATGTGTGTTTCTTGCTGCATTTATCACTTGAGTGAGCTGTAGTTCTTCTTTTGCCATGTTTTGATACCTTATCTGGAGTTATCTTCAGCCTCTTTGCTGCCTTTGCAGGCAGAGAAAATCTAACGAACAAGCTAAGAAGCTTGAAAAGAACTGGCAAAAGAAATTGAAACATGCCCAAAGAATGGCAAAGAAGCACCGACGAGAAGGAAAGGAAAAAAAATAATTTCCCTAAGCAAGATGTGAAAGCCCCATTGATTGGGATTTTTAAAAGTGGACTGGACAACGGACTAGAAATAGAACTAGTTGGTGTGATCTTCTCTACCTGTCTAAATGGGTATCAATAGAGCACCACCCATGGTAGTATCTAGGCACCGGTTACAAAATGTTGGGATGGCAAGAAGATTAATAGGGAACAATCCACCACTGGCATGAAATAGGGGCTAGATTTCCTAATAGGTCTGTTATATCTCTAATTTGTGACCCCCATAATTCCATGAACAGAGAAACTACTAAGCTCACGAAGAAATCCTTTATTTAATATGTGTAGAAATAAATATCTTGCCCATAAACATGTTATTTTCTTCCTTGTAGGTTGCCAGAAAACCCCACCTATATTTCAGACTCCACCACGTATTATAGCCCTGAACAACAGTACGATGGAATTGGTCTGTGCATTGAAAAGTGAACAGTTTACCCAATCAGGGATCTATTGGTACCGATGGAGCAAGGAGATCCAAGACTTCCAGTATGTACTATTTTCAAATGTTTTTCAGAAACACACCATCACCAACAACATCGACAAAGATAGGTTTAATGTGAGTAAAGGAAGCTCTCGGCATGCATACACTCTGAAGATCAGGAAGCTTCAGCCTTTGGACGCTGGCACATATTACTGCGCTGTCTCCCATTCCTCAGAGCTGCTCTTTGGCAATGGAACGGAGCTTAGCGTGGGTAAGTGCTGTTTCAGATTGGCGCATCCACTCCAAAATCTCACAGGGCTTGGCCAAGATGCTGCTACAATAGAAAGGTTAGAATAATAAAAATAACCGTGACAGAAAAGGTAACAGGGCACAGATTGGTGCCTAAATACTGTTCGCCTTTCTCATTGCTTTCATCGAGACTATCCACATTAGCAAAGCATGAAAGGTTTGGGCCCTAGAATGTGCTTGAAGAGATCTTAGAGACTATATTAGCCAGAAAATCTGGCAGAAAAAGGTATAGCAATAACCACTGGCTTGAATACAAAGGTAGACAAATTCAGACTGGAAGTAAGGAGTGAAATTTAAAAAGGGAGGGAGATTAACCATTGGAACAATTTACTCAGGGTTGTGATAGATTCTCCATTACTGGCAATTGTTTAAATCAAGACTGGATGTTTTTCTAAAAGATCTGCTTGAGTTCAAACAGGAATTATTTCAGGGAGGTTCTATGGCCTGTGTTATGCAGGAGGTCAGACTAGATGATCACAGGTCCCTTCTGGCCTTAGAATCTATGACTGTGAAATGTAGGGAAACTGCTTCCAGTGTTATAAAGCTGTTAATAAGTTGTAACCTTGCACCACTGTCCATTTTTCAGTCCTGATCAGAGCATGAGCACTGCTGTGCTCTGATCATTGTTATGGAATGGAGCCTTTCAAAAGAATGCTACTAGACCTGGAAGATTCATGTTTATTATCTTTCTCTAATTCCAGTGCTGTTTTTGCTCTTAACTGGATTATTTCCCCACTTGAGTTCACAGCTCATTCTCACGCACTGATTCTGTTTCTCACCTGGCATTTACCGATATCCTAACACCCCCATTAAATCATGGGGGGGCTGGACATCTCTCTCACAGGGTTGGTGATGGGATACTGAGCCTTTCATATCCAGTTCTCCCCTGGCAAGTCATGACAGGCTGATAATGGCCGACAGCTCTCACCATCCAGGGACTGTTTAGGACCCCATGTGAACTGGCACACCCTGGCAACTTGGTTGGCAGTCTCAGCAGGGAAAGCAGCTCAGGACTGATGGGGCATGGAGATTGACCTACCTTCTGATTCCTGGAGTTGGTCCTTCTAGATCAGAGCTGAAGCACATTGGTGTATCTGTGAGGGGAAGCTTGCACTGCTGATTCCTGCAATCTGATCCAGCAGGACCTTGATGCCCTGCTGATGAAATCTGTGGCACTTCTCAGAAGCACCAGGTCTACCCGCATGGCTCTGACTGCTGGTTTGACAGTGCTGCCTGTGCCTGTTCTGTGCGTAAACAGAGAATTTCAGTCCCCAGGGCCGTCAGACCAAAACCTTTTGTGAGCTCTAAATTGAAATCGGTGGGACTTTATGTGGGCTTAAGGATCTGAGCTATAGGATCCTATTGTAGGGCCTTAGAGAACCTCTTTGAAATTCTCAGACATTCAGCAATACTCTTCAATCCACAGCTTCTCCATTATGTAGCAAAGGGTAGAAAAAGCACAGCACTTTGATCACAGTACATGATCATGTGCTTAAAACCCTTCCTCGTGGCTTCACTTTGGAGCTATGCATGTCCTAAGGTGATTAAAACCTTCAGTCTAACGTGTATGTTTAGCAGGGGTATAATTGTGGCCATTGGCTTTAAAATGTTCAGTCTTCCATCTTGAGGAATCCCCAGTCCTTTGCTTGTTGCAAATAAATACACTGGCATTTACTGCCATTGCATTGGCTAACTGTGTCCCTTTTCTATCCTTGCTTACTTGAAAGAAAAGCTCTTTGAAGACAGAGGAGAATTATCTGAACAGCCAGATTAATGTGCCCTACCCAAAAACAACACTTTCGAAAACTTGCTGCTGTTGTCCAGTCAAAATGAAAACATTCAGATTTAAAACTGAGCCCAAATAGATTGAGTTTAAGAAACTGGGGTTCCCCTATCATGTGTAAGCAAAATCACACTTCAGGGGAGTTTTTCTCTTTTTCCTCTGGCATCCGTGACAAAATACTCTTTGATTTCACTTTTTAATGTCTATTGTTAAGTATAAGAGAGAGAGCTGTGTTAGTCTGGATCTGTAAAAGCAGCAAAAAGTCCTGTGGCACCTCATAGACCAACAGATGTATTGGAGCATGAGCTTTCGTGGGTGAATACCCGCTTCGTCGGTTGCATGTCAGTAATTTAACAAAAATAGGAAAGGAGTTATACAGGTAAATCCCAA